>NW_006921699.1:2232860-2234790 GCF_000298275.1 Orycteropus afer afer | reverse complement strand
CTGCTGTGTGAAGGGTGAATTTACTCTGTAAATCTTCACCCAGATCCTAATAAAAAAAAAAAAAAAAATTGATGATAAACATTACTAAGGATTCTGTATGGTCTGCTATGGAAGAAATCCATGGGAATGGTGGTGACACCATGAGTTACTGCACTGGGTGACACCAACCCAATTGACACCACTAAGTGAAGGCCCCAATATTCATCTCCTTTGGAATTTGCCAGATGATAGGTCTGAGTGTGGACTTGGCTGAAAAACTTGGTTAATATACAGGCTCTCCTGACAGCCAAGTTGCCAGTACCCACACCAGCCTAACTCCCAGTGTAGCCTGCAGGCCTGACAGAAAGAAAACAGCCTAGACCTGTCTACCTCTTGAGGCCTGCTCCTTTGCCAGGGCACACCCAGGTCCCAAAGGGAGGAGGCACATCCTTGTGAGCTGTTGTATTGAGTCTCAAGTCATGGCCAGCTAGATGTCAGGCTTAATTGTTCTCATCATTTCCTCACTTGCTACTCCAAGTGCCTCCCAGAAGCACCTTGTTAGCAGAGGATGAGGCCTCCATGCTTCTCCACATACCTGGCCCACTTAAGCCTGTGGGCAGGGAGTCAGTGTGGCCTGCTGCTGTCCATGCCCTGACCTCAGGTCTCAGGAAAGGAGGCACAGGGCTGGTATCTCCAGAGGTCTAGGGTCTCTGCTGGAGGTACTATCAACCATAAGAGCCCAGCACCAGGAGCTCCATCCATGGGTTCCTAGAGGATGCTAGGATGCTGCAGAAAGTAGACAGAAGTATGTACAGTGGGGCAGAAGCCCTGTCTTAGGCCACTGATAGCCTGCTATAGAGGCTGGTCTTTAGCAAATGAAGGTCTCTCGGGGACTCCGGGGCATGAGGCCAAGGCACCATGGTGCCTAGCTCAGAGATTACTGCCTCACTTTTCCCAGCCCATGGACTGATGGGGGTCAAGGCCATCTAATAGTGTTCCATGGGAAAAGAAACTATGTTTGAGGCAAAAGCCAGCCCATGCTTAGACCCTAGTGAGGAGTCAGGCCCACCTCTGTTGTTCACTTGTGTCCCACCGATGAACTTATTACATCTTGCCCATTCTACCAACATCAGAGTGTTGGATGCCCTTCTGATTCCTTTAGCCTCAGGGGAGGAGGTGTCTGAGCTTCTGGCCTCTGCTCTTTGGGGTTCATGGCACTGAATGGCTGTATGAAGGGTAGCTTTAGCTGTGGCCATGGAAACTGAAGTTTCACTGAGGAACCTATAATCAGAGTTATTCTATAGAATGTTTGGGGTCTCCTCCTACCCCAACAGAAGCTTC
The DNA here is from genome assembly GCF_000298275.1 of Orycteropus afer afer. Taxonomy (NCBI): domain Eukaryota; kingdom Metazoa; phylum Chordata; class Mammalia; order Tubulidentata; family Orycteropodidae; genus Orycteropus; species Orycteropus afer. The sequence continues at coordinate 2,233,470 of NW_006921699.1, read as the reverse complement.
AACTCCAATCTGTTGGGCCAAGTCCCACTAGTTCCTGTTCCTCTTCTTGCCCAGATGTCACCTCACAGATAACTCAGCCACTACATGTGACTTGTATTCTTCCTCTCAGGGGCAAACATAATCTTTTCTAGCCCTGACTCCAGAGACAGATGAAGGACCCTTACCCTAGATTTTTACATTCTTTACCCTTCATGTGAAAAATAACTTGGTTCAAGCTGGGAACTGTTGGCACAAACAAAATAAATAGACAGTACTAGATTTTAGAGAGCTCTGATGGCGTAGCACCTAAGGCATTTGACTGCTAACCAGAAATCTGGCTGTTCAAACCCACCAGCCACTTCTCAGAAGGAAGACTGGGCAATCTACTTCCATAGAGATACTGTCTCAGAAACCCAAGGAGAGGTTGCTACGAGTTGAATCGAGTCGACCCAATGGCAGTGAGGTGGTTGTTTTTTTTTTTTTTTTTTTTGACTAAATGGCCAAGCTGGAATTTGACCCTGGCAATTTGATTTACCATAAGTGAGTCTTGTTGTTGTTGTTGTTGTTATGTGCCGAGTCGGACCCGACTCATAGCAACCCCTCCTTGGGTTTCTGAGGCAGTATCACTACG
>NW_006921699.1:2228922-2232760 GCF_000298275.1 Orycteropus afer afer | reverse complement strand
ATTTTTTTTTTTTTTTTTTTTTTGGTTTATTAGATTATAACTCCTGGAGTAAAATAAATATGCATGAGTCTATAATGACATAAATTAATAATAATAAACAAGGGTGAGATGAAGCTCTTCTTTACAGAAGGATTCCAGTTAATAAATGTAGAAGAAATGTGGGAAATGTAAATTTTCCATTAGAAAACACCACCGTAGTAGTTGTTTCAATCAAGGTCTAGTGGTGGGTACTAAAACCAGTGGGTAAAAGTTGGAAGAGAAACAAGATATTTGCACAGTTTCAAAGAGTCTCAAAGTATCTCCCTGTGTTAGATTGGGCTCTCTAGAGAAACAAAACCAGTAAAAATTATATATAGAGATAGAAAGAAAAATTTACCTTAGAAAATAGCTCACATACTTATAGAATCTGGCAAGTCCTAAATTCTTGGATCAAACGTCAAGCTGGAGGCTTTTCCCAACTCAAGCAGCTGCAGGGGCTGAGGAGCTCAAGGTTGGCAGGCAGTGTACTGGCTGTTGACTCCAACGAATGGTGAATCCAAGATCTCCAGGCTGACTGGTGGATTGTTTACTCATGGACAGTTGTAGGCAGCACAATAGAATCCTGATCCACAGAAGAGTGTCTCTTTTCCCAGGATGTCCACAAATATACTGGAAGCAGGCCACACCCCTAGGGAAACTCCCTTTCAATGGATTGGCTGCTCAAAACATATACATCTGATCCCATCATTGGAACAATCCACATCAAAATTGCTTAAACCACACAAAATTGTGGTCCAGCCAAGTTGACACACAGCTCCAACTATCACACTCCCCCAAGATTAATCACAAAGGGAAAAGTAAAAGATAGTATCTTTACAATGGAGAAACACAGTAGACACCACCTCAACCAAGTGATCAAGGTTAATAAAACATATCAACACCATGTACAAATATGATGAACTCAGCACACAATTCTGTAGCATTCTTAGCAAAAACTGCATAAGCACAATCTATTTGTGAGAAAAATTACAAGCTCAAACTGAGAGACATTCTACAAAATAATCTATATGTTCTTGTTGTTAGATGCTGTCAAGTTGGTTTCGATTCATAGTGACCCTGTGTACAACAGAAGAAAACACTGCCCGGTCCTGTGCCATCCTCAAAATGCTTGCTATGTTTGAGCCCATTGTTGCAGCCACTGTGTCAATCCATCTTGTTGGGGGTCTTTCTCCTTTTCACTGACCTTCTGCATTACCAAGCATGATGTTCTTTTCCAGCGACTAGTCCCTCCTGATAACATATCAAAGGTACATGAGATGAAGTCTAGTCATCCTTGCTTCTAAACAGCATTCTGGCTGTACTTCTTCCAAGATAGAGTTGCTGTTCTTCTGGCAGTCAATATTATATTCACCAGCACCATAATTCAAAAGCATCAGTTCTTCTTTGATCTTCCTTATTCATTGTACAGCTTTCATATGCATATGAGGTGATTGAAAATATCATGGCTGGGTCAGTTGTGCCTTAGTTCTCAAAGTAATATCTTTGGTTTTTAACGCTTTAAGGAGATCTTTTGCAGCACATTTGCCCAGTACAATATGTCATTTGATTTCTTGACTGCTGCTTCCATAAGTGTTGATTGTGGATCCAAGTAAAATGAAATCCCTGACAACTTCAATCTTTTCTTCCTTTATCATCATGCTGCTTCTTGGTCCAGTTGTGAGGATTTTTGTTTTCTTTATGTTGAGGTGTAATCCACACTGAAGGCTGTAGTCTGCTCTTCATCAGTAAATGCTTCAAATCCTCTTCACTTTCAGCTAGCTAGGTTGCGTCATCTGCATATCACAGGCTGTTAATGAATCATCCCACAACCCTAATGCTGCATTCTTCTCCACATGTTCCAGTTTTCCAAATAATCTTGGATTATTTGCTCAGAATATAGATTGAAAAAGTATTGTGAAAGGATACAACCCTGATACACATTTCCTGATTTTAAACCAGGCAGTATCGCCTTGTTCTGTTCAAATGACTGCCACTTGATCTATGGACAGGTTCCCTACGAACACAATTACTCAAAAAAAACTCACTGCCGTTGAGTCAGATCCGACTCATAATGACCCCTCCTTGAGTTTCCGAGGCAGTATCTCTACAGAAGTAGATTGCCCAGCCTTCCTTCTGAGGAATGGCTGGTGGGTTTGAACTGCCAGCCTTCTGGGTAGCAGTCAAATGCCTTAGGCACTATGTTACCATAATTCTTTGCAATATTATCTGTGATTTGGTATGATCCACACAGTTGAATACCTTTGCATAGTCAATAAAACACAGGTAAATATCTTTCCAGTATTCTCTGCTTTCAGCCAAGATCCACGTGACATCAAGACCCATCTGATATCTCTCATTCCACATTCCCTTTTGAGTCTGGTTTGGATTCCTGGCAGTTCCTGTTGATGTAATGTAATGCTGCAACCATTTTTAAATTATCTTCAGCAAAATTTTTCTTGTGTGTGATATTAATGATATTGTTTGATATTTTTCACATACTGTTGGATCACCTTTCTTTGGAGTGGGCATAAATATTGATCTCTTCCAGTTGATTGGCCAGATAGCTGTCTTCCAAATTTCTGGGCATAGACAAATGAGCACTTCCAGAGTTCCATCTGTTTGTTGAAACATCTCAATTGATATTCTATCAATTCCTGAAGGCTTATTTTTTGCCAATGCTTTGAATGCAGCTTGGACTTCTTCTTTCAATACCATTGGCTTTTGGTCACATGCTACTTCCTGAAATGGCTGAACATTAACCAATTCTTTTTGGTACAGTGACTCTGTGTTCTTTCCATTTTCTTTTGATACTTCCTGCATCATTCAGTATTTTGCCCACAGAATCCTTCAACATTGCAACTCTAGGCTTGATTTTTTTTTCTTCAATTCTTTCAGCTTGAGAAATCAGAGCATATTCTCTTTTGGTGTTTTAACTTCAGGTCTTTGCACATTCTATTTATAAAGTTTTAATTTGCCATTTTGAAATCTTCTGTTCAGCTCCTTTACTTCATCATTTTTTCCCTTTGTGTTAGCTACTGTACATTCAAGAGCAAATTTCATAATCTCTTCCAACATGCATTTTGGTCTTTTCTAGTTTTTTTTTTTTTTTTCTTTTAATGGCCTTTTGCTTTCTTCATGTATGATATTCTTGATATCATCCCACAACTTGACTGTCTTTGCTCATTAGGGTTCAATGCATCAAATCTATTCTTAAGATAGTCTCTCAATTCAGGTGGCATATATTCAAGGTCATATTTTGGCTCTTATGGACTTCTTTTCATTTTCTCCAGCTTCAACTTGAACTGAACAATTGATGATCTGTTCTGCAGTCAGCTCCTGGCCTTGTTCTGACTGATGATATTAAGCTTCTCCATCATCTCTTTAAACAGATGGTAGTCGACTGATTCCTGTGTAGTTACAGCTTATGTTGTTATAAAAGGCATTTGCAATTAATAGGTCATTAGTCTTGCAAAATTCTATGATGCAGTCTTTGGCTTCATTTCTATCATCAAGGCCATATTTCCCAACTACCAGTGCTTCTACTTTGTTTCCAACTTTTGCATTCCAATCATCAGTAATTATCAATGTATCTCGATTGCATGTTTGATCAATTTTATTTTATTATTTTTTTTATTAATTTTTTTAAATTGTGATTTGGGTGAAGATTTACAGAGCAAATTCACTTTCCATACAGCAGTTCACATATATTTTGTCTCATGTCATTGACCACAGTTTACCACAGTGCAACAGCTCCCCTCCCACTTCCTCCCCATAGTTACCTCTTCCCAGTGTCCATCCCTCCATATACTCCTGCCCCCTG
>NW_006921699.1:2199777-2228528 GCF_000298275.1 Orycteropus afer afer | reverse complement strand
GGAGAGACCCATCGTTGCATCTAGATGGCAGCTTGCTAGCTTTTAAGATCCCAGTCACTACTTGCCAAAGTAGGAGGTGGAACAATGTTTCGTATAGTATGTTATGCCAATTGAGCTTGATGTCCCCTGCGACTATGGCCCCAAGCCTGCAGGTTCTGTTTGATCAATTTTAGACTGCAGAAGTCAGTAAAGTTTTTCAATTTCTTCATCTTTGGCATCAGTGGTTAGTGGGTAAATTTGAAGAATAGTCATATTAACTGGTCTTCTTTGTAGGCATGTGGATGTTATCCTATCATTGACAGCATCGTACTTCAGGACAGATCTTGAAATATTCTTTTTGATTATGGATGAGATGTCATTCCTCTTCAGTTTGTCATTCCTGGCATAGTAGACCATATGATTGTCTGATTCAAAACGGCCAATACCAGTCCGTTTTGGCTCATTAATGCCTAGGATATAGATTTTTATGTATTCCATTTCATTTTTGATGACTTCCAGTTTTCCCAGATTATAATTCATACCTTCCATGTTCCAATTATTAATGGATATTGTAGCTGTTTCTCCTCAATTTGGGTCATACCATATTAGCAAAAAAAGGACCTGAAAGGTCTACTCCATTCATGTCATTAAGTTTGCCTCTACTTTGTGGAGGCAGCTCTTCCTCCGTGGTATTCTGAGTGTCTTCCAACCTGAGAGGTTCATATTTCAGTACTTTATCAGCACTGTTATTCATAAGGTTTTCACTGGCCAATTTTTTTATAAGTAAATTGCCAGGTCCTCCTTCCCACTAAGCTTAGTCTAGAAGCTCTGCTAAAACCTGTCCACCATGGCTGAGCCTGCTGGTATTTGAAATATGGATGGCATAGCTTCCAGCATCACAGCAACATGAAAGCCACTGAGTATGACCTACTGACAGATGAGTGGTGGTCCAAGTCAAGACAGATAACCAAAGATTGAGGAACTATCACAGATTGGAGGAGACTAAGGAGATATGAAGTCTAAATACAATGTGGGACACTGCATTGGGTCCTACAACAGAAAAAGGACATTAGGGGAATAACTGGTGAAATTTGTATATGGCCTGTAGTTCAGTTAATAGTATTATAACTAGTGCTTATTTCTTGGGTTTGTGAATTATTGTTATGTGAATTGTTAACATTAGGGGAAGCTACATGAAGATAATATGTGAACTCTCTGTACTACTTTTATAATTTTTCTCTAAATAAAAATATTATCTTATACCTGAAACTATTTCCCTGAGATAATCTTTAAATCTTAAACCAAAAATATCCCCAACATCCCCTGAAGTCTTCTTAAAATCAAATAATAGTTTAGCTTAATGTGGTAGTTAAGGTTGTGCGTCATCTTGGCTGAGCTGTGGTTCTGAGTGGCTTGGCAGCTAGATATAGTTATTCCCCATAATGAGATTGTAAGACTGTAATCACCTCCATGGTAGAATCTGCTGTGAAATATTAATCAGTGGAAAGGGATCTGCCTTTGGGGTGTGGCCTGCTTCCAGTATATAAGGAGAAGCTTTGGGAAAGGTCTCTAACTTTTTGGCATGCTTGGATCCTGCTTTTGGCCGAGTGTTCATCCATTGGCCTGCTGTGTTGCCTGGCAATTTTGGAGTTGTTCTTGGATCTGAATCAGTGGCCTGCTGTGTGCCTGTTGATCTTGAGATTGTGCTACTCTACTTGCCGATCTTGGGTTTATCAGCCTCAGCAGCCAGCAGCTGCATGAGTTACAGGAAGCCTCCAGCTCCAGTGGGCCTGGAGTAAGAAGCAGAGCTATCATCTAATGTTGAGGGGCCTTCACCCCACCCCTAGAGCTTGCACTTTCAACTCAGATTTCTAACCTCCTAAACTGTAAGAAAAACACATACTGGTAAAAAAAAAAAATGTCTGCCTTGAGCATTATGCTCTTTTAAGAACAATTTATATGACATCAAAGTGAAAATAGCAACTTGAAAGATTAGATAGAAACCTTAGAAGACAGTGAATTTATGTCACTGAGGGAGGAACAACTTAGAAAAGGAGAATGACAGTGGTTACACAACTCAAAGGATGTAATCAATATCATTAAATGGCATATGTAGAAAGTGTTAAATTGGTGTATGTTTTGCTGTGTATATTTTCAACAACAAAATAAATAAAAGTAAAAAAAAATTCAAAATAACAAATTATAAAAATAATGTTATTCTTAATAATTGCACAAACCAAAAAAACCAAACTCACTGCTGTGGAGTCAGATCTGGCTCATAGCGACCCTCCTTGGGTTTCTGAGGAGGTATGATTATGGAAGTAGATTGTTCAATCTTCCTTCCAAGGAGTGGCTGGTGGGTTTGAACCACCAGCCTTCTGGTTAGCAGTCAAATGCCTTAGGCACTATGCCACAAGAGCTCCTAATAGTTGCATTTTTTGTTGTTTGTTATGTGCCATCTAGTCGGACCCGACTCATAGCGACCCCTCCTTGGGTTTCCGAGGCAGTATCACTACGGAAGTAGATTGTCCCATCTTCCGAGGAGTGGCTTAGGATGAATAAATTGGATTTCACTAACAGCCCTTGAGGAGGAAACTAACATAAACACACACATTCACAGATGCAAATCCTAATTCAGATATCAGATCCCTGCCTCCTGGCATCTATGAAAGGAATTTCAACAGCAGATATGCTATCCTTGGATTGCTGGATAGCCTCCTCTTCCCTTTGGAAGGAATGTAGGTTTGGTTCAGGTGGGTTTCTCTGTCCCAGTGGGTATGCCCATTGGAATCCAAGATAAAGGGGTATAAGGCAGAGACACAATTTGCAGATAGTCCCCCTACCTGTACCATGCAAACCAGGATGCTGAGAATCTTTTCAGGGTTCCTAAGCTTGACCCTGTTGGGGAGCTGGGACCATTTTGCCCATTGACACTGGCCAAGTCACCATAAGTTTAGACCTATGTCTTACTCTCTCAGTCCTGTAGCTGCCAACATAGGGTCGGGGCTCAGTCTCCAGCAAGGCTCATAATACATTGTAATCATCTCCCATAATGCCAATAGTACCCAGGCAGAGGTGAAGGCAAGGAGGATGATAGGGTCTTGCCCTTACCACTTCTACCTATGATGCTCATTTGCTGATGTCAGACTCTGTGCTGGTCACTAGATGATGTAGCATGGAGCTGATCTCACTGAGCCCAAGTTCTCTCAACAACTTAGCTGATGGAGAGATTGAGGCTTTGAGCAGTGATGAAACCTGCCAGAAGTAGCCAGGTGGTTAGTGGTGCAGTCAGGAATGGCTTTGCATCCAGTCCAACTCCAGTACTCCTCCACATATCACCTCCTCTCTGGAGAAAGCCACCCCATCTCACCCCATTCACCCTGGTGCTTGCTCCCCTCCTTCATCCCAACCACCAGTGCCCGTTTGCCTTTTATTTTACCCAAAAAGGAAGCAAAAAAGGGAAGTAAGCAAATGAAAAAAGCAAATCCTGGTGCACGTATGTGAGTGTGTCATGATGTGCATCCCTAAAGGTGCTCACAGGGCCTTGTGAGCAGGGGATAATTGGGGTACCTATAGACTTGGAGGCCAGAAGCTACGCACTCCTCAAGTCCTGAGGTGAGAAAAACCAATGAGGAAGGAGAAAATGGACAGACCAGCCCAGCTGGCAGGAAAGGCTGCAGTTAGTGGGTCCAGCCTTCATCTTAGGTACAAACATTCCAGAAAATGAGGTGGGATGAGCTGGGCACCAATCTGAGATGCCCCTGGGCCAGGCTGCAGGCAGGGGATAAGCAAGCACTAAGAACTCTTTTAGTGGCTCAAAGCCAGAGGAGCACAGCCACTTCAGGGCCCAAGACAGGTCTGGAGCCAGTGCTGGAGACATCCAGAGAAGGTCCATGGACTGAGACCACTCCCCACAATTACTACAGATTTTACAGTCTTCTCCCCCAGCTATCCACCACTGTCTCATGCCATGGTGATCTCCACAGCCTCCCCCTTGGTCTTGCTTCTTTTAGAAAGAGCTGGAGCAAGCTTTCTAAAAACACAAACCTGACCAAATTACCCCTTGCTTAGAACCTTACTGTTTCCTCATTGTCAACTCGTCAACAAACTTACAAAGCTCATTACTAACTGTATGTTCCTTGTAGGCATATGGAGACCCTGAGAGGTACAACAGTTAAGCATTGAACCACTAATCCAAGGTTGGCAGTTCAAACCAACCTGGAGATACCTCGGAAGAAAAGCCTGGTCATCTGCTTCTGAAAAGTTCACAGCCTTAAAAACCACATGGAATGCAGTTGCCCATGAGTTGCAATTAATTCAATGGCAATTTTTTTGGGGGGTGGGGAGCATTTCGAGCCTCACCTTAATGCCCTGAGCACTAGCCATCCTGATCTACCGGAATTCCAGTTTCTAGTATCTGCCATGTTCTTTGCCTGAACAAGTTCTGTTCATGGTTCCAGTTTTACTCCAAGTATATTTATTGCCCCCTCTTGGAGTATTTCCTCACTTGGTTATCTCCACCAAGGAAGTAATTTATTTGCCCCAGGTCACACAGCAAACAACAGTTCAGTCAGGATTTTAATTCAGGCTCCAGAATTCAACCATAACCAGTGTGATGCTGGCCCTTTCCATGACATGATCAGTTTTCTGCATGGGCACCCACCTGAGCTCTGAGGGCAGGTCCCACACTCAAGATGTCTACACACTATTGAATAGCAGCACAAAGCCAGACACAGTGTCTGATGATTACCACATTGCAGTGAGAGAAGAGGATAAAGGGCTAGCATAGGCCATTTTCAGGTTTTTCTTGGAAGGAATGTGGAGCAAAGGAGCAAACCAAAAAAAAAAAAAAAAAGAAGCAAAAAAAAAAAAAAAAAAAAAAACCCATTGTGATCAAGTTGATTACGACTTATAGCTACCCCCATTGATTTTCCAAGGCAGTATGTCTTTAAGGAAGTAGATTGCTTCCTCTTTCTTCCAAGGAGTGGGTGGTGGGTTTGAACTGCCAGCCTTCTGGTTAGTAGTCAAATGCTTTAGGCACTGTTCCACCAAAGGTAAAGGAGGGTCTAGAAACAGGGAAATCAAGCATACACTGATGTTTTGTTGCAGCAGCTGTTTTCATAGTTGTTGATTTTGTCTAAGTTTCTGATAGTTCATTTACAATATTGTGGTAATTACTATTTGTGAACCTGTATCAATAACTTTTTAAAGAAGGAAATAGTAATTAAAGGAAAAGGAGAAAAATTTTAAAAAGGTGTCTGCTGTTACTAATAGTGTAACTAATGTTATAAGTCGAAGTAGAAAGATTTCACAGAACAATTTTGTTGTTAGTATTTATATAATCTAAGAAATACTACATGTAAGCAATTTACAACTATATTTATCACATATTATTATTATACGATTAAAATTGATAACAAACATTGCTAAGGATTGTGTATGGTTTAGTATGGGAGGACGTCTATGGTGTGTGTGTGTGACACCTTGAGTTACAGTACCGGTTGACACCAACCTCAGTGACGCTACTGGTTGGGGCCCCTCCAGAGCAGCATCTGGGCTCTTGGGAAACCACATCATTTGTTGTGACACTTGGAAAGGAACAGACAGTTGGTGACAACACTCTCTTCCCTAGCCACTCTAGGGACAGAAACGATCCAAGAATGAGCCTTGCATGACTCCTTGCTCACTTGGGCTGCACACTTGTAGTGCGGAGCTGGCCAGATTTAGAGGTGGGAAGCCCTGACTCAGACACTGCCAGGAACTCTCCACCCTCGGCGGGGGGTGAGGGTGGCACCCACCTCGGTCACGATGGTGGACAGATAGACGTCCTGGCTGAACTCCCAGCCGTCCAGGCAGCCCTCCTGCTCCAGCTGCGTGAGGTTCACGTCGCGCCCTGGCTCCAGACCGCGCGCCGAGAAGTTGGCGAGTGTAGCAAGCTTGTAGCGGCGGCAGCTGTGGAGCACCTCCTGGCCGTCCTGCAGTCTCAGCGGGATACTGTGGTTGCGCCACGCGCTGCTCAGGTTCGCAGAGTCCGGCACCCGGCAGTGGTGCTCCGGGGTCCCCGCCAGGAACACGACTGACATACCATTGAAACCGTTGGGGATGATGCTGGCGCTGAGTAGGAAGAAGATGAGGCGCTGAAAGGGCCCCCACTCGCCCAGAAAGTCGATCGCCTCATCATAGTCCCGCATACTTCCCTCCGCTGTTCTTCAGTTTGCAACAAGGGGTGACAAGAGCGTTCCAGGGACAGTGTCGAGTGGCCGGGGACGTTTCCCAGAGGTGTCAGTGCGTTCCCGAGGGATTGACAGGCTGCAGGAAATTGGGGATCGCGGCTGGGGAACGTCCCCGGGAAACAGGCTGCAGGCTTTGGAACGTTCCCTGGAGCTCCGCACAGAGCTAGAAGTCAACAAAAAGACTCTGGACCGCACGCCCATCCCCGGCTAGGGGAGGGGAGGGTGGGCGGTGGTCCGGTTGGGGCGGGGCTCTGGGGCTGGCTCCGCCTCTAGCTCCCGCCCTCCCGCCTGCGGGGCTGCAGACTGGCAAAGGCTTCCCAGCATGGACTCAGACCAGCAGCCTGCTCACCTAGGGGAGAACTCGCGCCCTGCGGGTCAGCGATGTTGGTGCTCCCGAGAAATCTTTGCCGGCGACAGGGGTGCCAAGAGGGCGCCCTCTGTTCTGATACACCTTACAAGTGGACGGGGAGCTCGCTCCCCACCTGTCCTAGGAGGGATCCATTCAGTCACCAGAGGCAGCGCCCAGAGCAGCATCTTCGAGACAGCCAGGAGCCTCACCTTGAAAAAGGGGAAAGAGACCCAGAGCCCAGAGGGCACGAGCAAGGTCGCACTTTGTCAGAGACGCACCTGAGATCGTAGAGAGATGGGGGCGGGCGAGGCTACCAAGTAGTCCCAGAGTCGTCCCAGGATACTGTTGGCGTCTCTACAGAAGACTTCAACCCGCAGGCTTACCCATTGTGAGAGCTCTGTAATGGAGTCGCGCTTGTCACCTATCCTGAGTTCTGTTTTGAGTCCCTTGTTCTCGCCACGCCCTCAGGGCTCTTTAGCTTGGCAAGCTGCCAGAGCCATCTTGGATTTCTAGGCCGCTTGTGCCCTCAGACCTGGAACAGAGTGAGGGAGAGAGGAAGACGAGGTTCGTTTTGGCGCCCAGACCTGGCAGGGCAACAAGAGCAGAGATCGCGATACCTCTGCTGCTGTGTGAGCTAGCCTGGGACCGGGGCCTGAGTCCTGTGGTTCGTGAGGCAGATGAGGTTCACCTAACTCAGCTCCAGGCTGACGGTCCCAGCTCTTTGGAGACTCTGTATACATATATTGCTTCTCCAGGTCCTGGTTAAGCGCCTGAGGGACATTTCGGTTTCATTTTGTATAGCTTCCAGGCTGGCCCTTCCTCTTGGTCTGACGTTCTGACTCTCAGAGCCTGTTCCTTCATCTGTAATAAGACCATATGTTGCAGTGCGCCAGGATAGCTCTGGTTTATGCCTATTAATCTAGTAAAAAAAAAAAAAAAGTGTTGTTGTTGTTGTTATTTGCCATCGAGTTGGCCCTGACTCATAGCGACCCCTCCTTGGGTTTCCGAGGCAGTATCACTACGGAAGTGGGAATGCCCAACCTTCCTTCCGAGAAGTGGCTGGTGGGTTTGAAGGCCAGCCTTCTGGTTAGCAGTCCAGTGCCTTAGGCACTATGCTACCAGAGCTCCTTTTACTTTCAAAAATGCCCTTCTTTGAATGACATGATATATGGTCATTATTTTGCTTAGTTTGAGTTTCATCCCCCCACGTTAAATAAATAAGCAAATTTTGAGGCAAGAACTTATGTGGAGATAGTTTATTTTGAGTAAAGATCCCAGGGAATAGGAGTGAAGGACTAGAGAGAGTGAACTGGAAAAGAAATAAAACACAAAATCATAAAATGGAGCTGATCATTGGCAATGACCAAGATCAGCAACAGTGCTGTACTCCATATCGGAGCCCAAGGCTAAAGGGAAACTGAGCAATAGTGATCCTGCCTTTATTTAGACTTTTGACATTTTGTCCATCATGGGTTTTTTAATATTAATTTTGATTTTTAAAAACATTATTTACCTTTATAACTCATTTGACTGCTAACTAGAAGGCTGGTAGTTAAGCCACCAGCCACTCCGTGGAAGGAAGACTGGGCAATCTACTTCTTTAAAGATTTACTGCCTCAGAAACCCAAAGGGGGTTGCTATGAGTTAGAATCAACTCAATGGCAGTGAGTTTGGTTTTTTGTTTGTTTTTTTTTTTAAATTTTGCACCTGAGGCAAGTACCTCACTCAGTTCACTTGACTTGCCCTCATTGCAATGGGTGACTGGAGTTCAATTCCACTGGAATCTCTTAAAGAACTATATAGAATGAGGAAGCATTTGTTTCCTAGTTCTATCTCTATTCGCCAACTCCCCTGCACTTCCAGATTGCACATGTGTGAGAGCCAAACAGGTTCCAATCTATTTGCCATTGCCTAGGAGTGTGAATAAATCAATACCTCGAGGCATTCCTCCCTCCATACAAAATGAATGACAAAGTATTCTGTCTTATAGCGTTGCCCATTGGGATGATTTCTCATTTTGACTGTCCTTTAGGCCTACCCCAAGGGGGCTATGTTGCAATAATAATCCATTTTTGGCTAGTATTCATACATTAAGCTAGTCTGTCAGACTGGCCTGAATATTTTTCTCTGCTATCAGTTGGTTATAGAGAACCATCCCATGGGACCATAGGTTTGAGTTGAGGGAGAAATGTTGGTATGTTGTTGTTGTTGTTGTTAGGTGCCATCGAGTCATCTCTAACTCATAACGACCCCATGCATAGCAGAACGAAACATTGCCCGGTCCTGCACCACCTCCATGATCCCTGCTATACTCCAGCCCATTGCTGAAGGCACTGTGTCTGTCAATCCATCTCATTGAGGGCCTTCTCCTCTTTCATGAACCCTCCACCTTACCAAGCATGACATCCTTCTCCAGGGAATGGTCCCTTCTGACATGACCAAAGTAGGTGAGATGAAGTCTGGCCATTCTCTCTTCCAAGGAGCATTCTGGCTGCACTTCCTTCAGGATAGATTTGTTAGTTCTTTTAGCAGTCCACCATATGTTCAGCATTCTTTGCCAGCACCACAACTCAAATGGACCTATAAAAGCAGCATCACAATAAATGGAGAAAAGACTGAAGTTGTCAAAGACTTCACTTTGCTTGGTTCTACAATCGATGCCAATGGAAAAAGCAGTCAGGACATCAGACAATGTATGTTGTTGTTACGTGCTGTTATGTGCCATTGAGTCAGACCTGACTCATAGCAACCCCTCCTTAGGTTTCTGAGGTGGTATCATTACGGAAGTAGATTGCCCAACCTTCCTTCCGAGGCGTGGCTGGTGGGTTTGAACCGCCAGCCTGCTGGTTAGCAGTCAAGTGCCTTAGGCACTACACTACCAGATTACATATAGCACTGGGCAAATTGGCTACAAGGGACCTCTTTCAAGTGCTGAGGAGCAAAGATGTCTCCTTGAGGACTAAGGTGTGCCTGACACAAGCCATGATATTTTCAGTCACCTCATATGTATGTGAAAGCTGGACAATGAATAAGGAAGATGGAAGAAGAGTGTTGATATAGCTGGGATTAAGTGTCATAGGTGTCTGGGCAACCCGTTCATTAACTTACATGAACTCTATGGACCTGCTCAGTTCCTGATTCTGAATTTCTATTATATGATAAGATTGCTCATGGGCCTGCCTGACAACATCCAGCCCATACTGGGTATCTCTGGTTGCCTAGACCCTTGATGTCCCGTTGCTAGGAGCTCAGTTTCTACCAAGGCCAAGTAGATGCTTTTCAAAAGGCAAATAGTTTTCTGATGCAGAAAGCACGGACTTTGCTCCAGAACCCTACTGAAACTCTCCTATTATCAAAGACTCTATCCAGTATTTTTATTCACCATGAATACTGGAGCATTATTGAATCTGTTGGGTCATATGGTCCAAATGGCACGGAAGTATATGCTATAGTTGGACATACTGTACAGTTCTGGCTTGCTCTGTTGTTATTGTTGTTATGTGCCATTGAGTCAGACCCGACACATAGTGACCCCTCCTTGGGTTTCCGAGGCAGTATCACTACGGAAATAGATTGCCCCATCTTCCTTCCAAAGAGTGGCTGGTGGATTTGAACCGCCAGCCTTCTGGTTAGCAGTCAAGTGCCTTAGGCACTATGCTACCAGAGCTCAAGACCTCATTACAACCTGGAAGCCTTCCAAGGCATCCAATAAGTGGATTAGAGCAGTTTTTTCCACAAACACTCTATGCCATTTTCTTAGTGGTAGATGGTACAAGGCATAATAACTAACTTGCCTTTATGGTACAGGATGACCTAGCATGCTCCAGACTACTGGATCTCTAATAACTTCACCAGTTTGCTTCAAAATAATATGGGATAAAGGAAGTAAGTAGAGATATAGATGAAATAAGATTGACCATGTTAGTAGTTCTATGGGTTCATTTTACTAGTTTGCTTACATTTGTATACATTTGTTCCATCTAGAAGATGAGAAAAAAAAAATCACCAATATGAAAGAAATCCTCCCACTTTTTATCTCCCATTCTCTGGCATCCATATGCCTTACTAGACCACCTAGAGTACTTGCTTGTTCCTCCTCATTCAGTCAAATTAACATTATATCATCAATTGGACCACCTATGAATATCAAGACAATCAAAATCACTGAAGACTATATGGTGACTGAGATCAGGAGAATTATAGCCCATGGGAAAAAAGAGTGAATATGTACTGCTATTCTTCCCACATAAAAGCAAACTGCTTTTGATCCTTCTTAATAAAGTGTGTTGAGAAAAAAAAAAAAAAAAACCTTTGATATTGGTGATAATCTCTGCAAGTAATTGATTGGCTAGAATGGTAAGATAAAGTTCCAGGAACTTCCTTTTGGCCATTCCTACTATAATAGCTTGCTCAGTAGGCTAGAAAGTGAATTTTAAGGTCCTGCCATCTGCTAAGTATATCTATACTAGTTATGCACTTAGGGAGCAGGGAGGTACTACAGTGAATCTTCAGGCCCATTTGACCTACTTGCATAAGAATACCATTTCATAAGAACCTGGCTTTCATTGGCCCTCAATCTAACTGGGAGAAGCTGTTTCCCATTCCCTGGCATTGACATGAAGGTGCTCTGGTGGCATAGTGGTTAAAGCATTTGGCTGCTAACCAGCAGATTGGCAGCTTAAACCCATCAGCCACTCCATAAGAGAAAGATGAGGCAGTCTGGTTCTGTAAAGATTTACAGCCTTGGAAACCCTATGGAGCAGTTCTGCTCTGTCCTAAAGGCTCACTGTGGTTCAATGGCAGTGGGTGGCATTGATATGAGCTCATACTCTCTCAACAGCCAAAGGTCAAGATCTTTCCTTTTCTCCAGGCCAGAGTTACCTTGGTAAAAGGTCACAGATCCACAGTGGGGAAGGATTGGGGAAATAATTATCATTCATATTTTTGGCAGCTTTTCATTCAGCTTTTGGAAGATTTGTTCTTAAGGAAATATGCCTTCTCCTTTAATCAATAGGCTCTGAGCCTGTGAACTGGTCTAGATCTGGGAAATTTATAAGTAAATACTATTTTTCTATTGTGCCAGCTGTTTTTAGCCTTCTGTTTGTTCTCTCTTGATGTTGGGGGTGCAGTTGCTAAAATACCAACTAAAACCCAAATATTTGCCCATTTATTTAACTCCTAAGAACACATGATCTATTAGCCATTACCACAGATCCTATGGATCAAAGCACTCTGGTTGCCACTTAGTCTTAAGGTAATTACATCCACCCTGCCTCTGCTATTCCAGAATCCTACCATCCCTGATGATGCTATGCATTTTGTATTGTCTTAGTGAAGAGAAGGGAGTTCTGGTGGCACTGTGGTGAAAGCATTGAGCTGCTAACCAAAACTCTGTAGTTCAAACCCACCAGATGCTCTGCTGGAGAAAGATGAGGCAGTCTGCTTCCAAAAAGATTTACAGCTTTGGAAACCCTATGGGGCAGTTCTACTCTGTCTTATGGGGGTGCTATGAATTTGAATTGATGGGATAGCAGTGGGTCTGGTTTTTTGGTTTAGTGAAGAGATTGTCCTCTGTTCTTCCTTTGGGAATATAGTTTGGTGGTAGGTTCTTTATCTTGCGTGACACATACAATATACCATTTTCACCTCCTCGAGCCTTCTAATTCCTTCAATATTCTGCCAAGGCAGTGCTGTCATCTCCAACTCATTTCTGTAGGCCATAACTGTATCTAAATTTCAAAGAACCATCTGAGCAGCATATGAAGATGATTTTATGTATACTTTCTAGGATGTTAAACCTGAATAATGAGAGAATATTCTTAGGTTAATAAATTCCCACACATGTTATCTTTGTTCCTGCCATAGCAAAGACCCTTATCCCTTTTTCAATGTATATGCTATTTCCTTGTAGATCAGGAACTGTATTTACCCACTCAGGCTGTGCCAAGACATGTTGTTGTTGTTGTTACATGCCGTCGAGTCAAACCCGACTCATAGCAACCCCTCCTTGGGTTTCCGAGGCAGTATCACTATGGAAGTAGGATTGCCGTGCCAAGACATAGCCCTAGTTATTGGTCTGGGCAATGAGGGGAGGATCTTGAGGAGGATAAGCATCATCTGTGGAGGCACTTTCCTCAGGAGGAGTCTTGGCCGGAATTTCAAGCAAGGAAATGCTGCTCTCCTATAGCAAAGGGGAAAGTGCTGATGGAAGGTTGAAAGGAATCCGGGAATTCAAATTCTCACATTAATCTACCCTATTAATGTTTCCCTCTGGTGGTCAAATCAACCCTATTCTGTGTTTCAGGTTATTTATTCTCATGTATTTCTGCTCAAGGCCATAACTTTGTCATAGAAGACCTATCAAGGCTGTGCATACAGCCATCTTTGTGTTTCTCCTATCCTTATGATTAAATCCTGGGCTTGATTTCAGTACAATCTGCCTGTGGCTACAGGAGATGAGGGTCTCTTTAAAATCTGCCATAGAGACCTCCTGGCTTTCATAGTTTGTCTTGAGTTGATACCTGGCTGATCAGAGCCTGTCACTTTTTGGTTTTGAAGATGTCTCAAGTAATTAACAAAAGCCAGTCAACTCCATGGTCTTTATAATTACTATTGTTCTTATATATTCCAAGGGTCATAACCAGGCTTTTTGAACTTTGGCACTATGGATAATTCTTCTTGTTGGGGATTATCCTGTGCATTTTATGATGTATATCAGGGTCTCTAGCCTCTACCCATTAGATTCCAGTAGTACCCTTCCTCAGTTGTTACAATAAAAAATGTATCCAAACATTGCCAGATGTCCCCTTGTTGTTGTTGTTGTTATTTGCCGTCGAGTTGGCCCCGACTCATAGCGACCCCTCCTTGGGTTTCCGAGGCAGTATCACTACGGAAGTAGGATTGCCCAACCTTCCTTCCGAGGAGTGGCTGGTGGGTTAGAACCGCCAGCCTTCTGGTTAGCAGTCAAGTGCCTTAGGCACTATGCTACCAGAGCTCCTAGATGTCCCCTGGGGAGTGAAATTAGCTGTGGTTGAGAATCACTGACACAAACCAATGTTTAACTTTCCACTTGCATCTCATTCTAATCCACCGTGGATAAGAATCCCATCCTTCCAGATCTGCCTTCTAAGGCCATGGCTGATACCAACTGTCTCAGCCTGCATTCCTTCCTGAAGGCAGAGCCTGAGTCAAAGGTTTGTATGCAAGTGATTTGTTTGGGAATGAATCTAAGGGAACAGGAGAAAGGGACTGGGGAGAGTGAAGTAGGGAAGGAAAGAAAGCCAATATAAGGTTGTAGCATTAGGTTGTTCGAGGCTGTGGGAAATTGGAGGATTGGGTCTCAGAAGTATCTGCTTAAAGTCTGGAAGTAGGGGACATTTACTTATGGATTTTTATCCCCCATTGGTTACAGTTTGCCCCAGGAGGTGTTAACTCCCTCACATTTCCAGATTGCAAATGGATGAGTGCTGAGCAAATTTCTGTAGATGTTCCATGTCTCAGAGTCAGAGAAGTCTGGGAGCAGAAAGTGAGAAGTAAGCGGTGCAGCTAAGGTTATGACACCTCCCAGAAGCTGGTTGCCACATCAGTGACTGGAGTAAACAATAGGCCAAGATCTGAAGTCATGAGCATGACTTGTCCTATATACTCATCCTACTCACAAATGGCAATGGAGGATGTACCCTCACTGAGTGCTACCCAAGAACATGAGGAAGGCAAGACTGTGGAAGACTCACCTATAAATTCAACTTCTGCTTCTACTGATCTTAGCCAAGTGGGTCTGTAATCAACAATGTGGAGCAGGAGGCACAGTGGATGATTTCCTGGTGCCCAAATAATCAAGTTCAGTCTAGATTCTACTTTTGTGAACTTTCAGCCTGGGTGGGGGAGGCAGAGAGGTGAGGTTGGAAAGGTTGGAAGAGGCTAGACCATGCTTGCCCTTAAAAATTCTTAATTGTTAAATGAGTTTAAATTTAATCCTGAGCCCAGTGGGAGTAGGAGCTCTGGTGGCATGGTGGGTAAGGCATTTGGCTGCTAATCAGAAGGTCAGTGGTACAAACCCACCAGCAGCTCCATAGGAGGAGGATGAGGCAATCTATTTCTATAAAGATTTGCAGCCTTGGAAATTCTATGAGGGTCACTGTGAGTTGGAATTGACTCGATGGCAGTGGGTTTTTTTATTTTGGTTTGATTTGGTTTCCGGTGGGAGTGATTGATGTTTTAGAAAAATCCCCCTGGTGGCCAAGTTGAGAATGCAAGGAAGACAGCTAGGATGGAAGCAGAGACACTAGGGAGGAGAGGAGACATTGACAGGTATCTAGACTGTAGATGCTGGTGGTCAAGAAACAGATGAATGCTAGAGCTATTGAGGAGGTGGCAAGGATAAGTCTTGATGACCAACTGAATGGAGGGGTAGGGAAGGGAAAGATACCAAATTAGGGAAGATACCAAATTTGGGGACTAAATGGTTGGGTGGATGTTGCTGTCTTTGTCTGAGATGGGCTCATAGGAGTAGAATTAGGTTAGAAAGAAGATAATGAGGTGAGTTATTATTATTATAATTATTTTTCATGAGGCAGATTTTAGATGTTTTGAGTTTGATGACCTTGGGACATCCAGGTGGAGATGTCCAGTGGGTGAAGAGTCAGAAGTCTGTGCTGGAAATATATATCTGGGAGTGGTCATGACTGCAGGATCCCTGGGGCTCAGAACATGGACAAGATCACTAGGGAGTAGGGCCAGTCAAGGTTCCTGGTTTCAGGCAGGCTCACAAAATTAATTGATGAGAAAACTGGACATCCAGCAGGGATAAGCAGATCCAGCTGGAGGCAGCTCCTGGGTGGTGGAAAGTAGACAAACCAAGGTGGAGTCCTAGCTTAAGATCAAGGCTCTAGGGGAGGAGCCTCGCCTTGGCTGGATCAGAGTAGCCCTTAATCACTGTCCTATCAGACCAAATTCAGTGGAGCTGAAGTGAGACCACAAAAGGATGGCATGGCAGAAACAGCTTGAAAGGGATCTAGCTATTCGGCAGCTCAAACCACCCATACCACTCTAGGGAATGAGCATCTGGAGAGAAAAGAAGGGGATAGGCCGGAGCCTCAGGGAGGCTGGTGCCTCTGGGACAGGCAGGAAAGTAGACAGAGGCACTGGCTGAGAAAGCACAGCCTGATGTAGGAGAACCAGGGCTGAGGGATAAGACCTGGAAGCTCTCTCTAGGAACTAAAGCAGGCTGGCTGCCCCAGGCTCTTTCTCAACAGCTTTGGGAACCACTGAACAGCTGGTGGGCAGTGGGAGAATCCATTTAACAAGGACTGTGACTTAATCCCAGGAATAAGGATGGGTTCATACATATGATAGCTGGTGATCAGGAGTTGTAGGCACCCAGACCCAAGGTTTTAGAGGCATCTTGACTCAGCTGAGCTTCCATGAGTGGTTGGGAATCTGGTCTTATGTTGGAGAGTCTGAGTCTACACTCTGAGCCATTCTGAGTAACTTGTCAAGCAAAGATAAGTCAGGTGACCTTCAGAAGTGACCTGGTCAGAGTTACAAGACCATTGGTAGGCCAGGCTGCACTCTATAGAAAAGACAATCACTTGTAGTTGCCACTGGTTGTCTTTGCCATCAAGATTAGTTAGCCAGCATGCAACCTGGGCAAGTTTCTCAACCTTTCTGAATCATGTGCTCATCTAATAAAAAAAATTGGGATAATAACTATACTTCCTTTTAGATTGCAGTGAGGATTAAAGAATATTAATACAAGCTATTTGCTTTTTGCATGCTTGGAGCTGCCCTGGGCACAGGCTGCAGTAAGCCAGCCCGGAACCAGCAGAAGGCAGGTGTTTGCCCAGTGGGCACGTTGGGTAAGCGAGCAGGGCAGGGGAGACCAGGGAATGAGCAGAACAGTTTAGAGCAGCTGTTGTTGTTGTTATGTGCCATCAAGTCGGACCCAACTCATAACGACCCCTCCTTGGGTTTCTGAGGCAGTATCACTATGGAAGTAGATTGCCCCATCTTCCTTGTGAGGAGTGGCTGGTGGGTTTGAACCGCCAGCCTTCTGGTTAGCAGTCAAGTGCCTTAGGCACTATGTTAGCAGAGCGCATGTAGACAAACTTGTCTGTCAGTTTTTCATGCAGTGGTGGCTTGAATGTTGCTGTGAGATTGGAGGCTGTGTCACTGGTGTTACAAGTACATCAGGGTCACCCATGGTGTTCAGGTTTCAGTGGAGCTTCCAGACTAAGACAGACTCGGAAGAAGGAAGAGGCCATTCACTTCTCAAAGAATTGGCCAGTGAAAACCTTATGAATTGCAGTGAAACACTGTCTGATATATTACTGGAAAACTTTATGAATAGCCCTGAAACACTGTGTGATATAGTGCTGGAAGATGAGACCCTCAAGTCAGAAGGCACTCAAAATATGACTGGAGAAGAGCTGCCTTCTCAGAGTAGAGCCGACCTTAATGATGTGGATAGAGTAAAACATTCAGAACCCACATTTGCTGATGTGGCACATCTGAAGATGAGAAGAAACAGCTGCAAACATCCAATAATAATCAGAACATGGAATGTACAAAGTAGGAATCTAGGAAAATTGAAAGTTGTCAAATATGAAATGGAACACATAAAGATCGATATCCTAGGCATTATTAGTAAGTTGAAATGAACTGGTTTTGGTCATTTTGAATCAGATGATCATATAATCTACTATTCCAGGAATGATGGATTGAGAAAGAATGGCATGGCATTCATCATCACAAATACTGTATCAAGATCTATCCTGAAGTACAATACTATCAGTGATAGGATAATATCCATATACCTCCAAAGAAGACTAGTTAATACTACTACTATTCAAATTTATGCAATAACCACCAAAGCCAAAGATGAGGAGATTGAAGATTTTTACCAACTTCTGCAGTCTGAAATTGACCAAACATGCAATCAAAATGTGTTAATTATCACCAGTGAATGGAATGCAAAAGTTAGGAACAAAGAAGAATCACTGGTAGTTGGAAAATACAGCCTTGATGATAGACATGACACTGGAGATTGCATGACAGAATTTTGCAAGACCAATGACTTATTCATTGCAAATACCTTTTTTTTTCCAACAACACAAATGGTAGCTACACATGTGGTCTTTGGCAGATGGAGTACACAGGAATCAGATTGACTACATCTGTGGTAAGGGGCGATGGAAAAGCTCAATATATTCAGCCAATACCAGGCCAGGAGCTGATTGTGGAACAGACCATCAACTGCTCAATTAAAAGAAGTCCACCAGAGCCAAAATACAACCATGATTATATCCCTCCTGAATTTAGAGACAATCTAAAGAATAGATTTGATGCATTGAACACCAATGACTGAAAACCAGAGGAGTTGTGGGATGATATCAAGATCATCATCCATGAAGGAAGCAAAAGATTATTAAAAACAGGAAAGGAAGAAAAGACCAAAATGGATGTCTGAAACTTGCCCTTGAACGAGGAGTAGCTAAAGCAGATGGAAGAATCAATAGGAGAAAAGAGCTGAACAGAAGATTTCAAAGAGCAGCTTGAGAAGACAAAGTCAATCATTATAATGAAATGTACAAAGATCTGGAGTTAGAAAACCAAAAGGGAAGAACACACTCAGCATTTCTCAAGCAGAAAAAACTGAGGAAAAAAATTAAGCCTTGAATTGTAATATTGAAAGATCCCATGGGCAATATGTTGAATGATGCTTCTCTTATTGTTGTTATGTGCCATCGAGTCAGACTGGACTCATAGTGACCCCTCCTTGGGTTTCCGAGGCAGTATCACTAAGGAAGTAGATTGCCCAACCGTCCTTCTGAGGGGCAGTCAAGTGACTTAGGCATTACATTACCAGAGCTCCTGTTGAATGATGCAGGAAACATCAAAAGGAGATGGAAGGAACACACCGAGTCATTATATCAAAAAGAATTGGTAGATGATCATCCATTTCAGGAG
Organism: Orycteropus afer afer; assembly: GCF_000298275.1. Lineage (NCBI taxonomy): Eukaryota > Metazoa > Chordata > Mammalia > Tubulidentata > Orycteropodidae > Orycteropus > Orycteropus afer. The sequence continues at coordinate 2,210,000 of NW_006921699.1, read as the reverse complement.
GTGGCTTTTGATCAAAAACCAATGGTATTGAAGGAAGAAGTTGAAGCTGCACATTCCTTCAGTGCAGCTTCAACTTCTTTTTTCAACACCATTGGTTCCTGAATTGGTGAAAAACAAGGCTCTAGGAATTGATAGAATACCCATTGAGATCTTTCAACAAACAGATGTTGCTCCAGAGGCACTCACTTGGCTATGCCAAGAGATTTGGAAGACAGCTATCTGGCCAACTGACTGGAAGATATCCATATTTGTGCCCATTCCAAAGAAAGGTGATCCCACAGAATGTGAAAATTATTGAACAATATCATTGGTAACATGCACAAGTAAAATCTTACTGAAGATAATTCAAAAACAGTTGCAGCAGTATATTGACAGAGAATTTCCAGAAACGTGAGCTGGATTCAGAAGGGGATGTGGAACAAGGGATATAATAGCTGATGTCAGATGGATCTTGGCTGAAAGCAAAGAATACCAGAAAGATGTTTACTTGTGTTTTACTGACTATGCAAAAGCATTTGACTGTGTGGATCATAACAAATTGTGGATAACATTGAGAAGAATGGGAATTCTAGAACACTCAATTGTACTCCTGAGGAATCTGTACATAGACCAGGAGGCTGTCATTCAAACAGAATAAGTGGATACTGCATGGTTTAAAATCAGGAAGGGAGTGCATCAGGGTTGTATCCTTTCATCATATTTATTCAATCTGTATGCTGAGCAAATAATCAGAGAAGCTGGACTATATGAAAAAGAATGTGGTATCAGAATTGAAGGAAGACTCTTTAACAAGCTGAGATATGCAGATGACACAACTTTACTTGCTGAAAGTGAGGACGACTTGGAGCACTTACTGATGAAGATTAAAGACTACAGTCTGCAGTATGGATTAAACCTCAATATAAAGAAAACAAAAATCCTCACAACTGGACCAATAAGCAGCATCACAATAGATGGAGAAAAGATTGAAGTTTTCAAAGACTTCATATTACTTGGTTCTATAATCAACGCCAGTGGAAGCAGCAGTCAAGACATCAAAAGACGTATTGCATTGGGCAAATCTATTGCCAGACTTCTTTCAAGTGCTGAAGAGCAAAAATATGTTCTTGAATATTAAGATGTGCCTAACCCAAGCCATGGTATTTTCAATTGCCTCATATGCATGTGAGAGCTGGACAATGAATAAGGAAGACCGAAAAAGAGTTGATGCTTTTGAATTGTGGTGCTGGTGAAGAATGCTGAAGGTATTGTGGACTGCTAAAAGAACTAACAAATCTGTCCTGGAGGAAGTGCAACCGGAATGCTCCTTGGAAGCAAGACTGGCCAGACTTCATCTTACCTCCTTTGGTCATGTTGTCAGAAGGGATCATTCTCTGGAGAAGGATGTCATGCTTGGTAAAGTGGAAGGTCAACAAAAGAGAGGAAGGCCCTCAACAAGATGGATTGAGATGGTGGCTGCAGTGATGGGGTCAGGTATAGTAGGGATGGTGAGACTGGCACAGGACCAGGCAGTGTTTCATTCTGCTGTACATAAGGTCACTAGGGGTTGAAGATGACTTGACTGCACATAACAACAACAACAACAAAACAACAGATTCCTTAAGGGCTTAGAGACAAAGGCTGGAACACATTGATTCCTGTTACAGTTACTATCCAACTCTCTTAACTTCCTGTGAGTCTGTGGCTGTGCTCCTGTTTCTCATGAAAATGTGCCTACAGGCCAAGAACACCCTGGAGAGCAGCCTGGGTGTCCTTCCATTGTTATCATTGCCAGTGAACTAGCTGGTGTGTGGTGGGGTGCAGGTCTGAACTTGATTAATAGGGTCTGACTTGTGGAGACAAATCTGCTCGTGTGGCTGTCCAGTCAGGTTTCTGAGCCTACCTGGCTGTGACCGCAGAACCTGCAGGGATGGGTAACACCTCTGCAGCTTCTCCTAGAACTTTCAGCCTTTGCCTTCCAGTTACAAATGGGTCTATGTCAGACATCAGCAAAATGAGTTCTGGTTTCTGTGGGGATCCAAACAGACTTTCCCACTTGTGGTAGAGGAAGCACAAGGAGACAGCCCTTACTTGTTCTTAGGTGCTATCAAGTTGGCTCCAACTCATGGTGACCCAAGGCACAACAAAATGAAACACTGCCAGGTCCTGCAGCATCCTCACAGTCCTTGCTATGCTTGAGTCCATCATAGCAGCCACCGTGACAATCCATCTAGTTTTTCACTAACCCCCCAGTCTACCAAGCATGATATCCTTCTCCAGGGACTAGTCTCTTCTGACAACATGGACAGAGAAAGTCTGGCCATTCTTGCTTCTAAGGAACATTTAGGTTGTACTTCTCCTAGGACAGATTTGTTTGTTTTTCTGGAAGTCCATGGTGTTTTCAGTATTTGCCAACATCACAATTCAAATACATCAATTCTTCTTTGCTCTTCCTTATTCACTGTCCAACCTTCATATGTATATGAGGCATTTGAAAATACCATATCTTGAGTTAGGCTCACCATACTCTTCAGAGTGACACCTTCGCTCTTTAGCACTTTAAAGGAGTCTTTTGCAGCCAATTTGTCCACTGCAGTATGACATCTGATGTCCTTGAATATTGCAATGTGAGGCTTGAATTTTTTCAAGAAGGATTGAGCCATCCATTTCTGAATGAATTGGTCACTGAAAACTATGAACAGCAGTGAAGCACTGTCTGATATGTTACTGGAAAACTTTATGAAGAGCCATGAAACATATAGCTGCAGGTGCTGACAAACTGAAGATTGGCAGGCAATATAGCAAGCTGCTGGCTTTGGTGGCTAACAAATCCAAGATCAGCAGGTAAAATGGCAGATTGTTGGCTCACAGGCTTCAAAGGAAACAATCCCTAGATCGGCAGGCAATACAGCAGGCCACTGGTTCAAGTCCAGGAACTGGAGGTGATGATGAGCCAGAAGCAGGATCAAGATCCCAAAAGAAAGCCAGAGAATTTTCCAAGGATGTCCATATCCTCAGAAAGAAGACTGGGCAATCTATTTCCCTAGAGATACTGCTTCAGAAACCTAAGGAGGGGTCGCTATGAGTCGGATCTGACGAGACAGCAGTGAATTTTAATTCCATGTATATTGGAAGCAAGTCATAGCCCTAAGGAACCTCCTGTTCAACTGATTGGCTGCTTATAGCACATCTCATCATAGAGGTGATTACACGATATCAGATCTCATCATGGGGGGTGACTACATCATAACTGCTAAACCACTGAGAATCATGGCTCAGACAACCTTAACTATCACAAAAATGAGTTGTCTAGGACAGAGATTGAGTGCAAGATAAGCTGAGCAGGGAAACAATGAGGTGGAGGAGAAGGGCAGAGCTCTTCCAGATAGGGGCAGAGGTCCCCTCCCAGTCCATAGCCCAGGCTCTGGGACATCACATTGCAAGTCACAATATTAGCCAACTCAGATATGCACAGGCTGTGAGCCAGGGCCACACTAATGCTCCTCCCAGAGGGGCTGGGTCCTTGGCCAGGAAGAGAGGGCTGGGATGAAGCAACAACTATGCTCCTCTTGCACCCCTTTCCTTGGTTTTCAAGGAGGAAGGTGAAGAACATTAAGCCTTGCTGAAGAACCAGAAGGAAGGGCTCAGTTTTCGTTTCAACCTCCTTGGAAGGTCAGGGAAGGCTTCAAGAGTCTCAGCAAAGTTATCATGACTATTGTGAGTAGGGCATGAGACAAGGGGTATCAGCAGAGGTCAGCAGGGCCTCATGGGCTGGGGTTGAGAGTTTAGACTTTGTCCTAAGAGCTGTAGGGAGCCATGGGAGTTTTTGCAGAAATGAATGACAGTCTGAATTACATTTTCTGTTGTGTAGAGAAAGGATTGAGGGGCCAAAGAGGAAACAGGGAGGCTGGGGAGGAAGCTGTTATATTATAAAGGTAGGGGGTAGTGGGAGCTTAGGCAGGGGCTAGAGCTGGAGACACAGTGAAGTGGGATAGTTAGGAATTAGTTAGAAATACAGTCATGCCTGCTAACTGGTTTCTCTTCTTCAACATTTGCTCCTTACAGTATATTCTCCATACAGCAGCCTGAGTGAACCTGGTTAAAACATTAAGTCGGGTCATACCACTTCTCTGCCTTCTCATCTCAGAGTAAAAGACAAAGTCCTCACTGTGGTTTACAAAGGTCAGTTTTCCTGCCCCTGCAGCTCTCTGAGCTCATGTACTACTGTTAGCTAGCTCACTTACATCATTCCAGTTACTTCCTTGGTGTTCTTGGAACACAGCAAGCACAGGATTTCTCTCTTCCCTGCCCTTCCAGAACCTTTGCTTTTGCTGTTTTCTCTGCCTGGAATGCAGTTCTCCAAGATACCCACACAGATACTCCTTAACCATCTCTGCTCAAATGTCACCTTATCTATGAGAGTGTTCTAGAGCCCTTACATATAAACCAAACCAAATCAAACCCACTGCCATCAAGTCAATTCCAACTCATAGTGACCCTATAGGACAGAGTAGAACTGTCCCATAGGGTTTCCATGGCTATAAATATTTTCATAAACAGACTGCCTCATCTCCTCCCATGGAGTGGCTGGTGGGTTTGAACCATAGACCTTTTGGTTAGCAGCCCACTACTTTAACCACAGCACCAGCAGAGCCTCTTATATATAAAGGGATCTATTAGTCTCAGTTGTAACACCCTGTTGGTTTCCTTTATGGCATTGATTATAATCTGCACTTATTTTGCATATTTTTGTTCAAAATGTTTTTCTAGTGTGTATCATAAGGTTTGGCATAAGCAGGTTCTTAGTAAATATTCAGTTGAATGAATAAGTTGAGGTTGAGGTTGCAGGAGTGAGGCAGTTGTCCTGGAGGTCTCATCTCCCCTGAGGGCTGAAGCAGGATGCCAGCAGAGAACCCTTGCATGTTGGTGAGGAGGACAGTGGTGGGAGACAGGGAGGCCCAAGATGTGAGGACAAGTATTGGTTCCAGAGTGTCTTTGTGGATGCTGCACCTCCTAGTGCCCAGCCTGGGGCCTGGGACTTGGGGCCTGGATGGTGAGATGGAGCATACTGGCCCTACAAGATGAGTGGGACAGCTAAGTGAGCCAGTCCCTCTCCCCTTATCCTATTTATACTGACATCCCTGGGCTAGCCTAAAGCAGCCTGAGTGGGTTGGGCAGCCATCTTAGCACCCTAGGTGATCTTTTGGTCATTAAGTGCCCATGAATATTAATTAACCTCTCTACCTCTGGGTAAAGTTTTTTATACATATGATGTATGGAGAAGTATGTAATCCTAACTGGGCCTGCATAGAATGTAGAAGTATGTATACCCATGATTTTGTGTGACTTCCTGTTTTGTAAACTGTATTTAAGGGAAGCCTGAAGAAGCCTTCCTGGGAACAGTCTTGGAGGCACTAGACCTGGCTCTTCCCTTCTTTGGCCAAAGAAACGAAAAAGTTCCTTTCTGAGCTCTGGTGGCATAGTGCCTAAGGCATTTGACTGCTAACCAGAAGTTTGGCAGTTTAAACACACCAGCCACTCCTCAGAAGGAAGACTGGGCAATCTACTTCCATAAAGACTTACTACCTAGGAAACCCGATGGGGAGTATCTGTGAATCGGAATTGAACTTGATGGCAGTGAATTTGGGTTTTTTTTGGTTCTCCCATCTTGGCTTCTTGTTTATTGGCTACAATGAATCATGCTGAATAGAGCCTGGATTTTTAACCAGCAGCAAATTCTGGAGAGCCAGCCAAGGAGTCATTTGCTTGGTTCTAGAAGTGGATTGGATGGCCTATATGCACCCTGATTTGACAACAGAACAACCCAGTTCTGATGGTCCACATACAGGAGGTAAAGAAGGGCCAAAGCACTCTGGACTTTTTCCTCTCCATCAGATGCAGGGAATGATGGAGGGATAGTCTGGATCCATACCCCTTTTCTGCCAGTAATCTTTTTAATTAGAAAAAATCATCTCCTAAATTACCGGGAGGACCCAAAAAGGATGCATGACTTGTTTTTGTTCATCTTTTAGCACCCATGCCCCAACCTAGGCTGACTGCCAGGTGCTGTGTGACATTCTTTTAACACCAGAGAGAAGACACATGGTTTTTGAAAAATCCCAAGAGGAAGCTGATGGGTGCCATGAAGCTCATGGCACAAACCTGGCCAGGGCTGAGGCCTTTCCTGCTCAGGACCCCAACTGGAACCCAAATATGGTTGGGGGCATGCAAATCTTCCTTATTACTGAGAATGCCTGAGAAAAAGAGTTTCAAAACAAAAAAACCTAAACAAAGTATATGAAGTCAGACAAAAACCAGATGAAGACCCTTCAGGACTTTTATTGTTTTTAGGCAATTTACAGACATTGACCCAGAGAGCCCTGAAAATGCTCACATGGTTAACATGATTTTTATTGGGCAGTGTGGTGGTTATGTTTGTGTGTCAACTTGGCTAGGCCTGGTTAAGTGGCTGGGCAGCGGGTGGTAGTTATTTCCCATGATGAGACTGGCAATCAACTCCATGGTGGGATCTACCACAAGCAGCTGAGTAGCTGCTTTGGGTATGTGGTCTGCTTCCTAAATATAAGAAGCAGCTTTGGGAATGGTCTCTAGCTTTTGGCACATTTGGACCCTGCATGTAGCCATGTCATTGTTCAGCAGCCTGCCATGCTCTGCTGACCTTGGGACTTACAATGGACTTAAATTAATGGCCTGCCATGTGGTTTGGTAGCATCTGGACTGTGCCTTGTTACTTGTCAACCTTGGGTTTGTCAGCCTCAGCAGCTAGCAGCTATCTGAGTGAAGAAACGCCCCTAGTTCTAGTGGTCCAGGAGCAGGAGGCAGAGATGGACCTCAAGGTTGAGGGGCTTTCACCCAGCCCCTAGAGCCTGGCACATTGCACTTGGACTTAAAGCCTCCAACCTGTAAGAGAGTAAACTCCTGTTTGTTAAGGCCATCCTATTTGTGGTATATTCTTGTCAGAGCAGCACTAGGTAACCAGAACAGGCAAAGTGCACCAGATATTAGAAAGAAACTACTGAAGGTAGATGGAGGAATGGGCATGGGGATTTCTCAGTCAGTGGAAATTGCCTTTAAAGTATACACTAACCAAGATAAAGAGGCAGAACTAAAGGAACAGACAAAAGCTAAGAGGCAGGCAACCCCCCTTGCTGCTGCATTACAAGGGCACTATCCAGGCCAAAGAAGAGGAGGGCCTCCTCTTAGAGAGGAAGAGAGAAATTAAGGCCTCCTCTGGGGAGAGATCAGTGCACCTGGTGTAGGGAAAAGGGGTGTTAGAAAAGGGAGTGCCCAAAATTCAGAGTGGAAAAGGAAAAAAGCCAGTAGGCCACCCAGTATCTCATGGTTGCTACCCAGTTGGGGAAAGAGTCTGATTGAAGGCAACTAGAGCTTTTCCCTCCACCAGAGCCTCTGGTTATAATGAAGGTGGAAGTAAAACCCACAAAGTTCTGGTTAACACAGGGGTCATCCACCCAGTTCTTGGCCCCAAAGAAGTCCCATTAACTAAAAGAACTGTGCTAGTAACTGGAGTCTCAGGTAAAGAAAGTAACCAGCCATTTATACACCCCCTCACATGCTCAGTTGGATGAAAAATGCTAACCCACTCTTTCCTATGTATGGCTGCTTGCCTTGTTCCACTACTGTGATGAGACTTGCTGTCTAAACTTTGAGCTCAGATATGCTTTGAGGATGGCACCATGCACATGCAGGTGCCCCAGGACATTGCATAGAGGCTGCAAATGGCTCTCTATTGGTCAATTCCATTTTATCTCATGGGAATATAGACCCATGAGTCAAAAGTTCATGTAGTCAAAGACTACAAAGACTGTAGTAAGCTGGGTCTGAGTGAAAAATGTTTCCCTGGTTGTGGTAAAGCTCCTTCTTGGCATTGAGGCCCCACACCTGAGACAATATCCTATCAGGCATGAGGCCCAAATAGTGCTCATAGAGATCATTGACAGGTTTCTCCAACATGGATTGATCCAACCCTGCCAATTGTGGTTTGGCACCCCCATTTTACCAGTGAAAAAGAAAAATGAGGAGTACCGGTTTGTCCAGGACCTGTGGGCAATCAAACAGGTAATAGATACTCTGGTAGCGTAGTGCCTAATGTACTTGACTGCGAACCAGAGGACTGGCAGTTCAAACCACCAGCCACTCCTTGGATGGAAGGTTGGGCAATCTACTTCTGTAGTGATACCGCATCGGAAACCCAAGGAGGGGTCGCTATGAGTCGGGTCTGACTCGAGGGCACATAACAACAACAGTGGTTACTAACCCTTACACTCTGCTCTTTGCTGTCTCTATTTTTGCTTGATTTATAGTTCTGGATTTAAAGGATGCTTTCTTTTGCGACAGACTGGAAGGGAAAAGCCAGGAAACATTTGCCTTTGAATGGAAGGAACCTGACACAGGACACAAACAGCAGCCGTGCTGGACTGTTATCCCCAAAATGTTCAGAAAAAGCCCCACTCTCTTTGGATCAGCTCTGGCTACAAAGCTGTTCCATCTTACCTTGCAGAACAGGATTCTGTTACAGTGTGTAAATGACCTCCTCAACTCCAGAAAGATGAGCAAGATTCTACCCACAATACCATAGAAGTCCTGAGCTTCTTAGGCAGCTCAGGATACAGAGTCTCAGCAGGGAAGGCTCAGCTCAATCTACCTAATCAAGGTACCCAGATTTTACAATTTGATCTGGGGAGTGAGCACTCTCAGAAAGAAAGAATGTCATCTGTAGGCTTGCTCCCCTAACAACCAAATGGGAGTTAGTAGGCTTCCTGGGAATGGCTGGCTTCTGTCACATCTGAATCCCATATTTCAGCTTAATAGCTCAACCCTTCTACCAGGCCTTAGAGGAAAGAGATTCTGACCCACTAGTTTGGATAAGAATTGAGGACCAGGTCTTCAAAACCCTAAAAGTAAAGTTTATGGATGCCTCTGCATTAGGGTTGCCTGACATGAGCTGTCCTTTTGTTCTGTATGTGCACGAATCAGCTCCAGGAAGCTGGAGAAAACTGGTGGCCTACTTTTCAGAGAAGTTAGACACAGTGACTAAACAGTGGCTGGCTGGTCTCTGAGCTGCAGCCGTAGCAGTCACTATGATCAAAGGGCAGAAAAAGACCAACAAACAGCTTAAGCTTGGGGAGCCATGAGAAAAAGGATGGATTGCTGCACACTGAACACGGAAAAAATCTTCATACTCTCTAATTTGCTAAAGCCCATCCTCCAGCAAGCATACCAGTCCATCCACGATGGAAGAGATGGAATGTATGACTGGATGTGTTAGACTGGGTTCTCTAGAGAAACAAAACCAGTAAAGCTTATATATAGAGAGAGAAAGAAAATTTATCTTAGGAAAATGGCTCACACACTTATAGAAGCTGGCAAGTCCCAAGTTCTTGTATCAACTGTCGTCAAGCTGGAGACTTTTCCTGACTCACACAGTGGCAGGGGCTGAAGATCTCAAGGTTAGCAGGCAGTATACTGGCTATTGACTCTAACAAAAGGTGAATCCAAGATCTCCAGGCTGAATGGTGGATTGTTTGCTCATGGACAGTTGTAGGCAGCACAAGAGAATCCCTATCCACAGAAAAGGAGTGTCTCTTTTCCTAGGATGTCCATAAATATACTGGAAGCAGGCCACACCCCTAGGGAAACTCCGTTTCAATGGATTGGCTGCTCAAAACATATATATCTGATCCCATCTTTGGAACAACCCACATCACAATTGCTTAAACCACACAGAATTGTGGTCCAGTCAAGTTGACACACAGCTCCAGCTATCACAGTCCACCCCTTGTCAACTTGGCAGTTGTACACATCTTCTTAACCATATATAATCTCTAAATAAGGACAATTATCTAATATGATACGTTAACATGCATACAACCAAAGCGCATTAACCTTATTTACATTTCACAGTTTATAACAGAAGGACACAAAAAATATTTGATGCACATGTACGATGAAGAAATATAACAATCACAGTCCTTGTTTCTGCAACTGGTCATGTGGTCGTAGCTGATATTCAGAACTACCTTCTTCCACTACCTATTCTGTATTTGCCTTGCTCTCAGCAAGTACCTCAGCTGGTCATAGTTCTTTGCCTGGTGGGGTGACCTAGACCTTCATTCAGCAATGTCTTCTATGGTCTGCCTCAGGCAATGACCCAGCAGGAACAGCTGGGTTAATCCCATCAAAATGAGGCAGAGGGGATAATGGTT
>NW_006921699.1:2198187-2199403 GCF_000298275.1 Orycteropus afer afer | reverse complement strand
TTCCTGGACCTGTGAATCCTGGCTATTGGAGAAACACCAATATTGGACCCTGGTTTGGAGCATATACAGCCTCCTGGAGACATTGCCCCAGTCCTTCAAGGTATTGCCACCTAGCTGATGCCATAATTGTGTTTTCAGTAGGCCATTCCCTTGTTCTATCAAGCCAGTTGCTTCAGGATGATGGGGAACATGGTAAGGCCAGTGAATTCCATGAGCATAGGCTCATTGTCTCACTTCATTTGCTGTGAAGTGAGTCCCTTGATCTGAAGCAACACTGTGTGGGATACCATAATGGTGGATAAGGCATTCTCTAAGTCCACAGATGGTAGTTTTGGCAGAAGCATTGCATGCAGGGTAGGCAAATCCATATCCAGAATAAGTATCTATTCCAGTAAGAATAAAATGCTGTCTGACCTTTCCATGATGGAAGTGGTCTAACGTAATCAACCTGCCACCAGGTTGCTGGCTGATCACTCAGAGGAATGGTTCCATATCACAGACTCAGTGTTGGTCTCTGCTGCTGGCAGACTGGGCACTCAGCAGTGGCGGTAGCCAAATCAGCCTTGGTAAGTGGGAGTCCATGTTGCTGAGCCCATGCATAACCTCCATCCCTGCCCCATGGCCATTTTGTTCATGAGCCCACTGAGCAATGACAGGAGTAGCTGGGGCAAAAGGATGGCTGGTTTTCACTGAACATGTCATCCTATCCACCTGATTTTTAAAGTTCTCCTCTGCCAAGGTCACCTTTTGGTGGGCATTCACATGTGACACAAATATCTTTACTCCTTTGGTATGTGGAGAGATCTATCCACATACCTCTTCCCCATACATCCTTGTCACCAATTTTCCAATCATGCTCCTTCCAAGTCCCAGACCATCTGGCCAAGCCATTAGTCACAGCCCATGAATCCATATACAATCGCACATCTGGCCATTTCTTATTCCATGCAAAGTAAACAGCCATATGCATTGCTGGAAGTTCTCCCATTGGGAGGATTTCCCTTCACCACTGTCCTTTTAGGAAGTCCCAGAAAGGGGCTGCAGTGCTGCTGCTGTCCACTTTCGAGTGGTGCCTGCATATCATGCAGAATCATCTGTAAACCAGGCACGAGTTTTCTCTTCCTCAGTCAACTGATCACAAGGAACATCCCATGAGGCCATAGATGCAGACTGGGAGAAGGAAGGTAATGTGACTGGAGTGGAGACCATAGGCATT
>NW_006921699.1:2172091-2197474 GCF_000298275.1 Orycteropus afer afer | reverse complement strand
GGTCCACTCAGCCCCATCGTAGTTAAATGTCTTAGTTCAATTACGGCATTTCCCACTGTCAAATCTAGCTTACATAAAATAGCAATCACAGCAGTCTTCAAGGATGCTGGGGCTCGCTTCATAAATTTATTCGTCACCATACTGGTGAAAGGCGTGTCTTCTGGACTCTCCATTCCTGGCTCTAGGGGTCTAAACTGATAAATCCATTCTAATAGACCAATTTCCCTAAGCCTCTGGATACTTTCTTCTACATTATACTAAGGTAGGTCTGGTACTTCAACTTGACTTAAGGTAGGCCACCGCATAATCCATGCCTCAGTAAGCCAACCAAATAAACTACTAGATCCTTTCCTAACTTCTCAAGCTGTAACATAGAATGAAGAATTTGTACTTAGTGGGCCTAAATCAATAAACTTAGACTGATCCAGTGTTACATTCCTTGTACCATTATCGCACACCCTCAGTAGCCATTCCCATACATATTCTCCAGGTTTCTGTCTGTACAAGTTAGCAAAATCAAGTAGGTCTTTTCGGGTGTAGTGTGATACCTCCTCAGTCACATTTTGTATTTCACCTTTTGGTGCTCAGTTGGACTTAACTTTAGTTATAGGTCTAGCAGCAGCAATGGGTGGTTAGGGCAGTTCCTGAGAACATTCAGCAATGTCTTCTATGGTCTGCCTCAGGCAATGACCCAGCAGGAACAGCTGGGTTAATCCCATCAAAATGAGGCAGAGGGGATAATGGTTTTATAGTAATCCTTTCAGATGGGAGGGATTCAATAGAATTTACAGGCTCCATATCCTGATCTTCCTCTCTATCTGCCCCCACTTTAACTTCAGACACCATTCTAGGTTGGTAATTTAATTGGCATTGTAATTCAGCCACCCTTACAATAAGATTCTGAGTTTGGTTTTCAGCAATATCAGCTCTTTTACTAGAAGAAATAAGGCTTTCTTTCAGAGCACAACTAGAAACACTGAGGCTTTTATGCGGCACTTAAGCTGTGACTCAGCAACCCTGAACTCATCTTGCTCTTTCACCACTTTGTCTAGTGTAAGTAGGACCAACCAACCAGCTTCCTTATACTTCTCATGCTGACAAAACTGCAGAAAAGTATCAAATATGCAATCACCCAGAGCCTCACTTCTCACAAGTACTTGCTCTATTGGTGGTGCTATTTTGCATATTAATGTTGCCACTTCACGCCAAGGATTAGCAGGGCCCTCTTTGCTAACAGAGGCAGGGACTAGTGTCTTTATGATTAATCAAATTGGAGAACCAATTTAAGAAGCCCATCCTTATGATTTTGTCTTTCTAGAACCACTCCCAGTACCAAATGTGTTAGACTGGGTTCTGTAGAGAAACAAAACCAATGAAGTTTATATATGTAGAGAGAAAGAGAATTTATCTTAGGAAAATGGCTCACGTACTTATAGAAGCTAGCAAGTCACAAGTTCTTGGATCAAATGTCAAGCTGGAGGCTTTTCCTGACTCACGCAGCTACTGGAGCTGAAGAGCTCAAGGTTAGCAGGCAGTATACTGGCTGTTGACTCCAACAAATGGTGAATCCAAGATCTCCAGGCTGAATGGTGGATTGTTTGCTCATGGACACTTGTAGGCAGCACAAGAGAATCCTGATCCACAGAAGAGTGTCTCTTTTCCCAGGATGTCTATAAATATACTGGAAGCAGGTCACACTCCTAGGGAAACTCCCTTTCAACAGATTGGCTCTCAAAACATAGACATTTAATGGCATCATTGGAACAACCTACATCACAATTGCTTAAACCACACAGAATTGTGGTCTAGCCAAGTAGACATACAGCTCCAACTATCACACTGGGCAAAAAGACATTTAATAGGACACAAATTGTTACATACTATAGAAGCAGGTGGAAAGGCAATCAAAATATGGCTGAGGAAGAGCTGCCTCCTCAAAGTAGAGTTGACCTTAATGACATGGATGAAGTAAAGCTTTCGGGACCTCCATTTGCTGATGGGGCATGACTCAAAATGGGAAGAAATAACTGCAAACATCCATTAGTGATCAGAACATGGAATGCATGAAGTATGAATCCAGGGAAATTGGAAGTTGCCAAAAATGGAAAGGAAGCCATGAAGATCGATATCCTAGGCATAAATGAGCTGAAATGGACTGGTATTGGCCGTTTTGAATCAGACACATGGTCTACTATGTTGGGAATGGCAAATTAAAGAAGAATGGCATGGCATTCATTGTCACAAAGAATGTTTTAAGATCTATCCTGAAGTACAATGTTGTCAGTGATAGGATAATATCCATTTGCCTACAAGGAAGACCAATTAATGCTGTTATTATTCAAAGTTATGCACCAACCACTAAAGCCAAAGACTAGGAAATTGAAGATTTTTACCAACTTCTGTAGTCTAAAATTGACCAAACATGAAATTGAGATATATTGATTATTACTGGTGATTGGAAATAAAAAGTTGAAAACAGAAGAATCACCAATAGTTGCAAAACATGGCCTTGGTGATAGAAATGATGCCAGAGATCACATGATAGAATTTTGCAAGACCAATGACTTATTCATTGCAAATACCTTTTTTCAACTTCATAAATGGTGGTTATACATGTGGACCTCATGAGACAGAATACACAGAAATCAAATTCCACATCTGTGGAAAGAGGTTATGGAGAAGCTGTCATTTCAACAGAACAAGGGGCTACTGCAGTTTTAAAACCAAGAAGGGAGTGTATCAGGGTTGTATCCTTTCACCATATTTATTCAGTCTGTATGTTGACCAAATAATCTGAGAAACTGTATTATATGAAGAAGAATGTGGCATCAGGATTAGAGGAAGACTCATCAACAGCTTGTGATATGCAGATGACACAACATTGTTTGCTGAAAGTGAAGATGACTTGAAGCATTTACTGATGAAGATTAAAGATTACAAACTGCAGTATGGATTATACCTCAACATAAAGAAAATGAAAATCCTCACAACTGGACCAATAAGCAGCATTATGATGAATGGAGAAAAGACTGACATTGTCAAAGACTTCATATTACTTGGTCCCACAATCAACACCCATGGAAGCAGCAGTCAAGAAGCCAGATGATGTACTGCACCTGGCAAATATGCTGTAAAAATATCTCTTTAAAGTGCTGAAGAGCAAAGATGTCTCTTGGAAGAGTGGGGTGTGCCTAAACCAAGCTGTGGTATTTTCAATTGCCTCATATTCATGTGAAAGCTGGACAGTGAAAAAGGAAGACTGAAGAAGAGTTGATGCTTTTGATTTGTGGTGTTGGAGAAGAATGCTGAAAGTATCAAATCTGTCCTGGAGGAAGTGCAGCCAGAATGTTTCTTGAAGGCGAGAGTGGCTAGACTTCATCCCATCTACTTTGGCCATGTTGTCAGAAAGGACCATTCCCAGGAGAGAGATGCCATGCTGGTAAAGTGGAGGTCAGCAAGAAAGGGGAAGGCCCTTAGTGAGATGGACTGACACAGTGGCTGCAATGATGGGCTCAGGTATAGCAAGGATTGTGAGGCTGGAGCAGGACCAGGTAGTGTTTCATTAGGTAGCCATAGGGTCAATATGAGTCGGAGCCAACTTGACGGCACCTAACAGCAACAACATTGGAAGCAGTTACTCGTGCCTCTTCTATCTGTGCATGAAACAATCCAAAATGTTACTCAGATCCCCCACCAGAGGTGCAAAGAAAGAGGTCAATGCCCAGCAAGGACTACCAAGTAAAGTTTACTGAAATTCCTTGTGCCCCAGGAAATTACAGGAACCTTCTGGTATTCATTGCTACCTTCACCAACTGAGTGGAAGCCTTTCTTTGCCAGATGGAATGAGACTCTGAGGCAGTCAAACACCTGCAAGAAATTATTCCAAGATTCGGCCTCTCAGCCTCCACTGGAAGTGAAAATGGACCCCATTTCATTGTTCAAATAACTCAGTAAGTTGCAACCACCCTCAACATCACATGGAAACTTTATGCAACCTGGAGACCACAGTCCAGTGCAAAGGTTGAGCAAGCCAATCAGAATCTAAAAAGGAACATAGCCAAGATTTGTCAAGACACTAAATTTACATGGACAAGAGTCCTCCCCATGGTCCTCATGAGAATTAGTGTTGTCCTTGGGGGAAGTTAACAGCTCAGCTCTTATGAGCTGTTAAATGCAACCACATGTTGACAAACCCTGAAATCTGTGATAATCAGGGGTTGAAGGAAGCTCTCACTGCTTCCCATGAGCAGGGAGAACCTTACCTTAAAAACTATTTGCAGTCTCTCTCTGTTGCCTTGTCTTCTCTTCGTGGATATGCCCTCCTCTGGAACCTCTCTGATTCAGAGATACTGCTGCATCCCCTTCAGCCTGGTGATTGGGTACTTCTCCATTCATAGAAGTCAGACATTCTTCAGGAAAAGTGGACTGGGCCATTTGAGGTCTTACTAGCTACACCAACTACTGAGTGAAGCTCAGCGGTCTCAAAGTATGGATTCATCACACCTGTGTAAAGACCGCTCCACCAGATCCAAAGACTCAAATTCAGCAAAACTGTAAGAACTTGGCTTATCACAAGCCTGAGGCTGACCTGAAGTATTCTACATAAGCTCAACCCTACAAGGGTTCCTAACTATGTAATTGCTATATTTTTATTGTTTTGCTTTGTTATGTTTGTTGTTTTTGGAATTACAGTTTCTTGCTGTTTATAGTGGTTGCCATTGGTATTATCTATTATTCCATGACCCCAAAGCAGGACATCCTTTGAAGCAGCCACAGATACCTTACCTGAGTTGTATCAACAGTTGACTGGGATGATGATACTCCGACCAGGGACACTAGGCTAGGTGGGCTTCAGCTTAGTTGTTCAGAATGAACATTGATCAACAATGACCAATGTCTAAGAAAAGGAGGGAGTAAGACAGAGCATATTACCCTTCCAAGATAAGCAAGACAGCTAAGTGAGCCAATCTCCCCTTCCCTCATCCTATTTACCCTGACCTTCCTGGGCTAGCCAAAACCAGCCTGAATCGGTTTGGCAGCCATCTGAGTACCCTAGGTGACCTTTAGGTTGTTAAGTGCCTCATGAATATTAAACTCTCCACTTCTGGGTGGAGTTTAGCCACCATTTTTTATACATGTGATATGGAGACGTATGTAACCCTAATCGGGCCTGTGAGGAATGTAGAAGTATGTATACCATGATTTTGTATGACTTCCTGTTTGGTAAACTGTATATAAGGGAAGCCTGAAGGAGCCCTCCTGGGAGCAGTTTTAGAGGCACTAGCGCTGGCTGTTCCCTTCTTTGGCCAAAAAAATAAAAGTGGCTTTCTGTTCTCACTCCACAGGCTCTTGTTTATTGGCTACAATGAGTCATGCTGAGCAGAGCCTGGATTTTTGCAGCAATAGGATAGGGAGGCAAGTCTGGGCCAGGCTGTGGCAGAGGCACTGGGCAGGAGTGGAGGGGCTGGGGTAGGACATGTGGATGGGGACTGATTATCTAGGGATGGGATGGCCAAGGCTTTGATCTAGGGGAGGGGCAATGGAGCTGGGCCTTGAGAAGTGAGTAGGAGGTTGTTGGATGGAGAAGAAAAAGGAAAACCATTTCAAGCTTGAGAGAAGTCTGACAGGTCTGAAAAGTCAGGATATCTCAGAAAATGGTGAACTGTCTAGCGTAGCAGAGGAGGTGAGAACTAGAAGTCAGTTGCCTAACCTCTGAGAGACTGAATGCTAAGCTTAGTATCAGGGCCCTAGGGGTTATGGAGAGTGGAAGAATCCTTCAGCTGCCCTGAGATTGGCCCCAGAAATGCTTAGGAGCCAGAACCCCCAGACCCAGTCATTGGTAGGATGGGATGGTTGAGGTGTGGGACATCCCCAGTGTCGAAGTCTCTGGTGTGAAGACCTCTGAAGTGAGGACCTGGTGTGGAGACAATTACTCCTAGGGCTAGTGGACTGGGGCAGAGTTGGGAATCCTTGGAGAGAGGCTGGGACCTTAGACCATAGGAATCTTGTCCCAAATTTTTTCTAGTCCACCAAACTTGAGCCCAGTAAGGGCTCCTGGCAGAGCAGGTTGGGTTGGGGGACAGTGCAGAGACAAAGGCCTTTTAGCAAGGAGAGGACAAATTCCATTGGCTGTCACTTCCTTTTGCTCCTGTCTCTCCACCCCTCACCCCACCCCTAGGATGCCCAGGCTGCTTTGCTAGTTGCAGCCCTGTGGGCATGAAGCAGTTGGTTTTGGGGGTTGGTTTTAGGAGAGCAGTAGTGCCAGGACGGCTCAAAACAAAACAAAACAAAAACCCTTTACAAACTCACTGCCATCAAGTCGGCTCCCACTCACTGCAACCTCCATTGGGTTTCCTAGGCTTTACCGAAGTAGATTGCTCCACCTTTATTCCGTGGAGTTGCTGATGGGTTTGAACTGCTGATCTGGTTAGCAGCCAAATGCCTTATCCGCTAAGCCACCAGGACCCCTCAACTGGAGTCTCTCCCTGCAGAGGGGTGAACGTGACTAAAGCAAGCGCAGGCAGCTGGTGGGTTTGTGGAGGCGGGTAGGAGTGGGAAGCCGAGGGTCTGCGGGTGCGAGTCCGGGAGAGTGGTAGGGGCACGTGTCTTGGTATTTTCCACTCGCTCTTGAGACTCATGGTTTCCCTGGCTGCCCGTTTCCCTCTAAAACAAGGTGTGTGGGGGGCCGTGTTTGCCCCGGCGGGGACGAGGGGAGGGCAGAGGTGACTTTTCCACAGCTCCACCCTGCTTGGGTACAGCTACGAGTGAGTGAGGGAGTGTGTGTGTGTGTGTGTGTGTGCGCGCGTGTGCGTGCGCGCGCGTGCAGCAGCAGGGCGGGACACCCTCGGTCCTGGCTGGGCGGGTTTCCGTGCTTAACGGTCAGACCTCTCCGCTGAGCAGAAGGGGACAAAGGCACTTACGGGGCTAGAGGCCAGGGTTCCAGCCTCCCTCATTCTCCTCTAACTTCTCTAGGGCACCTACTCACTGCTCGGACCTACGTGAGGAGTTGATGAGTCACGACTCACTGAGTGAGTGAGGAGGGCGGCGGGAAGAGCCTTTGGAAGGAATTTCCAGGAATAAATCTTACCAGCAATGCAAGATGTCTATCGGAAGAAAACGAAACAAAACTTTAGAAATGCAAGTCACGGCACTCTACGGGAGGAAAGGACCCTACTCCAGTTCTCCCCAAGTGAGCCTCTAGGTCCAGGACTACCTCCAGTCATTCACTGTGTTCAAAGAGGATTTTTTTTTTTTCTCTCTCTCCAGAGTCCAACATATTGAGTCTAAACTCATAATGGGAAACGCACAAGAATAACTTTGGCATCTTTGTAAACCAATAACAAGAAGAGATTGGCGTTTTAAACTATAAAACGATATAGCAATTATAACAGGGTTGGCACAGGAATAGGAAAATAGATAATTGGGAAAGAGCCCAGTAACAAAGGTTCTTGAAAAATATAAACAATTCCTATCAATCACTAAAGGAACTGTGGTGGCGTAGTGCCTAAGGCACTTGACTGTTAACCCGGAGGGAAGATAGGGCAATCTACTTCCCTAGTGATGTTGTTGTTATTTGCCGTCGAGTCGCCCGGACTCATAGCGACCCCTCCTTGGGTTTCCGAGGCAGTATCACTACGGAAGTAGGATTGCCCAACCTTCCTTCCGAGGAGTGGCTGGTGGGTTTGAACCGCCAGCCTTCTGGCTAGCGGTCAAGTGCCTTAGGCACTATGCTACCAGAGTGCCTCGGAAACCCAAGGAGGGGTCACTATGAGTCGGATCCAACTGGACAGCAGTGAGTTTGGTTTGGTTTATCAATCATTAAAAAGAAGTTAAGTCAACCTCAAAATAATGGGAGGGTGAGGACAGCTCTTCCATCCAGAGCCTAGCAACCACACCATAAATGTTTGTTGAACTGAAAATCAGAAACATGCAAATGATAACTGCATATTGTGTTTTACTTATATTGCCTAAGATATTTGACTGCTAACCAGAGGGCTGGCAGTTCAAACCCACCAGCCACTTCTCGGAAGGAAGATTGGTCAGTTTATTTCCATAGAGATACCATTTTGGAAACCCAAGGAGGGGTCGCTATGAGTCAAATCAACTCCATGGCAGTCAGTTTGGTTTGGTTTAGCCTAAATAATAATAATAATAATAATACTTTGTTGTTGGGAAGAGCAGGAAGAAATGAGTATTGTCATGTGCTGATTTTAAGTTTGATTTTTTTTCCCCAAATTGTGATTTGGGTGAAAGTTTACAAAGCAAATTCATTTTCCATCCATCAGTCCACACACATTTTGTTTTGTGACATTGATTGTGATCCCACAATGTAACAGCTCTTTCCCCACTTCCTCTTTGTGGTTATCTTTTCCTTGTGTCCTTCTTTCCTATTCATTCCTGCCCTGTGTGCATTCTCCTAGAGTAAGTGCTGCTGTTCTGATCTCCCATGGTTCATTTTTCTAAGGACTATACTTCCCTGGTATAATTGTGCACTTCATGGGCTTGTCTGTTTGGCTGAAAGCCAGGGGAGCAAGTTCAATTACAGGCTTAAAAAGGGTTGTTGTTGTTGTTATGTGCCATGGAGTTAGAGTGACCCCTCCTTGGGTTTCTGAGGTGGTATCACTATGGAAGTAGATTGCCCAACCTTCCTTTCGAAGAGTGACTGGTGGGTTTGAACTGCTAGCCTTCTGATTAGCAATCAAGTGCCTTAGGCACTATGCTACCAGAGCTCCAAAAAAAAAAAAAAAGAAAGGGTTAGTAGAGACCATATTCTTGGGAGTTTCACCAGTCTACCACACCAGTAAGCCTGGTCTTTTTTTTTTTTAAATGACTTTGAGTTTTGTTCCACATTTTATGAGAATGTGAATTAATGTCTTTTGTGCTTTATGAAGAGCTCAAAATTTAAAATAGCGCAAATGTACATTACTTGGAAGGCAGCTATGCTCACCACTGTACCACCAACACTGACACAAATGTACATTACTTGGGACTTGCTAAATAAACCAGGACTAAATAAACTAGGCTGATTTCCTGTCTTCAGGAAGCAAACGAGAGTGTAGATCCATTGGACCCTGAGTCCAATAGGAGTCGTTGGATGAGAACAGCAGGTTGCAATCACAATTTATTAACTCTGACACCATCTATATTTTTAAAAAGTGTGAGGTTGGCCCAGTGTGTGCAGCAGAGCCCAGAAAAGTTCACTGCAGGCCCACTGGGCAGAACTATTGTCCGCCCCCCCCCCCCCCAGCAGTTGACTCCTCTGCTTCAGAAATAGAAACATCTTGAAAAGGCAAGGATTTGAGCAGTCCTGGTTTTCTTTTTCCCTCCTCTTTCCTTTCTTACATTCTTTAGAAACATTAAGCACGCCACCTGGTGGGTGAGAGGGGAAGGGAAAAGAAAAAGCCGGGGAGAAAAATAAAGAGGGTGGGAGAGAGAGAACCTGAAAGCAGTCAAGCAGGGAGCCAAATACCGGTCCCATAACTCCCACTCCCTCACCCCAAGTCACAATTCTCCCACGGGCGATCCCTCCGGGACTGTTAGGGGGCAGCCTCTATTCGTGTTGATGGACTGTAGAGGCTGTGCTTTTTTTCTTTGCCAACCTTTGCATACACAATTACTCCACCTCTAGGCCCCTCTGCTCCCTTATCTGTTAGTCCTCTGCTGGCAATGTCTCTGACCCTGCCCAGATCAGAATGCGTGATGTCGCCCCTAAGCACCCTAGACCTCCCCTCACCTTGTATTAATAGACCTTCCTCTTCGTTATTTGTGATTATGTGATTTCCGTCTGCCACCCCGCCTCTGCACCACCACCATATCCCCCTTGAGTGGTGCACGGTGCTGTCTTGCTCACTATTGCACACGGTGCCTAGGACGTGCCTGACATCTGGTAGACAATGAACACATGTTGTAGCACTTGGGACCCATGGCCTACGCTGGAGGGAGGCAGGTCAGGGCACTGACCGATGGCCTCCATTGGCAGCAGGAACATAGTGCTGAGCAGAGAGCATTTATTAGAGCGCCAGGAGGCAAACATCTATTTACACGGCCAGGTGGACCATTAAACAAAGCAGGAACGAGGACGGGAGGTCCTTGGAAGCAGCTCAGACGAGTTCCACCTTGGCATTGGGGTACACTGCTACCACGTCGTAACCCTCAGGCGGCTTCACTCGAGCCTTGGCGTGGCCCTCGCAGTAGAGCTGTTCGTCAAGAAAGAAGTAGCCACGCTGCTTGAGGTTTAGGCCGCAGTCGCTGCACATGAAGCACTCAGGGTGATAGAGCTTGTCCCGCGCCTTGACGATGGTGCCCCTGGTGAGGAGACCGGAAGAGGGCAGGGTCGAGTGGCTGAAGGATTTTCCAGAGTTCCCGTTTCCAGTGCCTCGGGCCCAGACCCAGCCCGGGCGGGGTAGGCGGGACCGGGGCGGGGTAGGGTACTCACACGATGCCATGGCCGCAGCGCGTGCACTCGGGCAGCCCCTGTAGGCCGCTCAGCGGGGCGCCCAGCTTGCTGGTCGTGGGCTTAAGGTTCCGGGGTCCGCTAGGTCCTGGCCGCTCCCCTGAAAACGTGAGAGCGGTTGGCAGGAGCCCAGTACATAGGTCAGAAGATGAAAGAAATCCTTCGGCAGTGTGTGGGTTGGGCGGGCCTTCCAGTGCTATCAATAGGTAGACTGGTGTTGGGTGTAGGATGAAAGAGAGATGGGGTTGGGCTCAGGTTGTGACAGTGTAGTGGGAAGTATGGGAATGCGCCTGGAATGCAGAAGCGGGGCAGATGGCAGATAGGAGGGATGTGGGGGTCACAGAAGGTGCAGCAAGTAAGGGTTTGGGACACCGCAGGGAATGGGAAAGCAAATGGGGTAGTGTGGTCTACATCTTACCACCTTCGCCAGCCTCTAGCATGCCCTGCAGGTATCTGAAGGAGCCCGATTGTTTGGGCTCCGAAGCTGTGGGCTCAGCAGGCTCCCGAAGCATCCTGTACACATCAGAGCCTAGATCAACTCCACTGTCACGACTCCGAGAGAGGCCTCTGGCTGGGTCAGCAGCACTGGGTGGGAGAGAGATGGAGGAGGGGTAAGTTTGCAGTTTTAGACTTCACTGCCAGATGGGGGGTTGGGGTGGGATATCTGGTGAGGCCTCATTGGTCCAAATGCAACCAGGTGACACCCAAGGATCAAGTGTCTGGGGTCAGGATGGGGCATGGTGAGATCTGAAGATTCAGGGATTAAGATGGCTCTGTACTACCTGTAGGGTGGAGACACTTGCAGGGTGCTCATCTGTGCGAGCAAGGTGGCTTCACTGCTGCTGCCATTGTGAGGGACTGGGAGGCGAGGTGGCTGCCCATATGGAGTTCCCAGGACTGGTCTCCCATCTCCTGGTCCAATCCCTGTGGCTGAGGGCCGCCTGCTGGGCACTGGGCTGCCATCCTGTTGAAGAGAGGCCCAAGCACTGGAAGACCCCGAGGGTAGGAGAAATGGCCAGACCTCTGGCCATTCCTTGTATACTTCAATCCCACCCTGCTAGGCTTCTTTGAACGTCTGCTGTCTGCTCCCCATCCCCAGTTCTGTCATCTGTGAGCTATGGTCCCTGCCAGAAAGAGGGTCTATGGGAAGGCTTAGCCTCATGCTTTGTTCATCAGCCCCTGAAGGAACATAACTTAAATGCTTGAGGCTCAACCTTGGCTTGTGTACCCCATGGTGGTTTTGACCACCAGTTCCTATGAGAGATGGTGATAGGGCAGACCCCTTTTAAAGCCAGCATAGATGGAACGGAGTTTCTGGCCCCCTAGCAGGAGTGGCCCCAGTGCTGACCCTTTCTACCTGTCAGAACTGTGCCATGGCTGGGTACAGAAACAAGTAACTCCTGTCCTGCAGCCAGGAAGGGTCATCAATCACTGTCTGTCCAAGGCCTTTGGGAAGCCAGGCTAAGGCTCAAGTGTGCAGTTATGAGGTCCCAGCCCTTTGGGCCTGCACCTTCACCTCATTACCTGGTTCCTGGGCCATAAGGGGTAGTCTTTTGTAAGCACAGCAGACAAGGACAGCGGCTGGGCCAGGGCTCAAGGTTCTCTACTCCACTACCCTATGGCCAGCCTGGGTCCATAGCTGATATATTTGGAGGAAAAGTGCCCTGAATGTGTCCCTTTAGCCAATGAAAAGAGGGCAGTATCTCTGTGGGCGTAGGCCTGAGTGGCAATCCTGTCCCTGCAGATTCCAAGGCCAAATTACATACAGCTTGCAGGCACACACAGACATGCCCACAGCAATGTAAACACAAGTACAATTTTACAGACATATGTGCATAAGGACAACACACATGCAGCAGCCAGTCTGTATACATACGTAGTCACATATACTCAGAGCCAGTTCTAGAGACGCTGGGAATGGCCATGGTGACCTCCATACTGGGACTGGCCTGATGGCTCAAGCGTCTTGACTTTAGACTGGGGTCTCAGAGACCAGGCCATGAAAGTGGGTCTCAGCCTCAGCCTGGGAAGTGACAATGTAAGTCTCTGCAGTACAGTGTGGACAGGGAGACCAAGTAGGGAGGAAAAGATATTTCCCCTGACAGAAAAGAGCCCTGCTGGGACTCAGGCAGCCTCCAGCAGAACAGTCAGGCCTTTAGGGCTCTGCCCCAACTCTCTGCTTTCTGCAGTCTCTGAACTGGACAGGAGCTTGAGAGTGGCAGGATCAGCAGCCCAGTGTGTAGGGGGTACTCCTGCTTCCTCTGCCCCAACAGACAAAGTGGAGGGTTTCTTGCTACCCAGGTGGGCCTCATCAATGCAGCAACAGCAGCAGCAGGAAGACCCCCTGCCTCTATCAGGCTCAACAAAAGCCCCTGAGAAACCTGAGCACTCTCACACGTGTCTGGGCTACACACAGACGGGCAGGGCTGGCCAGGCTGGCCTCTAATGGAGACCAGATGGACTGTAGTTGGTGGGGGCAGGGCCAAGCCCTGAGTAAAGGAGGCTTCAATGGGAAGGGGTAGTGGGAGGAACCAGGAGGAAGGAGGGCCCCCACCTCACCCCTATCCAGGTGGGGAAGTCTATTCCAGGGTCATTGGAGCCACTGTTCCTCCCAGGGCCACCCATGCAGCAGCCTCTCTAAGTCTGAACTTAGTTTGAGTCCCAGCTCTGTTGTTGTTGTTGTTATGTGCCATCAAGTTGGACCCGACTCATAGCAACCCCTCCTTGGGTTTCCGAGGCAGTATCACTACGGAAGTAGATTGCTCAACCTTCCTTTCGAGGAGTGGCTGGTGAGTTTGAACCGCCAGGCTTCTGGTTAGCAGTCAAATGCCTTAGGTACTATGCTACCAGAGCTCCCAGAGTCCTAGCTCTATCATTCACTAATGAAGCGAGTCGCTTCATCTCTCTGAGCCTTGGTTTCTTTATCATGATATTTGGAATGTGATGCAGTCTACATCACAAGTTCTTGTGAGGATGAAAGCGTAATGCCTGGCATGCAGCAAATACCTGTTAGGTGAATGGCTGTATAGCGATGCCTGACCTCCACGCCTGGATCTTCCTCTGTAGTGGTGCACCTGGGAACATGTGCTTCTCTGTGAGTACCAGCCCTGCTGCTGATTTGGTTGGGTAAATGATTTGGTTGGGAAAATGTGCTGATTTCATTACCTCGGTGGGTTTGTCAGCAGAATAACTGTCTGCTCATCAGCCCCAGGTGACTATAGTCAGAATGTAGGACACTCACTTGGATGAGGGTGGAGGCTGAGTCCAGACAAGCAAGTGGCACCTCCCCGAGGCCAAGCTCCAGCTCTTTGCTGGTCTGGAGAGGACAGGCCAAGTGTTCAAGGGCTGCCTGCTCTACCTGGCTTGCTTCTATGCATCCCTGGTTCTTAGCTTAAATGTCCCCCCTCCAGGAAGCCTTTCCTTATTATCACCTTTACTCTACCCTGGGTTGGGCAAAGTGCCTCTTGGGTGTTCCCACATGAGGCCAGAGAGAAGGAGGTTCTACAGGGAAGGTGGGCCTGAAACCACAGTTGGCCCTGTCCCATTTTCACTTGGGGATATGTGCCGGGGGCACCTTGTGCTGATCCTAGGGCCAACTGTTATCCTCTTCCTCTATGGCTCTAGCTGGGCCCCCTCCCCCTTCTCCATCCTGCAGGCAGAGGATGAGAGCAGTGGGGGACAATGGGTCCTGTGTCTGTGTTACTGAGGACACAGCCCTGCAGGGGCTGGGTGGGAGTGTTTCTGTCACCACCCATGGAGCCCATGACCTTTTAGTACAAAAGGAGGGCAGTAGCTGAGGGGCTGCCCTGATGCTTGTGGAAAATCCCTCCCCTTCCAGCCTGAGTCACTGGCAGTCTGTCTGGGAGGGAGTCATAGAGAACAAGTCCCCTTCCCCCTAGGTCCTGAGCCTCTCCTGGGGGACTGAACAGAGCTAAGCTTCAAACTCCAAAGCTCAGGCCTTCTTGTCCTGTCATCCTTGCACTGATCACTCTGAGGGAAGCTGGGCCTCACACATAAGCTGGGGGCCCTCACTGTGCAGCTCCCATCTTCCTGGCCAGGTCAGGCCTGGCCAATTTGTCTAAGCCAACAGTTGCCCACTCCCCCAGGGTCTTGGGTCCATGGAGTCACTGGAGCAAGTTTGAGACACGGTGTGATCACAAATCTCTGTCCATGAGCCTCTCCATGGCCCTGCCCTATTATTTCATCCCTTGTCTCTGTCCCCTTGTCCCTGGGGACTTTTCTGTTCTCTGACCTTGTGGAACTCTTTCACCTCTGGGCCTTTGTACATGCTTTCTGAGCATACTTCTTTTCCCCACATCCCTTTGTCTGCCTTATTCTTCCTTGGCCTTCAGATCTTGTCTTGGATATGCCCTCCTCCAGGAAGCCCTCTCTGACTCCTTGGCTAAGTCATGTGCCTGTTCTGGACTCCTTTAGCCACTGGCCTCCTAAGTGCTTCTCCCCTGTCACATCAGTACTTGCTGGAATGTGGCAAGCATCAGGTCTCAGGGATGCCAGCAAAGGCAAGATAGGGAATAAAAGTTAGAGCAAGATGTGGATTGAGGTAGCTGGTGAGGGTGAGGCCAGGGCAGATCCCTCCCTCTGGTTCAGTAGTCTCTTTTCCCTGCCCTAGTCCCTTTTCTCCCAGGAAGCCATGAGCCCACATACTGGGCCACCTGGTTCCAGCTCTGTCATAGGTCAGCCCAGTCACCTTGTCCAGACTCTGTGGCACAGAGATGTTGAGGTGGCTCTGGGACCTGTCTTGCCCACTTGGCTACCTCTCATGTCTATGGAAAAATGATATTCTAGAGCAGCCAGCCCACCTTACTCTCCTTGAGAACAGGTCATAGTTGTAACACCTGCCATACATGGAGAGATGACTGGGCAGACAGGCCTGCAGCCTGAGATCTGCTAGGTGCAAACACAGGATAGCCAGGGACAGGACGAGGGAGTGCCTTATACTATTAGGTCAGCCCTGCAGCCTGAGGTTTGCTATTCTCAGATCAAGAGGGTATCCAAGGCTAGGGTGTGAGAGAGGAGTGTCCCACAACCTGTGGCTGCACCCACCCTCTCCAAGTCTGGTGACTTCCTCCAGGCCTAGCATCCCTGGGCACTTAGCTGGGTGAATGATAAATCCTGAGCCAAGGCTTGGTCCAGCCCCTGCCCACCATAGGTACTTTTGTCCCAAAATCCAGAACTTCCTGAGATACAGACAGAGCCTCCAGTAGGTGCCCACCATGTAGGAAGCAAAGGATGGGACATGGACATGGCCCAGAGAGGGCTTCTACTTCAGCCTCTCTCAGCTCTGCTTAGGCATCTCAAAGCCACAGTGAGGACACTTACTGCAGGTGAACTTGTAGACTAGGCCTGGTCTCTTTGCCCTGGACTCACTCTGAGCCAGGTCAGGCCAGGTAATATGTATACATACCTGAGCCTCCGGGTCGATGTGAATCCTGTGTGCTTGGGCCTTGCTGTCCTCGGGGGTATTGGGCCAGCTCCTACCCTCGGGCCTGTGGCAGGAATTGGGATGGTCAGGTATGTCTGCTTACCATACCCACCATGGCTGGGAACCAGAGCCACCTAAGACCAGGCCGGCCTGGTGTCCTGTCGGGCAGATGACACCACCCCAGTTCTTTCCCCAAACCACAATAGTGGCCACTGTGGCAAGGAGACACATTTCTGCCACCCTCCTGAGGCAAGGTTATGTGCTCCTTTCCTACCAGCTGCCCATTCCTCTCTGGTCTGGTTCCTGGGGAGGTTGAAGCAGAAGCCGTGCAGCTTCTCCACCCTTCCACCCTCTCTGTGGCCTATAGAAATACAGCTCAGAGAGGCCCAGCTCCCAGCAGACGAACTGGGCCTCACACATTGATCAGTTGTCCAGGTGGCCCAAGCCTCCCCACACCTCCCTGCACTTTTCACCCTGAGGGCTGGCTAGGAGCCCATCTTCCCACCTCTCTGCCATCTGTAGGCTCAGGCTGGAACCCGGAGTCAGACCTCCATCAGCTCTGGGGGATGGTGGAATGGAGGTTGTGAGGGGTGTGCCTCCCCTCCTGCTGCTGCCTGCAGAGTCATCACCGATGTCTGCCCAGCCCAGATGGGAAACAGGCCATTAGGAAATTCCTGCTTCGCCATAGAAACCAAACGGCAAACACCACTCAGGAGGGAGAAAAACATCGTAAACCTGCCATAAGTGGGGCAGGCAGGCCGAGAGGCTACAGGCCTGGAGCTCAAGCTTGCTACTCTGTAGCTCTGTAAGAAGATGGGTAAGGGGGTGCTTGGGCCCTGAACTGTCTGCAAGGACCAGCTCTTAGAGTCACCACTTCCAACAGTGTCAAGTGGTGTGAAGTGCAGTCTGGCTAGACCAAAGGGGAACAGTGTGCATCTTGGGACTTCTCTAGGTCTTACTACTGCCCTAGCAACTCAACCCAGCCTTGTCTCAGCCGAGGTTCTTAACAATCTGTCTACACCTACAGTCCACACTCACTCTGCACCTCTTCATCTTGCTCTCCTTAGCTCCCTGCAGACTACCTATGACTTCAATGGACGATGGCACCAAGACTCTGCTGCCCAGGGCAATACCACCCCTTCTCATCTCCAATTCTAGTCCCCTCAACCAAGCTCCCAAGTGACTGCTCTATGTCCTCTGCCCAGTCAAAATGCCGCTGGGAAAAACCTGAGACATCATGTGTGCCTATTTGGCTTTATAATTCCAGGAAGTTCTGCTCAAAAGAACATACAATCTGGAGGTCGGAGGGTCAGAAGGCACAAAGTGCTCAGAGCCATGAGAGTTGCCCAAAGCACCAGAATGGAATGAAGGCTTATTCATGTGTCACACTCCAACCCTCAGGCCTCCATTTCAGGCCAAGCAGGTGGCTCCCTCTGACACATTAAAACAAAATGACAACCAAAGGGTGGGATGTGCACCTGCACCATACGTGAATGAATGGCAGGGACCTCATCAGAGGCCCCATTTGGAGCTAAAGGTCCTGGGCATGCCAAGGAAGTATGAGTTAGATTGGATTTTTTGATACCTGGCTTTGTGCTTCAGACATAGCTAAGCCCTTACTTTACTTTTTATTGTGTGGAAAAGTCTACGGGGGATTAGAGACCTCTGTATACGAGATGGCAAGCAAGGATGCTGGTCTAGGTAGAACCCTAGGGGTGGGGGTAGAGTAGCTTCCTTCAACCAGTTCACTAGACCAAGCTTCCACAGAGTTCATGTTGGAGGGCTTTTGGGGCCCAGGGTAGGTCCTGGTATGGCAAGCAGAATCATGAGTAGGGTCAGAGGCCTCTAGGTGGGAAGTCACCCAATTCTGTACTCAGGAGAAGTGTTGGCCCAGAGGGTCAGGACGGCCTCAGGTCTTGCTCCCTCAGAACCTGTATGTATGAGGGATAGAAATAGGGGGCTGGAGGAGAGGACCCTAGGTTTCCACCCTGACTTAGCAGGCCTGGTGTGTCAACACACTCTATCTCCAAATCCTAAGAGTGTCCCCATTTTGGAGTTAAAGAAGTTAAGGCCTCAGAGATTAAATCAGTTCCTGGAGGACAGCACAGTTCTCAAGTATACAGTAGAGAATGCTCTCTCACTTGCTTCATGACCAAGCTGTGTTTTAGGGCTGAAGTGGCCAAAGTGGAACAGGTCAAGGCTCAACAGATCCCTGGTTCCATCCATGCCTGGCTTGGAACAAATGACCAGGGAAGGAAGGAAGGAAGGAAGACCTCCAACCTGCCTCCACCCACTCACCCTCCCCAGACAGCATTGCCTCTGGGAACTCTAGTCCAGGCTCCTGACTCAGGCCCCCTGTGAGTCTGTCCCTACCACCAGGGCTCCCCTTGTTCATGCGTACACAGTCTAAAAGCCAGAGGTGGGTGAGTCAGCTCCCAGGAACCTAGCCAAGTGGGGCAGCCTCAGAGGATGCTGGCAGAGCAGTGCTGACCTGGCTTTTCCCCTATCCAGACTGTACCTCACTCCAGGAGAGAGTGAGGAATCGGATTCCATTTTATGGGGGAGGAAATCGAGGCTCACAGAGTTCATCTGCTATACCTAAATTCCCACAGAGCCTGGATGAGGACTAGCTCTGCCAAACTCCAAGGCCAGAATCTCCTTGATATGTGGCAGTTGGAGTGCACAAGGCCCTGGACTTGTAGCTGAGCCTACTCAGCCCTGAGGGCACAGCCAGCCCTGACCTGGGCCAGGCACAGTCTGGGGCTACCTCACAAGTCTTCCCATCATGTTTAATGGCTCTGGGCAAATAGACCACCCTGCTCCCCCCTCACCCCACCCCACGAAAAAATGCCAGCTCTAAGGCATGGTTAGCAGGGTTGTGGTTTTGGGAGGCTTTACCCACATACTTCCATAGGAGGTTGTGGAAAGTCCCTGTCAACAGGGAACATGGCAGCTGAGCAGTTATGCCTGACTCCTCTGGATCCAGGCAGGACAGGAGAACAGGGAGATTGCACTTGGCCATGACCAGGCTGACTGCTTGCCAGAGCTGACCAAAGGCTCAGGCCCTCAGCAAGGAAGGAGGACACCCCAGGTGGATCTTTCATACTAAACCATCTGCAGGGCATGGCGGGGCTTGGTTCTCCCCTTTCCTCCCATTTATGACAAAGGGCACAACATTACATAGTTCATGGCTAGAAGCTTATCCCATATCCAGACTGAAAAAGAACAGAGACCTGGGCCACGAGGGGAACAGCTAAGGCAGGGGCAACTGTGGGTTGCCCGGTGAGAGTGATCAGTAGCCAAGAACAGGAAGTGGAATCTTTGGAAATGAGAGACTTGAAGTCAAATTTGCTTCCCTACTCTCTTACTGTATGACCTCAAACTAAAAAACCAAACCCACTGTCACTGAGTCAATCCCAACTCATAGTGACCCCCATTGGGTTTCCAAGACTGTAAATCTTTACGGAAGTAGACTGCCCCATCTTCCTTCTGCAGAGCAGCTGGTGGGTTTGAACTGCCAATCTTTTGGTTAGCAGTCAAATGCCTTAGGCACTGTGCCACTAGAGCTCCCTGTATGATTTTGAGCATCCTTCAATCTTTCGTTATCCTTACCTGTCTCATCTGTAAAGTGGGAACTATATTAGATTTTACTTTGTTAAGCTGGTGTGGTGGTTAAATGAGTTGCTGGATAAGAAATTGTTTTGAAACTGTCATCAAGCACTCAGGAGCAGGGAAAGGACTGAAATCAACCCTCCAGAGGCTACTCAAGGTCTTATTTCAGCTGGTGCCCAGTTGTGGCACAACAGCCATCAGTGACCTTGTTCCTACTAATAGGGAAGGAAGCTTCTGGAAACTTGGCCAGGCTCAGCTCATCCAGCTCCTAGTAGAGAGTGGACAAAGCTAAGTTTCAAGATGGTAGCAGTTCCTTGGCTGGAGGTCTGGTGTGGGCACTACCCAAGCTGACCTGAAATAGGCTGCCCCAAGGAATGTTCTTCTTTGAAGTATGACGCCCTCAGCCAGCCAGCCCAACATTAGTGTTCACTCATAGGGCCTGGGCATTGCATAGGCCTGTTCTTTTGGGGGAGGTGTCCACTTGTCAGTAGGTTTCAGCCTACTCCCTGCATAAATGCCTCAACATACTTCTAGCCCTGAATTAAGTGTGTTTTCTTCCCTTCTTAAGTAGCCCCCAACTCTGACCAGTGCCTGCCAGGCCCCTATGAAAGCATTACTCTTTAGGGCTATGCCTGGGTGGGATACCGGGGAGCTGAAGCAGAAGGCTGTGTGTGGCCCAGTTCACCTAGGATGCTGGCTGTCTGTACCTACACTTTTCCATGCCCCATCATCCCAGTCCACCCTACCATATGCATACCTGCTCACAGAGAGTGTGAGGTGATCGTGGCAGCCCTTGATGCGGTTCTGTGCCTCCAAGTGGGTCATAAGCTCTGTGCTCTCACCATTGATGGCCTGGATCAGGTCTCCGGGGCACAGGGAAGCCAGTGCAGCCTTGCTGCCAGCGTGGACCTGTGGGCAGGCAAGCCAGGGAGCTGGGCACGATGATTATGTGGCCTTGCTACAGGCTCTTCTCTAAACTCTCTCCAATCCCAGAACCTGGCCAGCATGGCCTTGCTGTCAGTGTGGACCTGTGGATGGACAAGCTAAGAGGCTGGTGAGGTTCCCGTGTGGTGCCCAATTCTGTATCCAGCAAAAGAAACCTCTGGTCTAAACACCTCCAACTCTAGTGCCTGGAGGTCTGGTGGGCTGTGAGGATATGTAAGAGTAGGGCTTCTTCTGGGATGGGACAAGCAACATGTCACCTTTGCAATTCATACATGTGCCCAAGGATATGCAAGGGACACACAAACAGGAACACACATACTCACAGATACATACTGAGCACAGGCATGGCCACGTCCAGACAGGCTACATAGCAGCCCCCTTAACATGACATTCAATCCCTTAGTGACATCACCTCTCATCCCCTCTCCCCTATCTACACATACTCTATCCAGACCATTGACTGTCCATGGGGTCCTCACATGCACTAGATATTGCTCACCTCCATTCCTCTGCAGATACTATTCCCTCTGCCTGGAACACTCTTTCCTTTGACTCCTGACTCCTACTTCCCAGCTTATTCCTCCCCATTCTTCAGATCTCAGCATAGAGGCCACTTCCTCTGGGAGCCTCTCCTCTGGGCTCATACTCATTACCATGTTTGCTCCTCCCGTTGTTATTGTCTTGTTCTGGGGCTGTCTTATCACCTGCCCAGGCACTTCTAGGCCATCTAATTCCAGCTGTCAACCTGCATTCCAGTTTCTCTGCAGGATGGGTACTCCCTCAGCTGCATGGGCTACCACTGATCCAAGACAGTGTCCACTTCTGGAGTCTTTTACAATGCTGATACTCTGATGATGACCATACAAAGTTAGGGATAGGCTCATAAGAAGAGTTTAGTAAGCAGCCCAGGGGAATTCAGGTAACAGGGCATCCTCACCCTGTCCCTAGCCCCAGAACAGCCTCTGGAAATAGATTTCAGGTACCCTCATCCTTACCCAGCCTCTTCAGCTGGTGCCCAGTTGTGGCACAACAGCCATCAGTGACCTTGTTCCTACTAATAGGGAAGGAAGCTTCTGGAAACTTGGCCAGGCTCAGCTCATCCAGCTCCCAGTAGCGAGTGGACAAAGCTGAGGTTCAAGATGGTAACAGTTCCTTGGCTGGAGGTCTGGTGTGGGCACTATCCAAGCTGACCTGAAATAGGCTGCCCCAAGGAATGTTCTTCTTCTGAAGTATGACACCCTCAGCCAGCCAGCCCAACATTAGTGTTCACTCATAGGGCCTGGGCACTGCATAGGCCTGTTCTCCTGGGGGAGGTGTCCACTTGTCACCATGCCACTCTCTCCTTAAGGCCCTGCTCCACGATCTCTCCTCTTCATGCATACCTGCTCTGTGCCAGGGCCTGGGCTCAGCACTTTACCCATAAATATCCCCATTTTACAGACAGAAAGAGAGGCTTGGGTGAAGGGATGCCTTGCCTTAATCCCCCATACTGGAGAGTAGTATTCCCCTTAAGGGGGCGGCTAGCTGCTTGATGACTCAGCCAACACAAGAGGTGCATTCAGGCCCCTGTGGATGGAGGAAGTTCTCAGAAGCAGGGGTGGCTGGGACTCTGCCAGCTCTGCTTGGGGAGTTCTGGTCAGAGAGGGCATGAGGCCAGGAAACCATGACTTTCCCAGATGCCTTTATGTGCATTGTCTTATTAATGCTCAGGGGAAGCCTATTTCTTAGATGAGAAAACCAAGGTCCAGAGAAGTACAGGACACTCAATTGATAAATGACAAAGCAGAATTTTAATCCAAGCCTACTGATTCCATATTCTACACCCTTAGTTACTGTTCTCTGCAAAAAGGGAGAGGGGGGAGAGAGTTTGTGCTAGGTAGAAAGACCAGCATGTATAATGAATGCTCATTTGGGAGAGAGTAGAATAAAGTTCCTGTGCTAAAGCATAGTGAGGAGAAGAGATGAAGTGGGAGAAGAGATAGGGACCAGACCTTACAAGGCCTTGTAGGTCCAGGTGAGAAGGTGGCATTTCTCCTGAGTGGTTGGGAACCATGGAGTGTTCTAAGCAAAGACATTACAGGACAGAGTTGAATTCAGGC
Organism: Orycteropus afer afer; assembly: GCF_000298275.1. Taxonomy (NCBI): domain Eukaryota; kingdom Metazoa; phylum Chordata; class Mammalia; order Tubulidentata; family Orycteropodidae; genus Orycteropus; species Orycteropus afer. The sequence continues at coordinate 2,174,922 of NW_006921699.1, read as the reverse complement.
AGATTCTTCTGGCTGCCCAGTGTAGGATAAACAGGCAGGAAATAAGGGGAGACTGGAGCAGTGGGGTCAGCTGTGTGGCTGGGGAGTGAGTGAGATCCTTCATTTGCATTTCCAGCCCCTGCCCTGCCCAGCTCAGCCACTGTGGTAGCCTAGGAGCTGCAGCAGAGTCAACTGTCCTACAGTCACAGCAAGTTCCACACAGGCCTAGATTCCTCTCCCTGCTCTGCCACTCTGAATACATTACTAAGCTTCTTTGAACCTCACTTTCTCCATCTATAATGTGAGGCCAAGGAGCTCTGGTGTCATAGTGCCTAAGGCATTTGACTGCTAACTGGAAGGTTGGTGGTTTAAACCCACCAGCCACTGTGCAGAAGGAAGACTGGGCAATTTACTTCCATAAAGATTTACCACCTCGGAAACCCAAAGGGGGTCGCTATGAGTCTGAATGTGTGTGTGTGTGTGTGTGTGTGTATTTTTTTTAAATAATGTGAGGCCAGAGGGAGTGCTTATTTCTAGGGGCTATTATGAAGGCTACCTGAGATGGTTAAGGCATGTGAAATCCACACAGGGGACTGAACACAGTGATGCTCATTCCAGGGAATGCTTGAGGGGCTGGGATTAATACCCATTAGGGTGGGGCCTGGCATGCCCTGGATGTTGGGCCAAGGCCAGCAATCATGATAGTAAGTGAATGGGAAAGGAGCCCTGGACTATGTCCTTGGGGCTCCCTGAGGCTTTGTGGGCTAAGGATGCAAGCCCTCAGCCCTACCAGGCAGCCAGCTTCTCTGAATGCAGCTGTCCCCACTGGGTCGTAGGTCAGGGAGACCCTGGAAACATGGGTGGGAGTTGGTCTTAAGTACCTTTAGAAAGGACACCCCCACATATCAGCAGTCCCTGTAGATCTGTCCCTGAGATACCTGTTGGGCAAGCTGTGGCCTGTGCCTCTCAAGCCCTATAAATCTCAGATCACACGCAAACCCCAGGCTCAGCCATCCTGTCTCCTTGGTCTTGATCTGCTGCCGCGTGACTTTGGGGGACAAGGGGGGCTCTCCCTGGCAAACCGCTTCCCAGCCTGCCTGCCTGCCAGGGGCCTGTATTGTGATCAGCTCCAAACAAGGCCGCTGCTGCTGCTGCTGTGACGTGTGGAGGCCTTTTCTCGGCGGGCAGGCGGCCGCGTGGGCAACAGATGTCTCTGCTCCCTGCCGCCTGTGGCCGTCAGCCGCCACCACTGAGCCTGTCAGCAGCCTCACGCCTGGGGTGCCTGGCCGGCTGGCCAGCTTAGCACCCCCCCCCCCAGCTCGCCTAGGCAGATACACTTGCATAACACACAAGCAGACACAGCCACCCATGGATGTGCACATCCACACTCTCAGCAGGGCTCCCTCAAGGAAGTGGGAGATGAAAGGAGGCTCCTGGATGTGTGGAAGGCCCATCTCACCCAACCCGAGGGACCCAGCAGTCTTGGGTCAAGGGCAGACATGGGAATCCTCCCAAGACAGCTGGGCCTGCCTGTCACCTTAGCCCCCAGAAACAGGATTCTACGATTCCACGCTCCATTGGCCATCTACCCTGTCCCAAGAACTGGAAAAAAGTGTCTAAAAGGCCAGCCAGCAATGCTGGCCCCCATGGTGGGAGGCCATGGTGGGGGAGGAACTTCTTGAAGATCAGAGCAGCCTGTGTGGGGGCAAGGGATGCTCTCAGGTCCCCTTCTCTGCCTGTCCAGACTGAGGGCCCCCAGGGGCAGTACCTGAGTTATCTCCTCTCCTCTTTTGACTGGGGTTCCCCAGAGCCAGGATCTGAGTGCCCTCTTCCACCCTTCCAGACTAGAGAGCACCAACGCTGGGCCAGGACCCCATCTCTCCAAGACAGAGAACTCCTTTGGGGAGCACCTCAATCTTCTCCTCCTCTGCCCCTCTGTCCTCCTCAGACTGGAGCTTCTCCCCTCTCTCCCTCCAGGGCTGTGCCTCCTATTCTTTCCCCTCTGTGCAAGCTTAGAGCAGGGCATGACTCTGGGAACCTTGAGGACCTAGACTGAAACTACCTTGACCCTAGCCCTTGGTCTTGTGTTGTTCTGTGCTGTGGGGGCCTCACAACCTCAGTCAGATCTTCCTTTCCCCTGCAAGCCAAAAGTTCCTCCTGGTCACTTCCCGTTGAGGCTTCTGAGGTCATGGATGGGAGGCTGACCAAAGCCTGGAGTAGGGACGTAGATGAACATTTCTCTTTTCAGATCAGATCTCCCTGAGGCTACCTGGCTCTGCTCGCTGGGACCCTTGATGGGGGAAGGGAGCTCTCACTCATTTTGCCCCAAATTCTCAGGCTGGGTTCAGTGGGAAGAGCATTTCTAGGCCTCTGTAGATCTGTCCACCCCCTAGCTCAAGTCTGCGGATCCCTGCCTGGCCCACAGAGACCCCCAAAAACGAAGCCAGCTGGGAGGCTGGTGGTGAACTCCTGGGGGCGGGGGGATCCTCCATGGGATAGGTTGGGCAGGCCCAGCGGGAGGGGTAGGGAGGGGGCTGAAGGGGAGACGCTGCCCCGCCTAGAAGCTGCTTCTACAGCTTGTGGCTCACCTCAGCCAACCCTCGGCCTTCGAGCGTAAGGGACGTCGGAGATCCGGGTCCCGGGCGGACTGCGAAGACCGAGTCTCAGAACTGGGACCGCCCCACCACCCCGCAGCTGCCGGACTCACCCGAGAGATGGTGAGAGGCGCGCTGAAGTCCCGGCCACCCACCAGGCGGAAGCCCCAGGGCGAAGGCCCACGCAGGGTCACAGAGTGGGGCATCGCGGGACGGAGCCGCAGCCGGAGCCCGAGCCGGACACTGTGGAGCTGTCGC
>NW_006921699.1:2158093-2171900 GCF_000298275.1 Orycteropus afer afer | reverse complement strand
GCCTGGAGTCCGGCACCCATACACGATTCCCGGAGACCCCAGGGCTGGGGTAGCCCGACGTCCCGGATCTGGCCCGGGTCTGCGCTCTCCGGGCCGCGGACCGGAGCCCAACTGCGGAAACTCAGGCAGACTCTTTGAAGTTGCTTGTACGGGGCGGCACCCCAGCCCGGGGAGGGATGGAGGTGGCCCAGATGGGGGATGGGTCTGCGCCTTGCTAGAAAACCCCTGAAACTTCTGGCAGGCAAACCTGCGGGTCTACCCCTCGGTGTGAGGAGTCCTCTGAACTCCCAGCACCTTTCTCAGAGCCCTGGGCCTGAGCAGGCCTGAACCGGCGATACAGAACAATAGCAAGCAGTGCCAAGTCTAGGAGTAGGGAAGAAAGGCACCAAACCTAGTTTGAGGAGGCCAGAAAGGCTGCCTGTAGGAGGTGACCGCTACAGGGTCAGAAGTGAGTCTAGAAGCAAGGTGCTTTGCCCTTGCAGGTGTTTTGATTTCCCAGGACGCTTAGGACTTCTTGCCACTCCTTTTTCCAGCTCTAGTCATTCACAGCCTGTCCCCCTCCTCCTTTGCAAGGAGCTTTGTTTCCCCAGGCTTCTTGAGAAAGGAGTAGCTTTGGTGGCTGGAGTTGTGGCTGCGCCACAGTGGAGAGGAGTGAAGCACACACAGACCTTTTCTTGGTCTTCTCTCCATTCTCAACCACTGCCTCCAGGGAGGTCCTTGAACAGCTTGGGCAGATGCCAAAAGCTGGCCCAGAGCCCCACCTGCCACACTCTGCCTCTTCTGAACACCTCCCATGTGGCTACATCAGAGTGACACTGCTTCTCCATGCCCTGAGTAGGCCACTAATTTAGTAAAGATTCTTGACAACTTTGTGTGCCCCCTTGACCAAGCTCTGGTAAGGACCCTGCCCTCAGGACACTCATAGGCTGTGGAAGAGATGGACCCATAGGGTCTCTAACACTCCCCAGGGGGAAGTGTCATTTGAGGGGTGCAAACTCAGGGCAATGGGACTAGAAAAGGGGAGGCCCTCCAGGGTGGAATGTGGGATGCTGCTGAGAGAGAAACAATGTGACTGGTGTGTATGTGTGTGTGTGGGAGGGGGGAGTATATTTATCCGGATTCACAGAATGTGGGCCATTTGTCTCTGTTCTATGTGGTGGAGAATGTTTGCTCAGCCCTATGCAGACTAGGGCCCCATATGGACAGAAGTCTAAAGGCCAGCAGAAGACTTGGTCAGAAACTTCATGGAACTGGGGCTCCACTGAAAGAGGGTGGGGTGCAGCCATCACTTATCACTGCCTATCCCTGTGGTTGAGTACATAATTGGCCAGTGGTCAGATACCTAATCCGGACTTCAAGAGTCATTGTTGTTGTTGTTGTTATGTGCCATTGAGTCGGAACCGACTCATAGCGACCCCTCCTTGGGTTTCCGAGGCAGTATCACTATGGAAGTAGATTGCCCCATCTTCCTTCCAATCAAGAGTCATAATGGATGTAAATAGTGCAGAGATTTGCTGGGGAAGAGAGGTCCTCAAGAATCTGTGGAAGCCTCCATAGTGGTTTCCTGACACATCCCATCAGACATTGCTTCCTTCTCCCAATTTACACCCCACCCCCACCCCCAGTATTGCCAAAATCTGTCCCATCCTAAAATTCCCTTCTTGTCTTCCTGTTTACTTCTATGTAGAGGGGACCATGTCACCCTCTTCCAGAAGTGGTCCTCCTGAATATGATCTGCCTGGCCCCTTAGGCTCTGGGCATTGTAATCCTTTGGAGACTTCCCTCACAGGTCTGAAGATGTTGGTGGGATGAAGAGCGACATTTCTAGAATCTGATATGTAAACATTTCCATTTCATTACGCAGTTTATAGACCAGCTTGGGGGAATGTGGGCTGTGCAAGGTCCATCTCACCATCCCCCACTGTGGGCCCTTGATGACATCCCTGACTGGATAGAGAACATCAGAGATCCATTCTTGCCTGCACCCTCCCACAGGACAGAGGCCTGGACCATGCTGTGCTCTGAGGGGCTAGGGACAGACCCTTGTATGGGCCACACTGTTGGCCCACTTATGAGTACCCTGGGTTCTAGACCGCAAGTCAGACGAAGTGCTGGTTTTATGGCTTCTTAGCTCCTCCCCAGTACTTCCTCTAAGAAGTCCTCAGAATTTCCCTTTCTCCTTTATGGCCTTGTCTTGCAGGGTCTCGGGGGATTGTTGTGTTTCTTGTTACATTTTGTGCTGGGGCACCAAGCCACGGGTTGGTCACAGGGTTTGGGAGCTGTCTCCAAGGTAGGGCAGAGGGGTGTGACCAGGTCATGCCTCACCTCTGCTCTAGTGGCCTTCATATATTCAGTGCACACCCTACTAGGCATCTGTGCTGCTCAGTATAATCAGACTACTCATTTCATGCATTCTTCATTCATTCAACAAATATGTACTGAGTGTCCTCCATATGCCAAGGCCTGTGACTGCCCAGGGCTGGGACTGAGGCATCCCTTAAGGGCAAGGGTGTGTTGCTTTTAATTTTTTGTTTCCCCAGCACCCAGCACAGAGCCTGGCATATCTGGTAGCATAGTGCCTAAGGTACTTGACTGCTAATCAGAAGGCTGGCAGTTCAAACCCACCAGCCACTCCTCTGAAGGAAGATGGGGCAATCTACTTCCATAGTGATACTGCCTCGGAAACCCAAGGAGGGGTCGCTATGAGTCAGGTCCGACTCAACGGCACATAACAACAACATCGACATTATAACTGTTATGGGAGTAATTAGCTCACTGGCCCAGAGAAAGACAGGAAGAGTGTAAGGGGACAGTTGTTGTTGTTGTTGTTGTTATGTGCCGTCGAGTCGCCCCGACTCATAGTGACCCCTCCTTGGGTTTCCGAGGCAGTATCACTACGGAAGTAGGATTGCCCAACCTTCCTTCCGAGGAGTGGCTGGTGGGTTTGAACCGCCAGCTGTCAGTTCCTGCTGCCTTGGAGGTCACACCCAGTAGCCCTGTCCTTCATGAGTTTCCCAAGTAGCTCAGGGCATGATGCCCAAGGCCCTCTGTGTCCAGCCAATCTGAGGTCTCCTGTCTAAGTTCAGTAGAAGCCACAGGGCTTTTTCCTCAGTGGGCAGGTGGGGGTGGCTCTAGCTGGAGCTGATGCCTTTGGGAGATGCCCTTGGGTCTAAGCCTAGGGTGAGGGAGAGGATGAGGGTGGAGTGGGGCAGGAACAACTTCAAACTGTCAGCTCAGGGACAACCCAGGGGACAGCCCAGAAGTAGAAGCAGCTCCAAGGATAGAATAGAGTGGGAGCGGGGTGGGGTGGGGGGTGTGGGGTGGAGAGAAAATGTGCAGCTCACATTCAGGATACCTGCTTATGAGGACAGAGGCTGGTCAGAGAGCTCAGACCTTCATAGGTCTCTGGACGGAGTCTACCTCATTCAGATTCAGTTTCTTAGGCCAATATATTCTCTCCTTCAAGGCTCACCACCACCCCCAGCCAATCGCCTCTGTTCCAAAGGGATTTGATTCTTCTTCTCAGGAGGTCCAGGACACAGTACTGAGCACCCCCAGGCCCTAGAGAGGCTGCTTCAGTGCAGCCAAAGGAGAGAGACTGGAGAAGCTCTCCTCAGTGTGACTTTTGGCTGCCTTGGAGTCTGCTCTCCAAGCAGCCTACTGGTCAAAGTCATTAGCCTGTGCATGTGTAGGGTGGAGAGGGCAGCAAGTGGTCTGTGGAAGGGCAGAGCTGGATGTGAAGGAGCTGTGTGGGCCTTCTGTGTGGGCCACACTGAGATAGGCCCCTTCAGTGACAGGGAGCCAAGGCAAGCCCTAGGCAGGGTCTGGAGGGCTCTGAAAGGAATGGAGGCAGACAGGGAGGTGCAGCCTGTGAGGTGGGCTGGAGGTTGATGTGTGTATCCTGGAAGGATGAGATTCAGTCGAGGAAGCAACAGAGTTGGTCTTTAGCTAGGTTTGGTGCAGCAAAACACAGAGGGGAGAATGTGCTTTTAACAAAGGGAGTTTCCCAGCTCTAGTCCTGTGCCATTCAATCCCTCAACAAACATTTCCTGAGTGCCTCCTGTGTGCCTATCCTAGAGCTGGCCAACTAGACTTAGGGGTGTGTGATGCCATGCCTCCTCTGGGGGCTAAGAGGCTGGGGACTTTGGAGGGAGCTAGCCTCTGAGGAGCCACACGGGGACAAAGCTAATTCTGCCAAGTACAACCTCACTGCTGGCATTGAACCAGATTCTAGGGCTGACAAAACCAGCTTCCCTGAAAGGAAAGCAGAACCAATTCTCTTCAGGAAACAGCCTCAGAGGAGGTGAGGGACTATCCCAAGCTCACATGGCTTTTAAATGGTAGTGTTGGGATTCAGGCCCTGTGTTGGTGACCTTATGCCATGTTCCTTGTATCAGGGAATAGATACGTCTTAGTCATACCTGAAATCTCAATAGAATCCTTGTCAGACCTGCTTTGTCTCTGTTTTCACAGAGAAAACCAGTCTGCTCTGGGACCCAATAAAGGGGCTGCCAGGTGGCAGGGCGGAGCAGGTTTACCCAGCTGGGCCCAGGGAGGCCTTAGCCCTGAGGCCAGGGAGCAGAGCACGTTGGGAGGAATGACATCTCACACACAAGGCAGCAGATGATGGGGGAGCTAGAGGTGGCTCAGCCCACTGCAGACAGGGAAGTGACAGAACAGGCTGTGGATGGTGATGGTAAAGCCCGTTTGACAATGTTGTGCAACAGAGACCTGGAAGAAGCAGCTTAAAAAAAAAAAAAAAAAGCACCACAGCCTCACCCCTGCCTCAATTCTTGCACTAATTCATGTGAGGAAGCCCACACCAGAAGGTGCAGGCAGCCTGCTCAAGATCACCTAGCATCAAATCCTTCAATTCTATCTGCACCTCCGAGAATAGAGTCCCAGCCCAGGGGGTCTCAAGTTTCCAGCTTCTCCTGATAGCTGGAGGCTTCTCTCAGCCCAGCCACACTGGTGCCTGGGAAGACAAGGTGCCTCCCTTTATAAATCAGTTCTTCCAAGTAGAGCAGCACAGGGACAGAGGAGCAACTAGACTGTGCTCATTCTGTGTCCTGGACAGTCTTGGCCCTGGCTTGACCATCATTATGGTCAGATGCCAGCAGGAGCCAGGACCCTTCTCTTCTCAGCCCAGGAGAGAAAGGCATTTATTACATACCTATTAGATGCAGGTAAAGTGTTACCAAAATCAGGAATGACAACAGGGAAACAAGCATGGGATGTAGCACAGGAATTCAGTTACTGGGGCTCTTCAGATACCCGCCCCCAACACACACACACATGCTTATCTGTCAGCTTGGGACTCAGTGCCCAACTTACCTTGTCCACTGACCTCCAGCCACAGGCCTGGACTTGTGACACAGCTTTAGCCGTGCCCCAGTTTACATACTCAGAGACACGTGCAATCAGCCATGGCTCAGTGTGTTCTCCTTACTGAGGACCCTCCTTCTCTTCCCGACCACCGGAGCTGACACCAGGACCATTTCCATATTCCTAGGCTTCCAGAAAAATAAAAATGGAAGAAATGTGAAAATAGTGTTTCAAGATTTACAACATCTATTATTTTTGCTTAGGTCATTTATTCAACAGAATTTTTTGAGCACCTCCTCTGTGTCAGATGTTATTTTAGGTCGGAGTATTGAATAACTAAATGTTACATACATACAAAGTGTACAGCCTTATTTGCAGATAACTTTAGAGATTTAAATTCTAGATCTCTGAATCTTTCTCCTTTCCGTGGACCCTACAGCCCCTGTGCCCCATTCTCTTGTCACTGTCACCTCTTCCTGAGGGGTTGTGGGGCTGTGGTATAGATTGATGGAAGCAGTGAAAGTTCCCCTAGCTATATGCTAGCAAAGACATATCTCCAGCCTACTCCCCAGCCCTATCCTGTCTATCTCTATGGCTAGTCCCCTCTCCTGTAGTGCCAGTTCCTTTAGTCACCGATTGGTCTTGGTGAAGGGCCCTGCCCAGTGGTGCTCCGCACTACCTTGCTGGCGATTCCTGCGATGCCTTTCCATGGTTGAGTTCCAGACTGAGTAGGACTGTTCGGGCTGACCTCACCTCCGGGTCTGGCCATGGGACACCCCAGCTGTGGCTGCCTGGTGTGAACCTGGCCTCCCATGTTGCTGAAAGAGTGGGGCAGAGCTGTGCCACTGGAGTCCAGCAGCCGCCAGCTGGCCCGGGGTTCTGGGAATCCAGGTGCAGGGAGCTATGGGGATTAGAGCAGGAAGGGCCAGATCCAGGCCTGTGGGTTTGGAGGCAGGCTGAGGCTGCTTGAGACCCATGAGGAAAATGGACTAGAGCAGGGCTCATGAGTCAGCCTCATGTCCTGGGTGGCTATTTTGTTGGCCACAGAGAATCTTCAAAATCCCTCTCCACTGCCACTCCCAAGACTAGGTCCATAGCTGTTTAGGCCTAGGCTTAATAGTGGTGTGTGGGGAACAGAGCCTTGTGTCCTGGTAGTAGCTAAAATCCCCACATTTCATAATGGCAAGAGCACACATGGGACTTGATCTTCCACCAAGAGATGCCTTGTCAGATTGATTGTGGCCTCTTAGGTCACCATAATAGCTGTTTTGGTTACTTCGTGCTACTCTAACAGGAAGTACCACAAATGGGTGACTTAAACAGAAGTTTATCCTCTTACGATTTTGGAGACTAGAAGTCCAAGTTCAAAGTGCCAGTCTCTAGGGGCTGGGTGAAAGCCCCTCAATCTTGGGCTTTAGCTCTGCCTCTTACTCCTGGCCCACTGAAGCTGGAGGCTTTCTTCTTCAGCCACTTAGGCAGCTGCTGGCTTCTGAAGTTGACAAACCCAAGGTCGACAAGTAAAAAGGCACAGTCCTGATATTACCAAACCACATGGCAGGGCATTGACTCAAGTCCATTAAAAGTCCCAAGATTGAAAGACAGCATGGCAGGTGACTAAATAACGACTCGGCTACATGCAGGGTGCCAGCGTGCCAAAAGTTGCCAAGACCTTTCTCAAAATGTCTCCTTATATACTAGAAGCTGACCACATCCCTAAGACAGCTACTTAGCTGCTCCTACCAGTCTCATCTCATCATGGGACATAACTACATACTGCTGCCCAGCCACTCCAAACCAGGCCCAGCCAAGTTGACACATAACCTTAACTACCACAATAGCAAACAGGTAGACTTGCCTGAGGAACAATGGGAGCCACTCCCTCCCTCAGGAGAAGCCAAGATTTCTCCAGAAGAAGGGATAATAAGAACATCTATGTGCTGAGAGTTAAGCAAGAAGCTACCTCATCTCAGGGAAGAGGATGGGAGAATGGTGGATCTGGGCTAGACATGATCGAGTGTTGCAATGAGCTCTGCCCAACAGTCTGGGGCCAGCAGGCTCTGGGAATAGCTGCATCTAGGATTAAGACAAACTGACCACAAAGAGCTGTAACACGGAGCATTCAAGCATGAAGCACTGTTGGCTCAGAAAAGGAGCACAGCCATTCTTGCTCAGAGAAACATGGTGTTCCAGAACCAGAGAGAGATGAAGAGCTTCTGTAATCATCTTGGGAAGATCTATTATCCTAACACCAAGACAGTGCAGCCTTGTAAAGAAAACGGCAAGCCCATCTAATTTACAAATACAGCAAATTGGCTTCCATAGAATATGAAAACATTGTTAGCAACTTGGGGATTTTTCTAGGATTACAAATTAGCTTAACATTACAAAATCCATTGAGTAATATGTTAGATTAAAAGGAAAAAGAAGAACCTTGTGACCCTATTAAAAGGCCTTTGATAAAATTCATCAGCTATTCACAGTAAAAAGTTGTAAAACTGGAAAGAGAAGGAATTGTTTTTAAAATTTTAAAGAACATACCAGAAACCGAAAACCAACATTGAACTTAACACTCCAAAAATTCATATTAACGTCAGGATCCAAACAATATCCCTTTCACTATTATTGCATAGGTTTGCGTTGGAGGTCCTAACTAGGATGATAAGATGAAAAGATTAAATAAGGGATAAATAATAAAAAGAGTAAGAATGATAATGATTTACAGGTGTTATGACTGTCTCTCCAGAAAATTCAACAGAATCAAGTGAAAAACTATTATGACTGGTAGGAGAATCTAATAAGAAGGGGTAGACATAAGATATATTCATATATGTATATAGAATTCAGTAACTTTCTAAAGTGTTGGTGTTGTTTTTAGGTGCCATCAAGTTGGCTCCGACTCATAGAGGTCCTAGGTACAACAGAACAATATACTGCCTCGGCATGCACCAGTCTCACAATCATTGCTACATCAGAGCCCATGGTTGCAGCCACTGTGTCTATCCATCTCATTGAGGGTCTTCCCCCTTTTCGTTGACCCTCCACATTACCAAGCATGATATACCTCTCCAGGGAATGGTTCCTTCCGACAACATGACCAAGGTAGGTGAGACTAAGTCTGGCCATTCTCTCCTCCAAGGAGCATTTCGGCTGCACTTCTTCAAGGACAGGTTTTTGTGGCAGCCCATGGTACTCTCAATATTCTTCTCCAACACAACTCAAAAGCATCAGTTTTTCTTTGGTCTCCCTTATTCATTGCTTAGCTTTCACATGCATATAAGGCAATTTAAAATACCATGGCTTGGGTTAGGCACAACTTAGTCTTCAAAGACACATCTCCACTTTTAGGCATATTAGAAAGGTCTTTTGCAGCAGATTTGCCCAATGCAATATGACATCTGATTTCTTGACTGCTGCTTCTATGGATGTTGATTGTGGATCCAAGTTATATGAAATGTTTGACTTCAGTCTTTTCTCCATTTTTCATGATGCTGCTTATTTGTCCAGTTGTGAGGATTTCTGTTTTCTTTATGTTAAGGTGTTATCCATACTGCAGACTAGTCTTTAATCCTCATCAGTAAGTTCTTCAAGTCAACTTCACTTTCAGCAAGCAAGGTTGTGTCATCTGCATATTGCAAGTTGTTAGTGAGTCTTCCTTCAATCCTGATGCCACCTTCTTCTTCAATACCTTGGATTATTTGTTCAGCATAGAGAGTGAATAAACATGATGAAAGGATACAACTCTGACGCACTCTCTTCCTGATGTTAAACCATGCGGTATCCTCTAGTTCTGTTCCAATGACAGCCTCTTGATCTATATACAGGTTCCTCATGAGCACAATGAAGTGTTCTGGAATTTCCATTCTTCTTAATGTTATTCATAATTTCTTATGATCCATGCAGTTTAATGCTTTTGCATAGTCAATAAAGCACAGGTTCATCCATTTCAGGAGGTGGTATATGATCAAGAACCAATGGTACTGAAGTAAGAAGTTGAAGCTGCACTGAAGGAATTGGCAAAGAACAGGGTTCCAGGAATTGATGGAATATCCATTGAGATGTTTCAACAAATGGATGCCACACTGTAGGCACTCACTTGTTTATGCCAAGAGATTTGGAAGACAGACACCTGACCAAAGGACTGGAAAAGATCCATATTTATACCCATTTCAAAGAAAGGTGATCCCACAGAATGTGGATATTATTAAACAATGTCATTACTATTACATGCAAGTAAAATATTGCTGAACATAATTTAAAAATGGTTGCAGCACTATATTGGCAGAGAACTTCCAGAAATGCAAGCTGAATTCAGAAGAGGACGTGTAAAGAGGGATGTCATAGCTAATGTCAGATGGATTTTAGCTGAAAGCAAAGAATACCAGAAAGATGTTTGGTTGTGTTTTTTTGACTATGCAAAATCATTCGATTGTATGAATCATAAAAAGTTATGGATAATACTGAGAAGAATGGGAATTCCAGAACACTTGATTGTGCTCATCAGGAACCTGTACATGTATCAGGAGGCCATCGTTTGAATGGAACAAAGGGATACTGCATTGTTTAAAATCAGGAAAGGAGTGCATCAGAGTTGTATCCTTTCACCATATTTATTCTACCAATTCTTTTTGGTACAGTGACTCTGTGTATTCCTTCCATCTTCTTTTGATGCTTTCTGCATCATTCAATATTTTGCCCATAGAAGGTTTTCGCTTTGCGATTTGAGGCTTCATTTTTTTCTTCAGTTCTTTCAGCTTGAGAAATGTCAAGTGTGTTCCTCTCTTTTGGTTTTCTGACTCCAGAGGTCTTTGCACATTTCATTGTAATAATTGACTTTGTCTTCTCAAGCTGCTCTTTGAAATCTCTTTTATTTTGTCATTTTTCCATTTGCTTCAACTACTCAGTTGAGGAACAAGTTTTAGAGTCTCTTCTGACATCCATTTGGTTTTTTTCTTCCATTTCTGTCTTTTTAATGACCTTTTACTTTCTTCATGGATGATGTTCTTGATGTCATCCCTTAATTCATCTGGTCTTCAGTCACTGGGGTTCCATGAGTCAAATCTATTCTTCAGATGGTCTCTAAATTCAGGTGGGATATAATCAAGGTCACATTTTGGCTCTCTTGGACTTGTTTTAGTTGTCTTCAGCTTCAACATGAACTTGCATATGAGCAATTGATGGTCTGTTCCACAGTCAGCTCCTGACCTTGTTTTGGCTGAAGATATTGAGCTTCTCCATTGCCTCTTTCCACAGGTATAGTTGATCTGATTCCTGTGTATTCCATCTGGTGAAGTCCACATGTATAGCCACCATTTGTGTTGTTGAAAAAAGGTATTTGCAATGTATAAGTTATTGCTTTTACAAGTTTCTATCATGTGATCTCTGGCATAATTTCTATCACCAAGGCCATATTTTCCAACTACCAATGATTTTTTCTTTGTTTTCAACTTTTGCATTCCCATCACTAGTAATAATCAATACATCTTGATTGCGTATTTGGTCAATTTCATACTGCAGAAGTTGGTAAAAAATCTTCAGTTTCCTCATCTTTGGCTTTAGTGGTTAGTGTGTAAATTTGAATAACAGTAGTATTTATTGGTCTTTTTTGTAGGGGTATGGATATTATCCTATCACCAATATCTTTGCACTTCAGGATTGATTTTGAAACATTTTTTTGTTGCCTAGGATATCAATGGGAGCTCTGGTAGCATAGTGGCTAAGGCACTTGACTGCTAACTAGAAGGCTGGCGGTTCAAACCCACCAGCCACTCCTCAGAAGGAAGATGGGGCAATCTACTTCCATAGTGATACTGCCTCGGAAACGCAAGGAGGGGTCGCTATGAGTCGGGTCCGACTCGATGGCAAACAACAACAACAACAACAAAGGATATCAATCTTTATGTATTCCATCTCATTTTTGTCAATTTCTAATTTTTCTAGGTTCATACTTCATGCATTCCCCATTCCTATTATTAATGGATGTTTGCAGCTGTTTTTTTTCCCACTTTGAGTTGTGCACCATCAGAAAATGGAGGTCCTGAAAACCATGCTCCATCCACATCATTAAGGTCGACTTTAAAGTGGCAGCTCTTCTCCAGTCATATTTTGAGTGCCTTCCATGTGAGGGGCTAATCCTCCAGCACTATGTTACACAATGTTTCAGGGCTATTCATAAAGTTTTCCAGCGATATATCAGACAGTGTTTCACTGCTATTCATAGGTTTTCACTGGCCAATTCTTTGAGAAGTGTATGGCCCCTTCCTACTTCCAAGCCTGTCTAAGTCTGGAATCTCCACTGAAACCTGTCTACCATGGGTGACCCTGTTGGTAATTGAGATACTGGTGGCATAGCCTCCAGCTTCACACCAACACTCAAGCCACCACAGTATGACAAACTTGACAGATGCCTGGGGTTCAAAAGTGTCAAGTCATAATAAACTGGAAAGAAAATGCCATTAAAAATATTTACCATTCACAGTAATATTAGAACATGAAAAATGTCTAGAAATGCACTGAGGGCATTTTGAGGGTTCATAAACTTTGCTCTAGGATACCAGTTGCCTAATGGAGAAATATACTATATTCCTAGAATCTCAGTGTTTTAAATTTATTAATTGGTAAAATCAGTGAAATGCAATAAAAATTCATTTGGTTGGGGAGAGTTGGCAAGATGATTCTAAGAATCAATTCAGGGAATATGATAGTTAAGGTTGTGTGTTAACTTGGCTGGGCCACGATGCTCAGTGGTTTAATGGTTATGATGTAGTCATCCCCCGTGATGAGATCTGATATGATATAATCACTTCCACGATGAGCTCTGGTGTGAGCAGCCAGTCAGTTGAAAGGGAGTTTTCTCTGGGGTATGGCCTGCTTCTAGTATACATGGACATTCTGGCAAAGCCCCTTTCCTTTTGCTCAATCTTGATCCTGAATCTGCAGCTATGTGAGTTAGGAGAAAACCTCTAGTCTGATATCTGACTCACGGACTTGCAATTTACCAGCCTTACAACTTCATGAGCCATTTCTTTGAGATAAATCTCTCTCTCTCTCTGTATGTATATGTATATATGTGTGTGTGTGTGTGTGCATACACACTTTGTTGTTGTTGTTGTTATGTGCCATCGAGTCAGACCCGACTCATAGTGACTCCTCCTTGGGTTTCTGAGGCAGTATCACTATGGAAGTAGATTGCCCCATCTTCCTTCCGAGGACTGGCTGGTGGGTTTGAACAGCTAGACTTCTGGTTAGCAGTCAAATGCCTTAGCCACTATGCTACCAGAGCTCCCACACACATCGTATATATATGTATATACAGTATATATGTATATATTTCTGTATGTATATGTATGTGTGTGTGTGTGTGTGTATATACACATATGCTCAGGAGCTCTGGTAAAATACCATGGACTGCCAGGAGACCAAACTAATCTGTCCTGGAAGAAGTGCAGCCAGAATGTTCCTTGGAATGAGAATGGCCAGACTTCACCTCACTTCCTTTGGTCATGTTGTCAGAGGGACCATACCCTGGAGAAGGATATCATGCTTGCAAAGTAGAGGGCCAGTGAAGAAGGGGAAGGCCCTCAATGAGATGAACTGACACAGTGGCTACAATGATGGGCTCAGGCATAGCAAGGATGGCACAGGACCAGGTAGTGTTTCATTCTATTGTACGTAGGGTAGCCATTAGTCAGAGTCCACCGGACAGCATCTAACAACAACAACATCTTGATGAAAAGGTATTTCTTATCCTGAAACTATAAAAATGTTTACTGGTATTTTCTTCTATCCCTTATGTGAGCTTAAGTATATGAACAGTTTATGAAAACAATCACATCTGAAAAATTGAAACATATAGATCTTAAATTCATTAATTCATTTTGTGTGAAGTATGTGAGATTAGTATAAAGGGTTCTGCTTTGCAGGAGGAAGATGAGGCAATCTACTTCCATAAAGAGTTAGAATCAACCCTAGCACAGTGGAGAATATATATAATAAGTATAATATTATATATATAATATGTATAATATTATTACAGTGCAGTAAATTACTTTTAAAAGCCTTGAGCCCCAGGCTTACAGGCAAGGAGAGATAACGCAGGGATGCCAGAGTAGCAGGCCGGAAGAGCAGGGAAGGGGATAAAAGCCTTGAACCCCAGGCTCACATGTGAGGAGAGACAATGCAGGGACGCCGGAGTAGCAGGCCAGAAGAGCACGGAAGGGGATAAAAGCCTCGAGCCCCAGGCTCACAGGTGAGGAGAGACAACACAGGGACGCCAGAGTAGCAGGCCAGAAGAGCAGGAGAAAGGGGATTAAAAGACATGAAGCCAGACAGAGGAACAGTCAGCCAGGTGGGGGTGACACGAGAGGTGTCCAGCAGCAGGACAAACTTGTCTGTCGGTTTGTCCTACTGTGGTGACATATAGACGTGAGTTTTGGAGGCTGAGCCTCTGGTGTTTAAAACCCAGAGAGATGCACCTGGTGCACAG
>NW_006921699.1:2124792-2135045 GCF_000298275.1 Orycteropus afer afer | reverse complement strand
TATCAGGGAAGTTCTTGTCCAACAAATCTTGGACAATTTTCTCAGTGGTTTTCTTTTTCTCTTCTTGTTCTGGAATTCCCATTATACATAGGTTATTCCTTTTTATAGAAGCTCTGGTAGCATAGTGCCTAAGGCACTTGACTGCTAACCAGAAGGCTGATGGTTCAAACCCACCAGCCTCTCCTTGGGAAGGAAGGAAGTTTGGGCAATCTACTTCTATAGTGAAACTGCCTTGAAAACCCAAGGAGGGGTTGCTATGAGTCAGTTCTGACTCAAAGGCACATAACAACAACAACAGCATTCCTTTTGATGGTATCTCACATAAACCTCAGGCTTTCTTCATTTTTTTTTTTTTTTAAATCTTTTTTTCTGATTGATTCCTTTCCAAAGAAGTATTCAGGTATTTGTCTTAATCTCATTAATTCTGTCTTCCATTGAGTTGGTTCTACTCCTTTGCCTTTTCAATGTGTCATCTATTTCTGAAAATTTACTAGTAATTTTCTGGATTTCTATCTGTAGATTTTGTGTCATTTCTAATCTTTCATTTATTTTGTAATTTTGTTCTTATATTTTCTTCCAAAAAATTTTCTAGGGTTTTGTCAGTGTTTTCCTTAATCTGTCTCTCAATCTGTTGAAGGTACTTAAATATAATTCTTTTGAATTCCTTATCAGGGAGTTCCAATGCTGCTTCTTCCTCAGGAATGTGTTCTGGATCTGTATCCTGGTCCCTTGTTTCTTCTGCTTTATCTTGCTTCTTTGTGTAGACTGTGATGGTCTGTTGTCTCTGAGATATTGTAACTTTGTTGTATTTATATTTAATTGGTGATTGTATGTTGGAGTGATTAGCCCAAGAGTTTAGCTTTCCTTGTTTTGTTTAGATGTGTCTGAGTAAGCAGGGTACTGGGCTCCTCTATTTGCTAGTTGCCAGCATTTAAGCACTCACCACCTGTCTCCTGGTGGCTGTGATAGAGAGTGAGAGTGGCTGCACAGGTCTCTTTTAATTTTTGTGAAGAGCAGTTAAGGGTAAGTCAGGTTTTTATTGGTGGTCGTGTATCATTGGCCAGTTGGTGCAGAAGGAAGTGGTGGCTCTCACTTAGTAAGTGGAGCTGCAGGAAGTGTAGGTGTGGTTGGGTCGTATGGCCATGGTTGTTGTCTCCCACTCAGTTAGACAAAAACAACAATGGAAAAACCATCAAAAAAGTAACAGCAAGAGGAAAAAAAACACACACCACATAAATGCACCGGAATAACCACCAAAAAGAGGGAAAAATAAAAGAAAAAAAAAAGAGGAAACACAATAAATGAGAGAAAATATTTAAAGAAATATTAAAAAGTCAAAAGAATTATGAATAGAAAAAGGGGGGAAACCCCACAATATCTGGGGAAGGAGGAGCAACAGAAAAGAGGTAGAGTAGGAGAATAATGAAGAAAAATATGGGAAAAAATGCAAAAAGAAAAATAAGGAATGGGGAGAACCACAAAAAAGAAAAAAAAAAAAAAAAGGGAACCAGGGAAAGAGAAGAAGGAAAAAGCCAAAAACTAGAATCTGGGAAGGGAAGAAGAAAGAATAATAATAGCAAGGATAAAAAATAAAAATAAATAAATAATAATTTTAAAACAGACAAAAACAAACAAACTGAAAAAAAAAAAAAGAAAGAAAGAAAGAAAAGAAAATCTGAGCAGGGCGGGACAGGGCACCCAAGCTCCATCAGAGCACACAGACTGGGATGGAATTTCTGCCTGCCCAGAAGATGGGTGGGAGTGAGGGATGACTGCACCTCCACTCACCAAGGGGGTGTAGGGTATAAGAGTAACAAGGGGAATGTTGCATCCTTCCAGTCCTCAGTGTCTGGAATGTCCTTGTGGTCCCGATAAGTGGAGCCTATTCTTAGGTCTCTGGAATCTGAGCGAATGCTGTTGCTTTAAATATCCAAAATGGTTGAACTGCTTGTAAACATTCAAAGTGACTGCACCCTCTGGACAGGCAAAACTCCATAGCTGTGCCTGTCTCCCCCTTTGCCACTTTCACGTTTATTTACCAGCCACTAGTGCAGTCCTCCGTGCAGCCCCTGGCTAGCAGGGCCAATTTTTAGGTCAATTCTTAGGTCCTAACACCAGCAGTATCCAAGCTGTCTGTTCTGTCTGGACCACTAACACTCTGCAGCTCTGTATGTCTCCTTTTTTGGTGTTTTCATGCAGGTTCTTCCAGTAGTTGGAATTTAGTCCACTTCTATATTCTTCCTTCAAAGCTCAGGGCTCCAGGATTATCTTCTGTATCTGTGTTAATTGGTTCCTCTTTTCTTTGTTGAAGAGGGTGTTTGTAGTTTGCCTATTTCACCATCTTGCCGGAACCTCCTTCTTTCATTATTTTTAAGATGTTCTTTTTGGTTTTAAGATATTTTATTATGATGTACCTAGATATGCTTTCCTTTGTGTTTATTATGCTTCTTGTTGTTGTTGTTATGTGCTGTCAAGTCATCTCTGACTCATAGCGACCCCTCCTTGGGTTCCCGAGGCAGTAACACTACAGAAGTAGATTTCCCAACCTTCCTTCCAAGGAGAGGTTGGTGGGTTTGAACTGCCAGCCTTCTGGTTAGCAGTGAAGTGCCTTAGGCACTAAGCTACCAGAGCTCCCTTATCCTGCTTAAGTATTGTTATGTTTCTTGGTACAATGAGTAATATTTTTAAAAAATAAAATTTAAAACTTCAGTTATACTTTTTCAAAAAATACTTTCCCCCGATAACCTTCAGTTCTTTCATTCTGAGACTCTGATTTTAAGTATATTAACATCAAATGGATTGCCATCCAATCAATTCCAACTCACACCGGCTCTGCAAGGATAGAGTAGAACTGACTCATAGGTTTTCCGAGGCTGTGAATCCTCATAAGCTCAGAATGCTATATCTTTATCTGGCAGTATATTAAACTGCTTGAATTGTTTCAAGGTCACTTCACTGTGGATCTTCATTTTTTTCAGTCCTTTTTCTTTCATTTGGGTAGTTTCTATTGACTCGACTTCAACTTCACTGGTCTTTTTTCTTCAAAGTCCAGTCTGTTGCCTGCTATCTAGTAAAATTTTCATTTTATATATTGTATTTTTCAGTTCTAGAATATTTCCATTTAGTTTTTTTTTATAGCTTCCATTTTAAAGTTGAGATGCCTCACCTGTTCATTTAATATGTCCCTCTTGTCATTTAAAAATCTTGACCAAATTTATAATACCTTCATAAAAGATATGAAAGTAGAGCCTCAAACAGATACTGGCACACCAATGTTCATTGCAACATTATTCACAATACTCAGAAGGCGGAGATAATCCAAGTGTCTGTCAACACAAATGGATAAATAAAATGTGAGATATACATTCAAAGAAATATTTTTCAGTCCTAAAGAAAAAACTTTTGATACATGCTCTGACATGGATGAACCTTGAAAACATTATGCTGAGTGAAATAAGTCAATCACAAAAGGGCAAATATTGTATGATTCTACTTATGTGAAATAAATAGACTAGGCAAATGCATAGAGATTAAAGTGTATTAGTGGTTGCACGGGTTGGGGATAGGAGGGGATGGCAGTTATTACTGAAGAAGTACTGAGTTTCTGATTGAGGTGGTGAAAAACTTTTGGAAATGGATACTGCTGATGGTTGTACAATATGTTAGAAGCTCTGGTGGTGTAGGGCCTAAGGCATTTGACTGCTAATCAGAAGGCTGGCAGTTCAAATCCACCAGCCACTCCTGGGAAGGAAGATTGGGCAATCTACTTCCATTGTAGTATCTCCTCGGAAACACAAGGAGAAGTCTCTCTGAGTTGGACCTGACTCGACAGCAGTGAGTTTGTTTTTTGTACACTATGTTAATATAATTACTGTCTGAATTATAGAGTTTAAATGGTTAAAATGGCAAATATTTTGTTATACATGTTATCAAAATATACATATATATTTTTAAAAGAACCATTTATATAGGCTGAGCAACAGCCTGGACATTTCAGAAAACAGGATAAATGAATCAGAAAATATCTAAACTAAAGCACAAAGAGGAGATGAAAGAAAAGGAAAAAACAGAAGAGAGATTAACAGAGATGTGAGATCTGGTCAAACAGATGAATGTATGTGTAATAGGAGTCCCAGAAGGAAATGGGACAAAGAATGGGGCAATATTTGAAGAGATATGGGCCAAGAATTAGCCTGTAGATTCAAAAACTGAAAGAAAAAAAAATTCAAAGAGGAAAAATACAAAAAGAACCACATCATAGTCAAACTGCTGAAAAAATTATAAAAGTATCAAGGTGGGGGAAAAATTATCTTCAAAGGAACCACTGTAAGACTGACAACTCATGCCTCAACAGAATTGAGGGAAACCCACAGGCAATTGAATGACATCTTTAAGTTACAGAAAAACAAAAAATATTCTTTACCCAGTAAAAATATCTTTCAAAAATTTAAGCATTTAAATAAAGACATTTCTGACAAACCAAAGTTGAATATTTCACCAGCATAACCCCACTATAAGAAATACTAAAAGAAATTTGTCAGGATGCAGCAAAATAATCCCATATGGAAGCATGGAATTGCAGGAAGGAATGAATAACATCAGAAAGAACAAATATGTAGTAAAAATGAATGAATAGTGATTGTTAAAAATAACAATAACAGAAGTAATATATTGTTGAGTTTAATGTCCATTATAGCATGTAGAATTGGGAGCTCTGGTAGCATAGTGCCTAAGGCACTTACTTGACTGCTAATCAGAAGGCTGGTGGGGGCACATGACAAACAACAACAAGCGTGTAGAATTAAAATTTATGATGACAGGGGTACAAAGGGTGGGGAGGGGGTTAGATGGAGTTATAAATTTCTCATAAATTTCTTGCATTGTTCAGGAGATTGTGAAAGCCCTAATTTAATATATGCTATAATAAGTCAAGTTTACATATTGAGATCTCTAAAGAAGCCTCTAAAAAAAAATAAAAAGAACATAACTAAAAAGCTAATAGAGGAGAAAGTGGCACAAAAAACTCACAGATATCCAAGTGCTTTACAACAAAGGCACCATTGCATTTCAATGGGGTAAGAATGGTCTTTTTAATAATTAATTCTGGGTCAATTGATGTAATAATTTCCTAGAGCTGTCATAATAAAATGCCACAAATTGGGTGGTTTCTAAGAACAGAAATTTATTGTCTCAAAGTTCTGTAGCTAAAAGTCCAAATCAGAGTATCAGCTGTGTTGATTCCCTCTGAGAAATTCCTTCACTGGGAGAAAAAATGTTCCATTCCTCTCTTCAAGGTTCTGGTAGATAGCCCCAGCTGTTCCTGGGCTTGCAGCTACCATGTCTCATGGGATCCTCCCTCAGTTTCCCTTTCTCTATCTTCTCTTTTATAAGGACACTAGTTACATAGGATTAGGACCCACTGTACTTCAGTATGATTTCATGTAAACCTAACTGATAACATCTTCATATGTGCTTTCTATTTTCAAACGGAAGGGTCACATTCACAGGAACAGGGTCAAGATTGGATATTCATTTGAACCTTGATACCTCATTACACTGCCCATCACAGAGCTCAAGGTGTCAAACTGACAGTGAACCCCAGAGGCTGAGGGGTACTGCACAAGGGGCATCTCACTGCTGGAGTGGGGTGAGATGAAATGTGGGTGTCCATGTAGTCAGCCAGGGAAGAGTTGAGTGGCTGGGAGAATGGTGGGTTGTGGTATCCCAGCAGAGACACAATGAACAAAAGGTAGGCTGAGGGTATGGCTAATTCACATGGAGACCTGTGGTGGCCAGGCAGGGCCTCATCCCTCTTTGGGTCTTGTTGTGCATGGGGAGGTAGAGGAAGGTACCGAGTGAGAGAGTAGAGTACCTCCCACAATTGGGGTTGGACTAGGAACATCCATTGTGAACCAGTGGTGGCCAGCACAGATGCCACATCCAGCAAAGCAGAGACCTCCCAAGGCCATGGGCAGCAGGAGCAGCAGTGGGTGGCAGGGTTGGGTGGCTAGATTGGCCCAAGGGACAAGGGGCTGTCACGGACAAAGAACCCTGAGGCAACCCCCAGAAGATGCTCTGATATCAGTGGAGGTGAAATGATCAATAATAATGTGAGTATAAAAAGTGAATGACCTCCTCAATTTATTGTTCCAAGTCTCAGAGACCTGACACACAGGTCACCCTGGGCCAAAGCCCCCTTTTGCTCTGGGGACAAGTGGTGGTGTACAGAGAGAACAAGAAGGTTTACCTGAATGGGTTCAAGGCATAGCCTATAACTGGTGTGCCCTGCTACATAAATTCAGGGTACGAATATGAGCCCATCTCCTGCTTGAGTATTCACCAGACTCTCACCAGCACAACAAGCCCACTCTTGTTTAAACATGTATTTAAGATACAATTAGTAAACAGTAAAGTACACATCTTTACATACAGCTCAATGTGTTTTTCATATAGATTACATAATAAATACATATTACCACTCCACAGAGCATGATATGGACTACCAGAAGACTACCTTATACCCCTTATAGTGAACAAACCCTCTCACAATTTATCATTATTCTTTTATCTCTGATTGGTTTTATTGAATTTTGAACTTTATAACAATACATACTCTTTTGAGTCTGCTTGTTATACTCACCATTATGGTTGTGATATTCATCCATCTTGCTGCTTGTGGTAATACATCATCCTTTTTCATTGGTGTGTAGTATTCCATGGTTTGAATATATTATAACTTATCCATTCTATTGCTGATAGACATTTGAGTTGTTTCCAGTTTTGAGTTACTTTGTAAAAAAATTTGCTTTATACATGTTTTCACAGTTCTTTTGGTCTGCTCCTGACTCTTTGCCCCACTTCTTCAAGGGATTCATCTCAACAGGAATGAGGACATTCTGAGTATGTCCAGAACCTTGTCAATGAGCTCCATCACTGAATTACAAACTCTTGATTTTTCTTAACGGCTACTGTCTCCTGCAGTCTGAGGCTGCCCCAGGGCTGTAAGACAACTTACCTGTTTTTAAAGGGTGCTAGTTACCTGTGGGGCTGAGTAAATGGCTTGGGGTCTTCTCAGTATCTTCTCCACCATGAGAGGTCCCAGCATTGGAGTCTTTCCCCAGGCCCTAGAAAGCATCTCTGTCTGCCCAGTTCAGTTGCTTATGCTTATGCAACTCTAACAAGGAACTCTGGTGGTGCAGTGGTTAAGACGCTCAGCTGCTAGCTGAAAGGTCAGCAGTTCAAACCTACCAGTCTCTTCAACAGGAGAAAGATGAGGCAGTCTGCTTCCATGAAGATTTATAGCCTTGGAAACCCTATGGGACAGTTCTACTTTGTCCTATAGAGTGACTCCATGAGTCAGAATCAACACAGTGACAGTGGGTTATGCAGCTCTAGGCAAGAGTCCCAGCTAAACCTTGGCAGGTTGTTGTTGTTGTTATGTGCCATCGAGTCGGCCCCGACTCATAGCGACCCCTCCTTGGGTTTCCGAAGCAGTATCACTACAGAAGTAGGATTACCCAACCTTCCTTCTGAGGAGTGGCTGGTGGGTTTGAACCGCCAGCCTTCTGGTTAGCAGTCAAGTGCCTTAGGCACTATGCTACCAGAGCTCCTAGGGGTGGGGAAGAGATCAGTCAGGAACTTTTTGACCAGGGTCAGCTGCTTTGGAAACTGGATATCTCATGGTGGACTCCATTCGCCCTCTGGTGGCCATGGTCATTTTCGCAGTTGCAGCTTGCTAGTCAGGATGGGAGTTGTAGAAAAGTCTTCCCAAAGGATTCTGAAATCACACACATCTTTGCCCTGGGACACTGCCAACTGCTGGTACCCTGAAAGGGCATGCAGAGAAAATCACAGGTCTTGATGATGACAGGGAGCCAGCCTGGCCCAGGGCTGTTGAGTGATTTTGGGTGAAGGTGCACTGCCTGCCTCTAAGACTGCTGCTGCCAATGAGAATGTCAGCCAGTTGGAAAAGCCATCTCTCCACATCTGCTACCTGGATCATTCACTCTTCAGCCAGAGAAATGCCCTGTCCAAGCTATCCCTACTCCTCTCAAGGCTCTGATTCCTGCAGAGGTGGACATCTTCCGAACTCTAAACCCTCACCTGGCTGATTCAGGGTCAGGGATAAGGTCAGATTCTGATTCAAAGTCAACATTATGTTCTGGGTCAGGGTCAAGATTAATGACAGGTCCAGAGTATGTCATGTGAGAGGCCAAGTCCCACAAACCTGTGCATGCCTGTGCATACATGTTCATGTGTGTATATGTATGGGTAGTTCTCCTACGAGAGGCTGTGGCCAAGTTATTCTTTCTTTCAGGGACTGCAGGCATAGTGCTCAATGACCATCAAACTTCTCACAGGTTTTTGCAAATGACTGAAACATGACAAAATGTAGAAAACTACAACACACACACACATAAATATTGTTGTGTTTTTGTTAGGTGCCATCGAGTTGGCTCTGACTCATGGTGACCCCATGTATGACAGAACAAAACACAGCCTGGCCATGCACCATATTCACAATCCTTGCCATACCTGAGCCCTTTGTTGCAGACACTGTATCAATTCATCTTGTTGAGGATCTTCCCCTTTTTCGCTGACCCTCTACTTTAGCAAGCATGATATCCTTCTCCAGGGAATGGCCCCTTCTGACAACATGACCAAAGTATGTGAGATGAAGTCTGGCCATTTGCATTTCCAAGGAGCATTCTGGCTGCACTGACAGATTTGTTAGTTCTTCTGGCAGTCCATGGTATTTTCAGTATTCTTCACCAACAACACAACTCAAAAGCATCAACTCTTCTTCAGTCTTCCTTATTGTCCAGCTTTCACATGTATATGAAGCGATTGAAAATACCATGTCTTGGGTTAGGCATACCTTAGTCTTCAAAGTGACATCTTTGCTCTTCAATACTTTAAAGAAGTCTTTTGCAGCAGATTGACCCAGTGCAATACAACATCTGATTTCTTGACTGCTGCTTCCATGGACTTTGATTGTGAATCCAATTAAAATGAAATCCCTGACAACTTCCATCTTTTTTTCATTTATCGTGATATGGCTTATTCGTCCAGTTGTGAGGCTTTTTGTTCTCTGTGCATTGAGGTGTAATTCATACCGAAGACTGTAGTTTTTAGTAGTCATCAGTAAGTGCTTCAAATCATCTTCACTTTCAAGCAAGTTTGTGCCATCTGCATATCGCAGGCTGTTAATGAGTCTTCCTCCAATCCTGATTCCACATTCTTCTTCACATAGTCCAGCTTATTGGATTATTTGCTCAGCATACAGATTGAATAAGTATGGTGAAAGGATACATTCCTGATGTACACCCTTCCTGATTTTAAACCATGCAGTATCCCCTTGTTTTGTTCAAATGACAGCCTCTTGGTCTACATACAGGTTCCTCATGATCACAATGAAGGAATTCACATTTGTTGCAATTTTATGCATATTTTTTTTTTTTTATGATCCACACAGTCAAATGCCTTTGCATAGTCAATAAAACACAGGTTAACATCTATCTGGCATTTGCTTTTAGCCAGGACCTATCTGACATCAGCAGTGATATCCCTTGTTCCATATCCTCTTCTGAATCCTTGAATTTGCAGAAGTTTTCTGTCAATATATTGCTGCAAGCATTTTGGAATTATCTTCAGCAAAATTTTACTTACATGTGATATTAATAATATTGCTTGATAACTTCCACATTCCGTTGGATCACCTTTCTTTGGAATAGGCACAAATATGGATCTCTTCCAGTCAGTTGGCCAGCTATCTTCCAAATTTCTTGACATAAATGAGTAAGTACCTCCAGCACTGCATCCCTTTGTTGAAACATCTCAATTCCTGGAACCTTGTTTTTTGCCAATTCTTTCAGTGCAGCTTTGACTTCTTCCTTCAATACTATTGGTTTTTGGTCATATGCCACCTCCTGAAATAGTTGAACATCTACCAATTCTTTTTGGTAGAGTGACTCTGTATTCCTTCCATCTTCTTTTGATGCTTTCGGCATCATTCAATATTTTGCTCAAAGAAGCTTTCAATGTTGCAACTCAAGACTTAAATTTTTGTAAAATTCTTTCAGCTTGAGAAATATCGAGTGTGTTCTTCCTTTTTGGTTTTGTAACTTCAGGTCTTTGCACATTTCATTATTATTATTGATTTTGTCTTCTCAAGCTGCTGTTCGAAATCTTCTGTTCAGCTCTTTTGTCATTTCTTTCATTCTCTTTAGCTACTCTCCATTCAA
This sequence comes from Orycteropus afer afer, assembly GCF_000298275.1. Lineage (NCBI taxonomy): Eukaryota > Metazoa > Chordata > Mammalia > Tubulidentata > Orycteropodidae > Orycteropus > Orycteropus afer. The sequence goes on along the minus strand of NW_006921699.1, from coordinate 2,124,801 downwards.
GAGCAAGTT
>NW_006921699.1:2121170-2124082 GCF_000298275.1 Orycteropus afer afer | reverse complement strand
GAGTTGGACCCGACTCATAGCGACCCCTCCTTGGGTTTCTGAGGCAGTATCACTATGGAAGTAGATTGCCCCATCTTCCTTCCGAGGAGTGGCTTGTGGGTTTGAACCATTAGCCTTCTGGTTAGCAGCCAAGTGCCTTAGCCACTATGCTACCAGATTATCCTATCACTGACAGCATTGTACTTCAGGATAGATCCTGAAACATTCTTTGTGATGATGAACGCTATGCCATTCCTCTTCAATATTTCATTCCTGGCATAGTCGACCATGTGATTATCTGATTCAAAATAGCCAATTCTAGTCCATTTCAGCTTACTAATGCCTAAGAAACTGAACTTTATGCAATATTTCATTTTGACAACTTCCAGTTTCCCTAAATTCATACTTCAAGCATTCCATTTTCTGATTATGAATGGATGTTTGCAATTCTTTCTTCCCATTTTGAGTCATGCCCTGTTAGCAAATGGAGGTCCTGAAAACTTTGCTCCATCCACATAATTAAGGTTGACTCTACTTTGAGAAGGCAGCTCTTCCCTGGCTGTATTTTGAGTGCTTTCCAACCTGAGGGGCTTATCGTCTGGCTTTATATTAACTAATGTTGCAAGGCTATTCATGAAATTTTCTGGTAATATATCAGACAGTGTTTCACTGCTATTCATAAGATTTTCAGCAGCCAATTCTTTGAGAAGTGGATGGCCCCATCTTTCTTCCCAGTCTGTCTTAAACTAGAAGCTTCACTAAAACCTGTCAACCATGGGTGACCCTGCTGGTATTTGAACTACCAGTGGCAGAGCCTCTGAGCAATATTCAAGCCACCACAGTACTACAAACTGTCCAATAAGTGGTGGTAGGTGCTTCTAGGTTGATTCAAACTGTCAATCTTTCAGTTTGTAGTGGAGCACTTAGCTGTTTGTGCTATCAAAGGACTTCTACCAGGGCTTAGGACTTCAATATAAAATATTTTGGAGCATAATTCAATCCATAACAATGGTTAAGTATATCATGCATTTATGTGGGATGTGAGTATGTTGAAATAGCTTGATGTGATGTGAAGTAGGGCCTCTAGAGGGATAAGTGCCCTGTACTCCCTGTGACTGAGTCAAAAATCCCAGGGCAGTGACTTACAGAGGCAGAAGACAGGGTTGCCCAAGTCATATGATAATGTCTACTCAAGGGACTGAGAAAGAATCAGAGACACAAGCAGGGTTGATATCAGCAGGGCAGATGAGAGCAGGAAGGAGGAGCAAGAAGGAGTCCACAGGAGGGGTAGCCGGTGATAGGGCAGGGGTTGGGGCCCTAAGCCATACCTGTGACTTAGGCTTTTGTGAATATGTTAAGGCAGATCAGCATTAGGGCCAGAAGAGCCACTCCTGGCCAACATAGTGATTTTGGACAAATTAGAAAAATGTCCCATTTGCAATCCACATTGTTTCTATCTACTAGAAAGTTATAGTGAATATGTAGCGCTATGATGTCTGCATCATGCTTTGTAAAGTAGTGAGAAAAGGGAAGAGTCTCAACGAGTGGCTGCAATGATGGGCTCAAACAGCAAGAATTATGAGGATGGCACAGGACGAGGCATTGTTTCATTCTGTAGTCCATGGGGTCGCTATGAGTGAGAGCCAACTCGACAGCACCTAACAACAACATGATGTCTATAATGTGAATGGTGTCCCAGGGTTGTATAGTATTAAAATTGCAAAACCTGACTGGGCTAGGGTCACTCAGTATGGATTGACTGACAGGCATCTCACTCCAAAAAGGATACAAGGTACCTAACAAACACATAACACTGTAGCAAGATGAAGTGCCTTTACCTAAAAATAAAATGGAAAAATGAGGCACAGGGACAGGAAGAGTGGTTCCAGGAGTGAGTTAGTGCCAAGACCATCATTAAACGAGTAGTTAACTTACAATTGAAGGAGCCTCATGATTAGGGAAACCAGGCATTATAATTAGGGTTCCATATCAGTCTGAAACTCAAGGGATGTGGGCATGTATTCTGTTGTTTTCATTATATGCCACTGCATCGGCTCCAACTTATAGCAACTCTATATACAACAGAATGAAATAGTGCCCAGTCCTGCACCATCCTCACAAACCCTGCTATGTCTGAGCCCATCATTGCAGCCACTGTGTCAATCCATTTCATTGAGGGTCTTCCTCTTTTTCACTGACCCTCTATTTTACCAAGCATGATATTCTCCAGGGAATGGCCCCTTCTGACACCATGACCAAAGTAGATGAGACAAAGTCTGGCTGTTCTTGCTTCTAAGGAACATTCTGGCTGCAATTTTTCTAGGACAGATTCGTTCATTATTCTGCCAGTCCATGGTATTTTCAGTATTCTTTGCCAACACCACAATTCAAAGGCATCAACTCTTCTTCATCTTCCTTATTCATTCTACAGCTTTCACATGCCTATGAGGTGATTGAAAATATGATGGCTTGGGTTATGCATACCTTAGTCTTCAAAATAACATCTTTGCTTCCTAATACTTTAAAGACGTCTTTTGCCACAGATTTGCCCAGTGCAATACAATGTCAGATTACTTCACTGCTTCTTCCATGGATATTGATTGTGGATCCAAGTAAAATGAAAACCCTGAAAACTTCAATCTTTCCTTCATTTATCATGATGTTGCTTATTGATCCAATTGTGAGGATTTTTGTTTTCTTTATGTCGAGTTGTAATCCATACAGAAGACTATAGTCTTTGCTCTTTATCAGTAAGTGCTTCAAGTCATCTTCACTTTCACCAAGCAAAGTTATGTCAGCTGCATATTGCAGGTTGTAAATGACTTCCTCCAATTATTATTTTTTTCATTTTATCTTTTTTTTTTTTTTCTTCATTGTGATTTGGGTGAAGATTTACAGAGCAAATTCACTTTCCATACAGCAGTTCACATACA
>NW_006921699.1:2106040-2109625 GCF_000298275.1 Orycteropus afer afer | reverse complement strand
AAAACAAGGAACGGAGTTAACCACAAGAAAAAAGGGAGAAAAGAAAAAAAAAAGTCTTAAATTAAAAAAATATATATTTCAATCAGGCACAGAGAAGAGAAAAAATGCTGAAAACTAGGACCTGGTAGGGGAAGATTAAGAATAATAATAAAAAGGACAAAAGTGTTAATAATATTAGTTGTTTTAAAACCGACAAATATAAGCATACTAATCACCAGAAAAAAGAAAGTGAAAAAGAAAAAAATTTAAATAAAAAAAAGAGAAAAAAAAATCAGTGGAGGACAGGGCAGGGCACCCAGGCTCCGTCTGAGCACATAGACTCTGATGGAGTTCCTGTGGGCTGGGAAGGTAGGTGGGAGTGGGGATGGCCACACCTCCGTTCACCAAGCTGGTGTGGGGTATAAGAGTAACAAATGGTGTGTCATACCTTTTCTGCAGGTCCTGAGTGTCCTTGGGGTTGCTGGAAAGCAGAACGTGTTCTTAAGCCCCAGGAATCTGTCCGAGCACTGTCTCTTTAAATATCCAAAATAGTTAAGCCACTTTTTAAACCTTCAAAATGGTGACACCCTCTGGACTGGCAAAAGTCCATAGCTCAGCCCACCTTTCTCTTCACCTCTGTTTGTTCCCCAGCCACCATGCACAGTCCTCTGTGCAGTCCCTGGCTAGCAGGGTGATTTTTAGGTTAATTCTTAGGTCCTACCACCACTTGGGAATCTCCAAGCTGTCTGTGCCATCAGGATCTCTCAGGATCACTGCCAGATCGCAGCTCCGTCTGTTCCTTTTTTGGTATTTTCATGCAAATTCTTCTGCTAGTCAGGGTTTAGTCCACTTGTATATCCTTCCCTTCAAGGCTCAGGGGTGCAGGATTATCTTCTGTGTCTGTGTTAATTGGTTTCCCTTTTCTTTTTCGAAGAGGGTCTGTGCAGTCTTTCTGCCTAGTCCACCATCTTGCCCCTCCCTCGAGGTCCTTCAATTCTGACGCAATATTCTTCTTCACATAGTCCTGCTTCTTGGATTATTTGCTCAGCATACAGAATGAATAAGAATGGTGAAAGAACACAACTCTGATGCACACCCTTCCTGATTTTAAACCATGCAGTATCCTCTTGTTCTATTCATACCACAGCCTCTTGGTCTAGGTACAGGTTCCTCATGAGAACAAGTAAGTGTTCTGGAATTCCCATTTTTCACAATGCTATCCATCATTTGTTATGATTTACACAGTTGAATGCCTTCACATAGTCAATAAAACAGGAAAATATCTCACTGGTATTCTTTGCTTTCAGTCAAGATCAATCTGATATCAGCAATGATATCTCTCATTCTATGTCCTTTTCTGAATTCAGATTGTATTTCTGGAAGTTCCCTGTCAATATACTGCTGCATGCATTTTTGAATTATCTTCAACAAAATTTTACTTGCATGTGATATTAAATATATTGTTCAATAATTTCCACATTCTGTTGGATCACCTGTTGGGTACAAACAGGGATCTCTTCCAGTCAGTTGGCCAGGTAGCTGTCTTCCAAATCTCTTGGCAAAAATGAGTAAACGCCTCCAGTGCTGCATCCCTTTGTTGAAACTTCTCTATGAGTATTCTGTCAATTCCTTGTTTTTTGCCAATTGTAGTTTCCATTTTTTCCTTCAATACTATTGGTTCTTGATCATATGCCACCTTCTGAATGGATGAACATCAGCCAGTTCTTTTTCGTACAGTGACTTTGCATATAGCTTCCATCTTCTTTTGATGCTTCCTGCATCATTTATTATTTTGCCCATAGAATCCTTCAATACTGTGACTCAAGGTTTCAATTTTTTCTTCAGTTCTTTCACCTTGAGAAACGCTAAGCATTTTCTTCCCTTTTGGTTTTCTAACTCCTGGTCTTTGCACATTTCATTATAATAATTTACTTTTTTTTTAAATGCATTTTATTGAAATATAATTTATGTACAGTGAAATACACAAAAGTAAAGTGACATGGGTTAATGCATTTTTTTCTTTTTTCTTTTTGTTTTTGCAGTGCTCCTTCCTCTTCCCTCCCACCACTGGCAACCAACAAAGAAAGTTTCCCTCCATATATAAACCTTTCCTTGACGCTCCACAACAACAAACTAATAGTATGTTTGTCCTTCTGTGATTGTCTTATTTCACTCAGCATAATGTCCTCCAAATTCATCCATATTATGTGGTGTTTTGCAGATCTACATTATTCTTTAGTGCTGCATAGCATTCCAGTATGTGTATGTACCATAGTTTGGTCATCCACTCTTCTGCTGATGGGAACGTAGGTTGTTTCCATCTCTTTGCTATTGTAAATAGTGCTGTGTTGAACATGAGTGTGCATGTATCTGTTCTTATCCTGTATCTCACCTCTCTAGGCTATATACCTAGTAATGGTTTTGCTGGGTCAAATGGTATCTCCAATTCCAACTTTCTAAGGAATTGCCATATTGCTTTCCACAGTGGTTGTGTCACTTCACAGTCACACAAGCAGTGTATGAAAATCCCAATTTCTCCACATTCCCACCAGCATTTGTTATTTTTTGTCTCATTGAACCTTTCCATCAGTGCTGGGGTGAGACAATATATTTCATCGTTGTTTTGATTTACATCTCTCTGATGGTCAATGATTGTGAGCATCTTTTCATGTATTAGCTGATCACCTGAATATCCTCCTTGGTGAATTGTCTATTCATGTCTTCTGCTCATTTTTCAATTGGATTGTTAATTCCTTTGGTGTTGAGGCATTGGAGTTTTCCATCAATATTAGAGATAAGTCCCTTGCCAGATATGTAATTATCAACAAATATGAATTTCTTGCTGAAATTTTTGTCATATGCTTTTTCATCATGTCAATTTCTTTGTTCCATGTAATTTTCTATGCTGAGCTCATTTTGTTTATGAATCATTTTATCACTTCCTTCATTGCTATTGTTTTACTATTTGCTGAATATTTATGCTGGTCCTCTTTTTTATTTTGATGTGAAGGTTTATCATTTTTCTTTGAGGTTACCCTGTGGTTTATAGTTTTCTTTCCAAGTTTAGAACAGTCTGCTCTATCTTGTAGTTGTCTTGACTTCCCTACCATCTAGAAGTTCTATAATGACACAGATTTTTTCCCCTCTTTTTGGTTTGTAGTTGTTCTCATTTGTCGATTGGTGTCTCTGGTTCCCTGTTTACAATCTTGTAGCCTTATTTACTTTGGATACTTCCATAGCTGGATTGGTTTCTGGATTATATCATCATGTGTGTTAATGGTCAGTTGTTGTTGGCTGATTTTGCTTCTCTGTCCAAAGGGCTCCCTTTAGCTTCTCTTGTAAGGTTGGTCTGGTTTTAACAAATTCCCTTAATTTCTGCTTATCTAGAAACATCCTAGTTTCACCATCATATTCGAGGGACAGTTTTGCTGAGTACATAACTTTTGGTTGGAAATATTTCTCTTTCAGTGTTTTATATACCATCCCATTGCCTTCTTGCCTGCATGGTTTCTGTTGAGAAATCCGAGCTTAGTCTTGTTGGTTGCCCCTTGTAGGTAACTTTTCATTTTTCCCGTGCTGCTCTCATGATTCTTTCTTTGTCTTTGG
>NW_006921699.1:2091767-2104880 GCF_000298275.1 Orycteropus afer afer | reverse complement strand
CAGCTCCAACTGTCTGTGTGCTCACTGTTTTCATTCAGGTTTTCCCACTAGTTGGTGCCTAATCCACTTCTGTATAGTTCCTTTCAAGACTCAGGGTTCCAGGATTATCTTCTGTATCTCTCTATCCATTGGTTTTTCTCTTTTTTGTTGAAGAGGGTCTGTGTTGCTTGTCTGCCTGTTCCTCCATCTTACCAGAAGTCTACTTTGTCTTCTTTAGCTGTCCTTTAAAAACCTCTGTTCAGCTCTTTTATTTCATCATTTCTTCTATTCTCTTTAGATACTCTCCATTTAAGAGCAAGTTTCAGAGTCACTTCTGACATCCATTTTGGTCTTTTCTCCTTTCCTGTCTATTTATTGATGTTTTGCTTTCTTCATGTATAATGTTCTTGATGTTATTCCATACCTTATCTTGTCTTTAGTTATTAGTGTTCAATGCATCAAATGTACTCTTCAGATGGTCTGTAAATTCAGGTAGGATATAATTAAGGTCTTATATTTGCTCTCTTGGACTTGTTTTTATTTTCTTCAGTTTCAACTTGAACTTGCATATGAACAATTGATGATCTGTTCAACAGTTAGCACTTGACCTTGTTTTGGCTGAAGATAAAGGTAGCTGATCTGATTCCCATGCTTTCCATCTGGCTAGGTCCACATGGTTATGTTGTTGAAAAAAAGTATTTGCAATGAATGCATCATTGCTCTTGCAACATTCTATCATGCTATCTTCAGTGTCATTTCTATCCCCAATGCCATATTTTCCAACTATCAATGATTCTTCTTTGTTTCAAACTTTCACAATCCAATCACCAGTAATAATCAATACATCTTGATTGAATGTTTGGTCAATTTCAGACTGCAGAAGTTGGTAAAAATCTTTAATTTTTTCATCTTTGGCTTTAGTGGTTGTGTGTAAATTTGAATAATAGCAGTATTAACTGGTCTTTCTTGTAGACATATGGGCATTATTCTGTCACTGACAGCATTGTACTTCAGGATAGATCTTGAAATGTTCTTTTTGACAACGAATGCTATGTCTTTCCTCTTCAATTTGTCATTCCCAGCATAGTAGACCATGTAACTATCTCATTCAAAATGGCCAATACCAGTACATTTAAGCTTACTAATACCTAAGATAGGAGCTCTGGTAGCATAGTGCCTAAGGCACTTGACCATTAACCAGAAGGCTGGTGGTTCAAGCCCACCAGCCACTCCTCGGAAGGAAGTCTGCGCAATCTACTTCTGTAGTGATACTGCCTTGGAAACCCGAGGAGGGGTCACTGAGTCAGGTCCAACTTGACAGCACATAACAACAACAACAACAATGCCTAAGATATCAATCTTCATGCATTCCATTCCAGTTTTGACAATTTTCAGTTTTCCTAGATTCATACTTCATACATTCCACATTCTGAATATTAATGGTTGTTTGCAGCTGTTTCTTCCCATTTTGGGTTGTGCCCCATCAGCAAATGAAGTCCTGAAAGATTTACACCAGCCACATCATTAAGGTCAGCTCTACTTTGAAGAAGCACCTCTTCTCCAGTTGTATTTTGAATGCCTTCCGACCTGAGGCACTCATCTTCCAGTACTATATCTGACAACATTTCAGGGCTATTCATAAGGTTTTTACTGATCAATTTTTTGAGAAATGGATGGCCCTGTACTTCTTCCCAGTCAGTCTTAGTCTAGAAGCTCTGCTGAAACCTGTCCATCATTGGTGACCTTGCTGATAATTGAAACACTGGTGGAAAATCTTCCAGCCTCACAGAAACATGCAAGCCACTACAGTACAACTAACTGACAAATGAGTGGTAGCCAGTTTCTGGGATAGCTGATTTCTTTGTCAATAGTTAATGTGTTTGGCTGCTAACAGAAAAGTTAGAGGTTTTAGTCCTTCTAGAGGTGCCTCAGGGAGCTCTGGTGGTGTAGTGGATAAGACATTTGGTTGCTAATCAGGAGGTCAGTGGTTCAAACCCACTAGAAATTTTGTGGAAGGAAGATGGGGCAATCTATTTCTATAAAGATTTACAGCCTCAGAAACCCAATGGGGATCGCTGTGAGTCAGAATCAACTTGATGGCAATGAGTTTGTTTTTTTCTTTCTTTCTTCTTCTTCTTCTTCTTTTTTTTTTGGAGAGGTGTCTTGGAAGAAAGCCCTGACAGTCTACTTATGAAAAATCAGCCATTGAAAACCCTATGGAACACAGTCTTACTCTGACACACATGGAATTGATATGAGCAAGAGTCAACTCAACAGCAGTTGGCTTATTATTGGATTGTCTGGGAGCTGTCACTGATTTCCTTTAGCAGGCTTGCTCTGGGGTATTGGAGCTGAGGGGTACAAAGGTGATAAGGGCTCATTCTGGGTGAGAGGTAGGGCCTCCTCCTGAAGAGGGAGGCCTGAATGAAGAGCAGAGCATTCAATATTTGTTGAATAAATGAATGAATGAATGTTAGGGCCTCTTATTTTATTATTTCTTACATCTATTCACTTCTGCCTAAACACATTAACATTCCTCAGTCCAGGTTACCATTAACAGTCACCTAGACCCTATAACAACCCCTCTCCACAACTACCTCCAATCCCCTCCCTCTGTGACAGGCAACCAGAGTGCTCTTCCTAAATCCCAAATTCAATTCTGCTCCTTCCTTGCTTTCACTTGTATGGCTGTTCCCTACCCTCAGCATCACATCTTACCACCCGCCTCTTTTTTTAATAACTCACGAGGTCCCCTGTGATCTGCCTTTTGTATCTTGGAGCCTCATCTCTTGTTGCTCCTCCACTCTCTACTCTGCTGGCTTCCTAACATTTTGGTGAGGGCTGAAAATAATATTACAACCCCTGAACTTTCAGCCTTTTATTTTAAACAGTAGCCAGGACCGATGTTCAATTGCTATTCCCAATTCTCACTTCACCCTCACCCATCCCTAATCCCCACCTAACCCTTTTTGAGGTCAGGGCTGAAGGAGGAGAGACAAGGGACTGCCAGGCTGTAATTAAAATAACTTTTAAATGAGTGCTTTATACTGTATTATCAAAATATTAGGATTTGAAAGCAGACCGAGCTAACTCCTGGCTCTCTGGGCTTTTGCATCAGTAGCCTCTTGCCTAGTACTGGGAACAATGAGGGAAGCCAAGGTCTGATCACACTGCCCCCACCATGGGCGAGCCTGCTCTGGACCTTCTAGGTAATTACAGCTTCTGATGGCCCTGGGAGCCACACTGTAATGACAGCCCAGCCTGTGCTGACTCTGCTGTTCTATGCTGCTGAGGCCTATAGAGGAGGGGACTTGTGGCTATTTTCTGGGATCTGCCTCACCTTCTGTGCCCAGTAAATTAACTCAAGGATTTTGGGAGGGCCATTCTCTCTTGGTCCTGCCCAAAGCTGACCTTGTAGGTTCCTAGGGATTCTGCCAGATTCTCTTTTCTTCCAGAGTCCTGCAGCTATACATCAGACTACCGGGTAGGTACTGTTTCCAAAGCAGTCAGGCCACCACTAGGTGGCCCCACTCAAACCATACCTCCTGCCCTCTTCTCTGGCCTTGGGTCAAAGCACTGGTAAATAGGGACAAACCCTGTCTCTCTTCACTCCCTAAAGGAGGAACTTGGGAGGGTTGGCCATATGCTGCCTGTGCCAATGCATACAGATGAGTGTCAACATACACAACACCCTCTGCAAGCCATTGATTGATCTTTCCCCTCCCAGCTCTGAGGAATTCCTTGGAGGGACCAGGTGGTCATAAACCCTGGCCAGACCTCCAGCTGCTCTAGCAGTTGCCAGGGCCTGCAAGAGTCATCAGCAGTCAGGGAGGCCTCAGCCCAAGTAATGGAATCTGTCCCCCTCCCATACGGCAGAGAACATAAGGAGGTGGGGGGCTGCAGGTCAGGCTGAGAGACCCCCTACTTAGAGAAATGGGCTATACCCCACCCACCCTCTTATCCATCCAGTTCCCTGTCCATCCAGAATAGATATACTTGTTGCCCCTCTGGGGAAAAAAAACAGGTTCTGCCCTTAAAATAAGGGTAGCAGGAAGACAAGATCAGCCTGCTGCAGGGGGCCAGGGATGACCCTTAGAGCCATCCAGGGCCTAAATAGGAAGTTTAGGGATACCTGAATGAATGGATACATCATGTGGGCCTCATTTGGCCATACCTCTGGCCATGCTGGGGTCAGAGATAACAGTCCATACAGGATCATGAGCCTGAGGAGTGTCTCTAAGACTGGGACTAGGCAGGCAGCACCACCTACAAGAAGGCTTCACCTTCTGGAAAGTGCTGGCCTCTTGTTCTCTGGACGAGGTTGCTGTTTAGGACTCTGTTCACCTGCCCATTTTCCTCACTGGACAGAGAGTCCCCTTTGACATTCATGGCTACTGGGTCTCTAATCTGTCCTCAGCTGGAGCAAATGTTTATTGAGTAAATTTATGAATAAGCACAATAGAAACCTTACCAGAAGAGAAGTGTGACTTTGTTCATAGAATGAATTGAAGTGTGTGTGTGGGAGGTAAGTCTCTATGAAGTGTGGATGTTCAAGATGGCTGCTGATTCATTAAATGAGGCACACTGGGCTCTGGAGGAAGAGTCATTAACAACCTGTGTTATGCAGATGACACAATTTTGCTTGCTGAAAGTGAAGACGACTTGAAACACTTATTGATGAAGATTAAAGACTACAGTCTGCAGTATAGATTACCCCCCCAACATAAAGAAAATGAAAATTCTCACAACTGAACCAATAAACAGCATCACAATAAATGGAGAAAAGATTGAAGTTGTCAAGATTTCCTGTTAATTGGATCCACAATCAGCACCAGTGGAAGCAGCAACCAAGAAATCAGACAATGTATTGCACTGGGCAAGTCTGCTGCAAAAGACCTCTTTCAAGTGATGAAGAGCAAAGATGTCTCTTTGAAGACTAAGGTGCACCAAACCCAAGCCATGGTATTTTCACTCACCTCATAAGCATGTGAGAGCTGGACAATGAATAAAGAAGACCAAAGAAGGGTTGATACTTTTGAGTTGTGGTGTTGGTGAAGGATACTTAAAGTACATGGGCTGCCAGAAGAACTAAGAAATCTATCTTGGAAGAAATGCAGCTGGAATATTCCTTGGAAGTGAGAATGGCCAGGCTTCATTTCACCTCCTTTGGTCATGTTGTCAGAAGAGACCATTCCCTGGAGAAGGATATTATGCTTGGTAAAGTGGAAGGTCAACAAACAAGGAGAAGGCCCTCAACGAGATGGACTGACACAGTGGCTGCAACAATGGTTTTAGGTATAGCAAGGATTGTGAGGCTGGCACAGGACCAGGAAGTGTTTTGTTCTGTTGCACATAGGGTTGCTATGTGTTGGAGCCACCTTGACAGCATCTAACAACAACAACTGGGCTCAATGAGATCTTCTAGAGGTCACAATAGTGGGATTGTCCATTGAATCATTTATGCATTCTTGTCTCCCACTTCTTGTTCAGGCCCTGTGTGCTAGGCCCTGTGCTAAAGCTGGAGACACAGTAATGAACAGGACAGAGGCAGTCCTCACCCCAGGAAAGCACAGTGGTGAAGTAGTCAGATATTGAATGGTGCCAGGTGCTATGCATGAAACTCATCTATGAGAGGCTGTGGCAGGGACTCAACTCAGGCTGTGCCCAGGGAAACCTATTGGAAGGAACAATCTTTTGGTAAGTGAGTGTTCCATGTAGGAGGAATGACATGTTCAAAGGTAAGGAAGTGAGATCTTTTGTGTGGTTCATTTTGAGAACTAAAAAACACCTGGGGTGGCTGAAGCATTGAGTCTGAGGCTGCATGTGACAAGAGAGGCCATTGTTGCTGTTGTTGTTAGGTGCCATCAATTCATCTCTGACTCATAGCAACCCTATGCACAGCAGAATGAAACACTGCCCAGTCTTGTGGCAGCCTCTCAATCCTTGCTATACATGAGACCATCATTATAGCTACTGTGTCAATCCATCCCATTGAGGGCCTTCCCCTTCTTCGTTGACCCTCCACTTTACCAACCATGATATCCTTCTCCAGAGAAGTTTCCTCCTGACAACATGACCAAAGTAGGTGAGACAAAGTCTGGCCATTCTTTCTTCCAGGAGCATTCCAGCCACACTTCTTCCCAGACAGATTTGTTAGTCCTTTTAGCGGTCCATGATACTCTTAGCATTCCTCTCCAACACCACAACTCAAAAGCATCAACTCTTCTTTGGTCTTCCTTATTCATTGTGCAGCTCTCACATGCATGTTGTTGTTGTTGTTAGGTGCCGTTGAGTCATTTCTGACTCATAGCAACCCCATGCACAGCAGAATGAAACACTGCCCGATCCTGTGCCAGCTCCACAATCCCTGCTATACTTGAACCCATCATCGCAGCCACTGTGTCAATCCATCTCGTTGAAGGCCTCCCCCTCTCTTGTTGACCCTCCAAGCATGACATCCTTCTCCAAGGAATGGTCCCTTCTGACAACATGACCAAAATAGGTGAGACGAAGTCTGGCCATTCTTGCTTCCAAGGAGCATTTTGGGTGCACTTCCTCCAGGACAGATCCGTTAGTTCTTTTAACAGTCCATGGTACTTTCAGCATTCTTCTCCAACACCACAACTCAAAAGCATCAACTCTTCTTCGGTCTTCCTTATTCATTGTCCAGCTCTCACACGCACACGAGGCAATTGGATATATCATGGCTTGTGTCAGGCACACCTTAGTCCTCAAGGAGACATCCTTGCTCCTCAGCACTTGAAACAGTTTCTTCACAGTTGACTTTCCCAATGCTACACATCGTCTAATGTCCTGATTGCTGCTTCCATTGGCATCGATTGCAGAACCAAGCAATGTGAATTCCTTGACAACTTCAATCTTTTCTCCATTTATTGTGATGCTGCTCATTGGTCCAGTTGTGAGGATTTTTTTTTTTCTTTATATTGAGACGTAATCCATACTTCAGACTGTATTCTTCAACTTTCATCAGTAGGTGCCTCAAGTCATCCTCACTTTCAGCAAGCAAAGTTGTATCGTCTGTGTATCTCAGGTTGTTAATGATTCTTCCTCCAATCCTGATGCCACGTTTTTCTTCCTATAGTCCAGCTTCTCGGATTATTTGCTCAGCATATAGATTGAATAAGTATGGGGAAAGGATACAACCCTTATGCACTCCCTTCTTGATTCTAAACCATGCAGTGTCCCCTTGTTCCGTTCAAACGACAGCCTCCTGGTCAAGGTACATGTTCCTCATGAGTACAATCAAGTGTTTGGGAATTCCCATTCTTCTCAATGTTATCCATAATTTGTCATGATCCACACAATCAAATGCCTTTGCATAGTCAATAAAACACAAGTAGACATCTTTCTGGTATTCTTTGCCTTGAGCCAAGATCCATCTGACAACAGCTATGATATCCCTTGTTCCACGTCCTCTTCTGAATCCAGCTTGCATGAGGCAATTGAAAATACCATGGCTTGGGTTAGGCACACTTAATCTTCAAGGAGACATCTTTACTCTTCATCATTTGAAAGAGGTCTTTTGCAGCAGATTTGCCCAATGCAATATGTTGTCTGATGTCTTGACTGCTGCTTCTGTTGGTGTTGATTGTAGAACCAAGTAATATGAAGTCCTTGACAACTTCAATCTTTTCTCCATCCATTGAGAAGTTATTCATTGGACTAGTGAAGATTTTCGTCTTCTTTAATTGAGGTGTAATTCATACTGCAGACTGTAGTCTTTAATCTTCATCAGTAAGTGTCTCATCCTCACTTTCAGGAAGTTCTGTCATCTGCGTATTGCAGGTCATTAATAAGTCTTCCTCCAATCCTGATGCCACGTTCTTCTTCATATAATCCAGCTTCTCAGATTATTTGCTCAGCATACAAATTGAATAAATATGGTGAAAGGATACAACCCTGACTCCCAGTTTTCCTAGATTCATACTTTGTACATTCCACGTTCCGATTATCAATGGATGTTTGCCACTGCTTCTACTCATTTTGTGTCATACCACATCAGCCAATGGAGGTCCTGAAAGCTTTACTCCAAATATATCTCTAAGGTCATCTCTACCTTGAAGAGTCATCCCTTCCCCGGTCATATTTTTTGTTTTTTTAAATTTTTGCTGTGATTTGGGTGAAAGTTTACAGAGCAAATTCACTTTCCATACAGCAGCTCACATACACTTTGTCTCATGATATTGACTACAATTTCTCACAGTGAAACAGCTCCCCTCCCACTTCTTCCCCATAGTTAGCTCCTCCCTGTGTTCTTCCCTCCCATGCATGTATTTTATTTTTGGGGTAGCTATTGTAAATGGTATCAATTTCCTTATTTCTTTTTCAGCAATCTCTTTGCTGGTGTAGAGGAATACACCTGATTTTTGGATGTTGATCTTGTATCCTGCCATGATACTAACCTCTCAATTAGTTCTAGTAGATTTTTTACTGAGTCTTTTGGGTTTTCTAGGTATAGGATCATATCACTAGCAAATAGGTGATTATTTTTTTACATCTTCCTTACCAGTTTGGATGCCTTTGATTTTCCTCTCTTGCTTTATTGCCCTGGTCAGGACTTCCAATACAATGTTAAATAGAAGTGGTGATAGCATCTTTATCTGGTTCCTGTTTGCAAGGGAAATGGTTTCAGAGTCTCTCTATTGAGAATAATGTTGGGTGTTGGTTTTGCATATATGGATTTTATTATGTTGAAGAATGTCCCTTCTATTCTTATTTTGCTGAGGGTTTTTAACAGGAATTGGTGTTGGATTTTATCAAATGCCTTTTCTGCATCAATTGATAGGATCTTGTGGTTCCTTTCCTTTGTTTTATTTACGTGATGGATGACAGTGATTGCTTTTCTAGTGTTGAACCATCCTTGCATACCTCAAATGAACACCACTTGGTCATAATGAATTATTTTTTTGATATGTTGTTAGAGTCTATTGGCTAGGATTTTGTTGAAGATTTCTGCATCTATATTCATGAGGGATATTTGTCTGTAGTTTCCCTTTTGAGGTATGTCTTTGCCTGGATGTGGTATCAAATTTGGTTGTGCTTACCTCATAAAATGAATTTGGGAGGATTCCATCCTTTCTGTGTTTTGGAATAATTTGAGTAGGGTTGGTATCAGTTCTTCCCTGAATGTTTGGTAGAATTCTCCAGTGAAACTGTCTGGGCCACAACTTTCTTTTATTGGTAATTTTTTTATGACTTGCTCAATTCCTTCTTCATTATGGGTCTGTTCAACTTTTCTACCTCACTCTGTGTTAGTTTAAGTAAGTAGTGTGTTTCAAGGAGTCTATCCATTTCTTCCACACTTTAAAATTTGTTGGAATACAGTTCTTCATAGTATCCTGATATCATCCTTTTTATTTTAGTTGGTTCTGTTGTTATGTTGCCCATTTCATTTCTATTCATGTTATCTGCATTCTCACCCTCTTTTCCTTTGCTAAATTTGCCAGTGGTTTGCCAATTTTATTAATCTTTTCACAAAACCAACTTCTAGTCTTGTTGATATTTTTCTATTGTCTTTCTATTTTCTGATTCATTGGTTTCTGTGTGAATCTTTATTATTTCCTTACTTCTGGTGACTGTAGGCTTTTCTTGCTGTTCTTTTTCTAATTGTTGCAGATGTTGGTTTAAAGTGTTGATTTTGGCTCTTTCTTTGCTTTCGATGTGTGCATTTATTGCTATAAATTGGCCTCTGATCACTGCTTTTGCTGCATCCCAAAGATTTTGGTGTGTGTTTCCACTCTTGTTTGATTCAAGGAATTTTTGAATTTCAATTTTTATTTCTTCTCTTACCCAGTCTTTCTTAAGGAGGGTGTTGTTCAGTTTCCATGTGCTTGCTCTTTTTCCATCGATCTTCCTATTGTTGATTTCTAATTTGATAGCATTGTGATCTGAGAAGATGCTTTGCAGTATTTCACCATTTTTAAATTTATTAAGGCTTGCTTTATGGCTTAACATATGGTCTATCCTGGAGAATGGTCCATGTGCACTGGAAAAGAATGTATATTGTGCTGCTGTTGGGTGAAGTGCTCTGTAGATCTCCATAAGCTTAAGTTGGTGGATTGTATTGTTTATTTTTTCTGTGTCTTTGTTGAATTTCTTTCCAGTTGTTTCATCTTTCATTGAAAGTGATGTATTAAAGTCTCCTACTATGACTGTGGAGTCATCTATTTGACTTTTCAACTCTTTTAAAGTCTGAATTATGTATTTTGGGGCTCTTTCATTGGGTCCATAGATATTTATTATGGATATATCTTCTTGTTCAATTGCACCTTTATCCTTAAATCATTATAGAATGTCCTTCCTTGTTTCGTATGGTGGTTTTTGTCTTCAAGTTGATTTTATCAGAAATTAATATTGCCACACTTGATCTTTTTTGGTTGCCATTTGCTTGAGATATCTTTTTTTAACATTTGATTTTAGTCTATTTTGCCTTTGTCTCTAAGGTGTCTTTCTTATAGACAGCATATTGATGGGTTATGTTTTCTTATTCAGTCTGCAACTCTCTGACTCTTGAGTGGTGGATTTAATCCATTGACAATCAGCATAATTATCAACAAGTATGAATTGGTTGCTGTCATTTTGTTATGTGCTTTTCATGGTGTTCCTTGTTTCTTTGTTCCATATAATTTTCTGTACTGAGCTCCTTATATTATGAATTGTGTTATCATTTCCTTTGTTGCTATTGTTTTAGTATTTGCTAAATATTTGTGCTTGTCCTCTTTTTTATTGTCATGTGAAAGTTTATCATTTTTCTTTGAGGTTACCCTGTGATTTATAATTTTCTCCCCAAGTTTAGAACAGTCCATTCTATCTTGCAACTCTCTTGACTTCCTCACCATTTAAAAGTACTATAAACACACTATTTCCCCCGTGTTTTTGGTTTTTAGTTGTCCTCACTTGCCAATTGATGTCTTTGGTTCCCTGTTTACAATCTGGTAAGCTGATTTTACTTTAGATACTTTCATAGCTTTGTTGGTTTCTGGGTTATGCTATTTTATGTATTAATGGTCAGTTGTTGTTTGCTATTATTGGTTCTCCCTTCAAAAGACTCCCTTTAGTATCTCTTGTAAGGTTGGTCTGGTTTTAACAATTCCCTTAATTTCTGTTTATTGGCAAATCTCCTAATTTCACCATCATAATTGAGGGTCAGTTTTGCTGGGTATATAATTATTAGTTGAAATTTTTCTCTTTCAGGTTTTTATATATACCATCCCATTGCCTTCTTGCTTGCATAGTTTCTGCTGAGAAATCAGAGCTTATTCTTACTGGCTGTCCTTTGTAGGTAACTTTTTGTTTTTCCCGTGCTGCTTTCCAGATTCTTTGTTTTTGGTGAGTTTGATGATGATATGTCTTGGTAATTTTCCTTTGGGGTCTATCCTGTTTGGGTTTCAATGGACTTCCTGAATGGATATAATCTCATCTTTCATCATATCAGTGAAGTTTTCTTCCAACAAATGTTGGACAATTTTCTCAGTAGTTTTCTTTTTCTCTTCCTGTTCTGGAATTCTGATTATACATAGGTTATTCCTTTTAATGGTATCCCACATGAACCTTAGATTTTCTTCATTTTGTTTTGATATGATTGATCTCCTTTCAAAGAAGTATTCAGGTATTTTTCTTTAGACTCATTAATTCTGTTTTCCATTAGTTCAATTTTATTATTTGCCCATTCAATGTGTTATCTATTTCTGAAAATTTAGTATTAATTTTCTGGATTTCTAATCCCATTGACAAGATAGTGGAATAGGTAGAAAGACTGCAAAAACCCTCTTCAACAAAGAAAAAGGGAACCAATTAACACAGATAGAGAAGATCATCCTGGGCCCCTGAGCCTTGAAGGGAAGGATATAGAAGTGGACTGAACTCCAACTGGAAGAAGAATTTGCATGAAAACAGCAAAAAAAAGAGACATACAGAGCTGCTGTCTGGCAGCAATCTGGATGGCACAGACAGCTTGGATATTTCCAAGTGGTGGTAGTACCTAAGAATTAACCTGAAACTCAACCCTGCTAGCCAGGATTGCATGGAGGACTGCCTTGGTGGCCGGTGAATAAAAGGGGAAGCAACAAAGAGGAAGGGGGGCAGAGCTGTGAATTTCTGCTTGTCCAGAGGGCACAGCCATTTTGAATGTTTACAAGCGGTTCGACCATCGTGGATATCTAAAGCTACAGCATTCTTCCAGATTCCAGGGACTTAAGAGGGAGCTTCACCTTCTGGGAACTGCAAGGACATTCCAGACATGGAAGACTGGAAAGGTGCGACATTCCCCTTGTTACTCTTATAGCCTACACACCTTCTAGGCTGGCAGGAATTCCATCCCAGTCTGTGTGCTGCATCAGAGCTTGGGTGCCCCACCTGATCCTGCCGCAATTTTTTTATTCTTTTTTCTTTTTCTTTTTATGTTTGTTTGTTTTTGTCTGTTTTAAAACTACTACTATTATTACTACTTTTGTCCTTTTTACTATTATTCTTTATTCTTCCCCTTCCAGTTCTAGTTTTCAGTTTTTTTTTCTTTGCCCTGTTCCTGGATGCAATTTTTTTTTCTTTCTCATTGATTTTCTTTTTGTGTCTTTCCCATTTTTTCCTTCATTATTCTCCTTCTTTACCTTTTTTCTCTTATTGCCATCTCCCCCAATATTGCAGGGTTTATTTTTCTCCCTTTGTTCTTTTTCTTCTTCTTTTTTTTTGGTTACTGTTCCTGTGTGATTATATGGTGTGTTTTTTGTCCATTTGCTTTTACTTTTTTGATGGTTATCCAATTGTTATTTTTGTCTAACTGAGTGGAAGACAGCAACAGTCCCCATACAACACCAATACACCCACATTTCCTGCAGCTTGACGTACTGAGTGAGAGTCACCACCTCCTTCTCCACCACTGGGCCTACTATAAACAACCACCAAGAAGAGACTGACTCACCCTTAGCTGCTCTTCACAAACAGTTAAAAAATATCTAAATACAACAACACCACGATGTCTCAGAGACAAGAGATCATCACAATCCACAAAAAGAAGAAAG
Organism: Orycteropus afer afer; assembly: GCF_000298275.1. NCBI lineage: Eukaryota > Metazoa > Chordata > Mammalia > Tubulidentata > Orycteropodidae > Orycteropus > Orycteropus afer. The sequence continues at coordinate 2,091,864 of NW_006921699.1, read as the reverse complement.
ATAAAGTGGTAGAAACAAGGGAGCAGGATACAGACCCAGAACACATCCCTGAGGAAGAAGCAGCATTGGAACTCTCTGATAAGGAATTCAAAAGAAT
>NW_006921699.1:2089265-2090637 GCF_000298275.1 Orycteropus afer afer | reverse complement strand
GGTGAGGAAGTCAAGAGAGTTGTAAGATAGAATGGACTGTTTTAATCTTGTGGAGAAAATTATAAATTGAAGGGTAACCTTAAATAAAAATGATAAACCTTCATGTCACAATAAGAAAGAGGACAAGCACAAATATTCAGCATATACTAAAACAACAGCAACAAAGGAAATGATAACACAACTAATAAACATAATGAGCTCAGCACAGAAAATAATATGGAACAAAGAAACCAGGGACACCATGGAAAAACACATAAAAAAGTGACAGCAACCAATTCATACTTGTTAATAATTACACTGAATGTTAAGGGATTAAATGCACCACTCAAGAGACGGAGAGTTTCAGATTGGATAAGAAAACACAATCCATCAATATGCTGGCTACAAGAGACACACCTTAGAGACAAAGACAAAAATAGACTAAAAATCAAAGGTTGGAAAAAGATATAGCAAGCAAATGGCAACCATAAAAGAGCAAGAATGGCAATATTAATTTCTGATCAAATTGACTTTAAGACAAAAACCACCATACAAGATAAGGAAAGACATTCTATAATGATAAAAGGATCAATTGAACAAGAAGATATAACCATAATAAATAGCTATGGACCCAATAAAAGAGCCCCAAAATACATAAATCAGACTTTAAAAGAGTTGAAAAGTCAAATAGATGACTCCACAGTCATAGTGGGAGACTTTAATATACCACTTTCAGTGAAAGATAGAACAACTTGAAAGAAACTCAACAAAGATGCAGAATACCTAAACAATACAATCCACCAACTTGACCTTATGGAGATCTACAGAGCACTTCACCCAAGAACAGCATAATACATATTCTTTTCCAGTGCATATGGAACATATTCCATGACAGACCATATGTTACGCAAAAAAGCAAGTGTTAATAAATGTAAAAACATTGAAATACTGCAAAGCATCTTCTCAGATCATAATGCTATCAAATTAGAAATCAACAGAAAAAGGGTAAATACATGGAAACTGAACAGCACCCTCCTTAAGAAAGACTGGGTAAAAGAAGAAATAAAAATTGAAATTCAAAAATTCCTTGAATTAAACAACAATGAAAACACAACATACCAAAATCTTTGGGACACAGCAAAAGCAGTGATCAGAGGAAAATTTATAGCAATAAATGTACACATCAAAGAAGAAGACAGAGCGAAAATCAATACTTTAAACCAACATCTCCAACAATTAGAAAAAGAACAGTAAGAAAAGCCTGCAGTCACCAGAAGAAAGGAAATAATAAAGATTCAAGCAGAAACCAATGAAACAGAAAATAGAAGGGCAATAGTAAAAAATCAACAAGACTAGAAGTTGGTTTTTTGAAAAGATCAATAAAATTGACAAA
>NW_006921699.1:2088013-2088608 GCF_000298275.1 Orycteropus afer afer | reverse complement strand
TGATAAAATCCAACACCCATTCCTGATCAAAACTCTCAGTAAAATAGGAATAGAAGGGACATTCCTCAACATAATAAAGGGCATCTATGCAAAACAAATATCCAACATTATTCTCAATGGAGAGAGACTGAAACCATTCCTCTTGCAAACAGGAACCAGACAAGGACGCCCTCTATCACCACTTCTATTCAACATTGTACTGGAAGTCCTAGCTAGGGCCATAAGGCAAGAAAGGGAAATCAAAGGCATCCAGGTTGGTAAGGAAGAAGTCCAGCTATCCCTATTTGCTAATGAATGATACCTAGAAAACCCAAAAGACCCAGTCAAAAGTCTACTGGAACTAATTGAGAGATTTAGCCTCATGGCCCAATACAAGATCAACATCCAAAAATCAATTGGATTCCTCTACACCAGCAAAGAGATTGCTGAAAAGAAATAAGGAAATCAGTACCATTTACAATAGCTACAATAAATAAATAAAATACTTGGGAATAAAATTTACACAAAAGACCTATACAAAGAAAACTATAAAAAACTACTTCAAGAAACCATAAAAGGTCTATATAAATGAAAGAACATACCGTGCTCGTGGATA
>NW_006921699.1:2050759-2085630 GCF_000298275.1 Orycteropus afer afer | reverse complement strand
CAGAAGACATGAATAGACACTTCACCAAGGAGGATACACAGGCAGCCAACAAACACATGAAGAAATGCTCACGATCATTAGCCATTTGTTGTTGTTATGTGCTGTCGAGTCGGACCCAACTCATAGCGATCCCTCCTTGGGTTTCTGAGGCAGTATCACTACGAAAATAGATTGCCCAACCTTCCTGCCAAGGAGTGGCTGTTGGGTTTGAACTTCCAGTCTTCTGTTTAGCAGTCAAGTACCTTAGGCACTACACTATGAGAGATGCAATTCAAAACAACATGAGATACCATCTTGCCCCAGCACTAGTAACAAAGTTCAACAGGACAGAAAATAACAAATGCTGGCAAGGATACGGAGCGATTGGGACTCTCATACACTGCTGGTCAGACTGTAAAATGGTACAACCACTGTGGAATGCAGTATGCTGATTCCTTAGAAAGTTGGAATTAGAAACACCATTCAACCCAGCCATTCTATTACTGGGTATATATCCTAATGAAGTGAGAGCCATCACAAGAACAGATATATGCACACCCATGTTCATCGCAGCACTATTTACAATAGCCAAAAGATGAAAACAACCTAGCGTCCATAAACTGAGGAATGGATAACCAAACTGTGCTACATACACACAATGGAATACTATGCAACCCTAAAGAATAATGTAGAATCTGCTAAACACTGCATAATGTGGATGAATTTGGAGGACATTATGCTGAGTGAAATAAGTCAGTCACAGAAGGGCAAATATTGTATTAGTCCATTACTGTAAAAGTCAAGGAAAGGTTTATGTATGGAAGGAAATTTTCTTTGTTGGTTACCAGGGGTGGGAGAGGAGGGGAAGGAACACTGTTAGATAGGTAGAGATAAGTATTGATTTGGGTGAATAGAAGGGCAATGTACCAAATGTGAGTGATCAACATGGTGGCACTGAGGAAGAAGGAGACATAGAGAGGTACATGGGAGGTACTGATAATAAAGATGAACTCTTTTGCACATACAGTACTGCATTGTCAGTGAAGGCAAGTATGGGTATACGGGTGGATAGATAGGTGGACAGGCTGAACTATTAGGTATGTCTATGAAGCGGGGAGAGTACCCAAGACCATATATAGGGTTGGCAGACCATGGTCCTGTAAGTGTATTTGTATGATTTGTAAGAATTCCCAGGTGTATAGTAGAGCTGACAAAGGACAAGTTTGTAGTCACTTCTTGGTCACAGCCAGCTACCCAGAGGGACCGAGTAGTTGAACCGGTGGGCTCTGGACCATAGTCTCAGTGGACATGAAGCTCAGTTGGTATAACATACTATACAAAACATTGTTCCACCTCCTACTTTGACAAGTAGTGACTGAGATCTTAAAAGCTTACAAGCAGCCATCTAGATGCAATGATGGGTCTCTTCCCATCCAGAGCAAAGAAGAATGAAAAAAAAACTAAGATTCATGGAAACAATTAGTCCTAGCAACTGGTACATTGTGCAATCTGCAGCCTATACGACTATGAGACCAGATGAACTAGATGGTACCCGGCTACCACTGTCAACCACTCAGAGGGGGATCTATGTAGGAGATCCTGGATAGAGAGGGAGAACAATGTGGAACAAAACTCAAAATCACTTGAAAAAAAAAGAGGGAGGTGGACCAGTTTTGCTAGTCTGATAGAGCCTGGTGGAACCACTGAGATTATGGCCCCTAGCTGCCCTTCAGGTCTGGAATTGAGCCCACACCTGTGGCTTCCATCCAAACAAAAGACAGGCATATGAGCTGAACATTTACACTAGGTAGACACACTCCTTGGAGAGAACAGTCATGGGAGGTTAGAAGGGCTGTGTATGCACAGGGTGACAGCTCAGGGAGCAGGAGTGCATGGAGGGATGGGCACAGGAAGAGGTAACTATTGGGAAGAAGTGGAAGAGAAGCTGTTGCATTGGGGTAAATTGTAGTCAATGTCATGGGACAAAGTATATGTGAACTGCTGTATGGAAAGTGAATTTGCTCTTAAAATTTTCACCCAAATCACAATAAAAAAAAGAAAAAAAAATCTTAATTTCTATCTGTAGATTTTGTATCATTTCTAATTTTTTGTTTATTTTGTCATTTTGTCCTTGTATTTTCTTCCAAAATTGTTCTAGGGTTTTGTCTGTGTTTTCCTTAATTATGTCAGTGTTTTCCTTGATCTGTCTCTCAATCCTTTGAAGATACCCAAGTACAATTCTTTTGAATTCCTTATCAGGGAGTTCCAATGCTGTTACTTCCTCAGGGATGTTTTATAGGTCTGTATCCTGCTCCTTTGTTTCTACCACTTTATCTTACTTCTTTGTGTGGACTGTGATGGTCTATTGTCTCCAAGACATTTGACATTGTTGTATTTAGATCTCTGTTAACTGTTTGTGAAGAGCAGTGAAGGGTGAGTCAAGCTCTTCTTAGCTGTCGTTTATCGTTAACCAGTTGGTAAAGAAGGAAGTGGTGGTTCTCTCTCAGTAAGTGAGCTGCAGGAGATGCAGATGTGGTTGTGTTGTATGGGCATGGTTGCTGTCTCCCATTCAGTTAGACAAAAACAACAATCAAAAAACTGTCTAAAAAGTAAAAGCAAGCAGACAAAAAACACACCACATAAACACACAGGAACAATCACTAAGAAAAGAAAAGAAAAACCCTCAATATCTGGGGAGGGAGGAATAAGAGAAAAGAAGTAGAGTAGGAGAATGATGAAGAGAAAAATGGGAACAATGCATAAAGAAAAACGAGGAATGGGTTAACCATGAGAAAGAAAAAAAAAATGGGAATCAGGAACAGGGAAGAGAGAAAAAACTGAAAACTCAGATCTGGGATGGGAAGAAAAATGAATAATTGAAAGGACAAAAAAAAAAGAACAATTATGGTAGTAATAATTTTAAAACAGACAAAAACAAACAAACTGGGGGGAAAAAAAAGGAACAAAAACCTCTGGCCAAGGTGGGGCAGAGCACCCAGGCTCTGTCAGATGTCAGACCACACAGACTGGGATGATGGAATTCCTGTTGGCCCAGAAGTGGGTGGGAGTGAGGGATGGCTGCACTTCCATTCACCAAGGAGATGTGAGGTATAAGAGTAGCAAGGGGAATATTGCACCTTTCCAGTTGTTTGTGTCCAGAATGTCCTTGCAGTTCCCACCAAGTCAAGCCTATTCTTAAGTCCCTGGAATCTGAGAGAATACTGTCGCTTTAAATATCCAAAATGGTCAAACCGCTTGTAAACATTCAAAATGACTGTGCCCTCCAGACAGGCAAATGTCCACAGCTCAGCCCGTCTCTCCCTTTGCTGCTTCCCCCCTTTATTCACCGGCCACCAGTGCAGTCCTCTGTGCAGCCCCTGGCTAGCAGGGCCGATTTTTAGGTTAATTGTTAGGTCCTTACACCACTTGCCAATATTCAAGCTGTCCATGCCATCAGGATCGCTGACAGGCCACAGCTCCATATATCTCCTTTTTTGGTGTTTTCATGCAGGCTCTTCTACTATTTGGAGTTTAGTCCACTTCTGTATCCTTCCTTTCAAAGCTCAGGGTTCCAGGATTATCTTCTCTATCTGTATTAATTAATTGAAGAGGGTCTGTGTGTAGTTTGTCTGCCTATTCAGCTATCTTACTGAGTATCTCCCCAGTCATATTTTGAGTGCCTTCCAATCTGATGGGCTCATCTTCCGGCATTATATTGGACAATGTTTCAGGTCTATTCATAAAGTTTTCCAGTAATATATCAGACCATATTTCAGTGCTATTCATAAAGTTTTCACTGGTCAATTCTTTGAGAAGTGGATGGCCTCTTCCTTCTTCTGAGTGTGTCTTAGTCTGGAAGCTCCACTGAAATCTGTCCAGCATGGGTAACCCTGCTGTCATTTAGCAATGCTGGTGGCATAGTCTCCAGCCTCACAGCAACATGCAAGCCACCACAGGATGACAAACTGACAGACAAGTTCATCTCCCTTGGTTGTTCCTTCCACTCTGCTCACTTCCCCACTTTTCCTTACCTGCTTGGATACCCAGCCTTAAATAAAGCCACCTGAGAAGGCCCAAGCCACCATGTGTTTGGGCCATTAGGGGCTAATAAAGGAGATTGGTAGCATCAGTGAGGAGGTTAGTGTCTATCCTTGAGATAGTGGGATACGTTTGAGCAGTTCTATATGTGGAAATGACATGATCAAAATCACATTGCTAAAATATCACTCTTCCTGTGAAATGGGGTAAGGATAGTGGGGGCCAGAGTCAAAGCAGTGGGCCAGGATGGATTGTCCAGGTGAGAGATGGTGGTGGCCTGAATATGGGCTGTGCCCGTAGGGATGGAGAGATGTGAATGGATTGAGAATGATCCTTGAGGTAAGATCTCCAATTGGGTGGAAGAAGCACATGCGAGGGAGGAAAGGGAAATGACTAGGAGATGGTGATTTCATTTCCGAAATATAGGAAACACCGGAGCAAAAGCAGTTTGGGTAGGATGGGAGGAGATGTTGAGTTCACCTATCAAATGGCCATGAAGAATGCGATCTACAGTGGGCCATGCTGGAGACTCAGAGTTTTGAGGCATGGATTTACAGGGCCCAACAAGCCTTGGAGGGCATGAGGGGATGTCAGTGGTCAGCAGAGCAGGCCCAGGATGTAGTGTGATGCTGCCAAGGGCTGGAGCTTCCACAGAAGAAGTCATACATACCATCTTTTTGGAGAACAAGAATACATGAGTGAATGAATGAATGGACACCTTCTGCAAAGCAGTAGGGCAGTGGAGACCAAGGAGACCTGATCCTCAGCCAGTCCTTCCTCTTCTCAGAGCCTCTGATTCCCAGGAGGGGCCCTGTGTTACCAAGTATCTAAGTCCCGTGGAGGCTTTACTCATATTGTTGTGTCTAAAAACCTACAGTGTGGGCAAAGTGTTGAGAGGATATTGTTTCCTCATAAGTCAGCAAATATTTCTTGAGCATCTACCATGTGCCCAGTTTTGTGACAGACACTGAGACTATGCTGAGGGGCAAAAACATATATAGTTCATGTCTTCCTGGAGCTCTCAGCCTGGGACCTGTGGCAAGTGTTTCAAAGCACATGAGGACATGAGAGGCTGTTATAACAGGTTTGACTTGGTCAGAGAAATGAGGAAAAATTCCTCAGAAGAAATCTGAAGAATTCAACTGGCAGTAGTGGCAAAGTTTTCTGTACAGAAAGAATAGCATGTTCCAAGGTAGAGCAGAGAGGGAAATGTCAGAGTGGCTGGAGAAGTGAGCAGGGGCCAAACCATGTGGGGCCTTATAAACCACATTTATGATGTTTCCTAAGAGCCTAAGGTATTTGACTGCTAACTAGAAGGCTGGCAGTTCAAATCCACCAGCCACTCCTCAGAAGAAAGATTGGACCATCTATTTCCATAGAGATACCACCTCAGAAACCCAAAGAGGGGTCACTATGAGTAGGGACTGACTCAATGGCAGTGAGTTTGGTTTGGTTTGGTTTGGTTTCATACAATTTACTAAGCTGAGAGTGGTGGGTTCAGGTGTGTGTTCTATGGCTGCTGCATGGAGGAGAGATGGGAGGGAACAAGAGGGAACAGCCAGCTGGGAGACTGCTACAATCACCCAAATGAAAGAGGATGGAGGGAAATGGATGGATTAGAGAGAAATTTAGGTGGTAAAATTGAACAGACTTGGGAGGGTGGGTAGGTCTGGGGGCAAGGGAGAGGGACATGCTGAGCATGACTTCAAGGTCTCTGGTTAGGTAACTGAGGCAAGGAATATGGGGAGGTAGGAGAGCATAAATAGTATTGGACATATTGAGATTGAGGTGGCTGTGGACATTCAAGTGGAGAGGTAGACTGAGAAGTCATTTTTATAAGTCTGAAGTTCAGGAATAAGAGCAGGGGTGGAAAGAGAGTATTGTGAGTCATTTGTTCATAGGGAAAGAGGAAAGAAGAGAGCCCAGACCTGGACTTTGAGGAACTCTAGCCTTTAATGAGGAGCTCTGGTACCGTAGTGCCTAAGGCACTTGACTGCTAACCAGAAGGCTAGCAGTTCAAACCCACCAGCCACTCCTTGGAAGGAAGGTTGGCAATCTACTTACGTAGTGATACTGCCTCGGAAACCAAAGGAGGGGTTGCTATGAGTTGGGTCCAACTCAATGGCACATAACAACAACAACAAGAAGTCTTTAATGACTAGTGAGTAGAGGGAAGTACACTGGTCAGAGGTATCCAGAAAGGATGGAGAGAAACCAAGGGGGATGAGTATTCCAGGCAACAGTGGCTAATGGTTTCAAATGCTGCTGGGGCCTTGGGAGAAAATGGCTGTTAAATTTAATGATGTGAATATAGAGTTTGTTCAGACCCGGATTGGTGTTGTGAAAGCAAAAAAAAACCCAAAACAACAACAACAACAAAAAAAAAAACAAACTCACTGCCATCGACTCGGACCTGACTCATAGTGACCCCTCCTTGGGTTTCTGAGGCCGTATCACTACAGAAGTAGATTGCCCAATCTTCCTTCCCAGGAGTGGCTGGTGTGTTTGAACCACCAGCCTTCTGGTAGCAGTCAAATGCCTTATGCAGAGGAGGTGAGAAACTCAGCTGCAGGGGCCAGAGCATTGAGAGGAAGCTGAGAACATGGAGACAGACAGCACTTTCAAGGAATTTTACTGTGTTTGGGGACAAGAGAGATCCCACAGTAGTTGGTGAGGTCTAATGAGGTTTTTTGTTTGTTTGTTACTCATATTTTTTTTTTTTTAAATCCAAAAAACAAAAAACACCAAACTCACTGCCCTTGAGTGGAACCCAACTCCTAGTGACCCCTTCTTGGGTTTCCGAGGCAGTATCACTACGGAAGTAGATTGCCCAATCTTCCTTCCCAGGAGTGGCTGGTGGCTTTGATCCACCAACCTTCTGGTCAGCAGTCAAATGCCTTAGGCACAACACCACCAGAGTTCCCTCATATTTACAGGCCAGTTTAAATGGGAAAGTTGAATATTCAGCAGAGAGAAAAGATGATTTACAGGGCAAGTTCCTGAGAAGGGAGAGAAGATGTGGGAACCTGAGATGGAGGGAGGCTCCTTTGACTTAACAGGATGGAGCAGATGCAGGAAGGTATTGGTTGGTTTGGTTTTAGAGCTCTTGCTGGTGACCAGGATGGAAAGTAGTAGTTCGTACTTTTTTTTTAATGTGTGTTGTATGCATTTCTGTGTATGTGTTTGTGTCTTCTCCAAGTCTGGGCTGCTCATCTGGCCCGTGTGCTATAGGAAATAGCCACACTTGGCTTGAGCTGAAGCTGGGCATCTCCTGTTCTGGACTCTGCTCCCTGATGAGATTCTCAGACTGTATTTCCCCTCATTCATGACAAGGAAGGTTCACAGAGCAGCGTGGGAAAATGCGTGGCCACCAGGGCTTCCCTCCAGCTCAGGCTAAGGTTCCCTGTACCTTTCTCTGCCCTCAATCCCTCCCACACTGGACTGGCTGTTGTTGGCCAGTGTTCTAAGGAAGGATCTGAGCAGACCGAGGGTTGGTCCCAATGTGTCCGAGACTGTTGCACCCCAACCCTTCTAGTCTTTGATTGGCTCTCTTCCCATCACTAACCCCACCCTTCCTTCAACACACACACACACACACACACACACACAGAGAGAGAGAGAGAGAGAAAGAACGCCTGACATAGGGGTTGGGGACAGCCTGAATTGATAGATACCCAGCCTCCAGTAACCCGGCGGAGAGGGGCAGAAGGAGCCTCAAGGACCCTGCAGGATCGCCGAAAAAATGGGCGTGAGACGGGGACAAGGGAGTCGGCAGGCAGCCCGTGACGTTGCCCCTTCTTCAGCCGCCCAGGGGCTGCGGAGGAGGGCGGGCCGACTCTCACAGGTGGGAGCAGGCCGAGGGGAGGCTGGCGCGGCGTACGTGCGGCGAGCGGCCGGCTGCATGAAGGGCGCGGGCGGGCAACTCCAGCCTAGCCCAGGGCCCGCTGCCCTCGTGGCTGGACGGCCCGGGCTTACCCCGGCGCGCCAGCGGTGGCGACCCCTGGCCGAGGCTCTCCGGGCGCGGAGCCAGGGGCTGGGCCGGCCTGGGGGGCCTGGAGGTGGGGACGTGGCGGCGGCTCAAGCGGGTGGAGCCGGGCTGCGGCGGGAGGCGGAGCCGCTGGGGAGGAGGCGCCGAGCCGGCCGGGTGGCGCCGCGGGAGGTTCTGGAAACGCCGGGAGCGGCAAGCGCCCAGGTGACCGTCCGCCCGCGGGTCCCCCAGTGCGCTGGGGCGCAAGCCAGGTGGGGGGGCGGTACGTGCTGCCGCGCAGGGTAGGGACTTGGAATCGGAGCCGGGATCGCGCCGCTGGCGGTTCGGGAGCGCCTTGGCCGCAGTCCGCAGCGCAATCCGGGCCGCAGCCCCGCGCACTGGCCCTGTTTTTTACCACTGTCTGGGTTCCTGTCTCGCCGCCTGCGTCCCCACCCCGAGCACAGGGTGGTGAGGTCAGCGGCGCCTTTCCTGCCGGTCCCTTCGGCGCCTGAGCCAGGCTAGTAACTTGGTCGCCCTGCCCCGTTAGGGTCCCCGGGAAGGGGCCCCTAAGGACTGTCTTGGCTGGAGGTGGGGGGCGTCGCCCTGGCCCTAGGGGTCTCCTAGTGTTCGTGGGGTCCAACCTCAAGGACTAGGTGGTCTTGGCTGGACAGGGTCTAGCTTGGTGACCATTAGACTGGCTGATAGTATCAGAAAGCTTTTTTTTTTTTTTTCTTTTGCAGACATCGTTGTGGAAGCCTGTCTGTTTTCCCTTAGCAGCTGCAGAGACCTGTAGTGATTGGTTAACTAATTTCAACAAACGGACCCGGACACTTCTGTCTGCCAGACACTGCAAGGAGCTGCTAGCCCATTGGGACAGATAGACTGGAAGAGGGGGAAAGTCCCAGAACATTGTGGTGAGTGCTGTGCTGGGAGGGAGTATGGGATTGTAGGTAATTGACAAGAGGACCTGGTGTCTCAGGCCAGAGAACTTCCTGGAGGAAGTGACCTATGAGTTGGGTTGATCAGATGAAGTCTGGAGAAAAGTTAACCTGGACAGAGGAATAGCCTTTGTGACTGTGAACAGACCAGTGCCAGTATCAACCTTTGTGGCACTCTAGTGGAAGCAAAGTGATGGAGAATGGACACTTTAGGGGAAAGCTGACCATGAACACTATCTGAAAGAGCTTGGAATGGGAGGACAGTGCCTGGCATTGTGCCCTTCAGGTGGAGAGTGCCCTTGCAGCATGAGTGGACCAGGAAACTTTCTGTCTCAGGCATTGCTGGGCAGAACAGGTGGGCCCCTGGCCTCTGTGCTCTAATCTGGCATCTTTACTATGGTGTAGGAGAACACTGGGGTCTCTCCCAGGACCAAGGCTGGTGTCTTTTGCTGTTTTTCAGCCCCAGCCTTCTTGCAGGAGATCCTGGCTGTGAGAGACAGGGTTGGGGGATATCACTTTGTAATTTGGGGTATTCTTAAATGTTCCAGGCTTGCAGAGCTCCATTGTTCACCTCAGAATTTATAGAATGTTTTCACAAACTGCTTCTTGTCCTCAGCCTGTATCATATCTGTGGTAATAGGTTCCAAGATTTAGTTTTCTGTTCTGTAACCCCGGATTTCCTTTAGCTTTTATTTAAACTGCCCTGAAGTATTAGATTGAAGTCTCTCACTGCAATTTATGGATCTCAGGGTCCAGCCAGCCTCTGCTCACTTCTCTCCAGTCACAAGATGTTTGGACGTTAAATCCTTTTCTTCTAGGGTCTTTGTGTTCTTTGATGCCCAAACATATCCACTGTGTGGCCCAGCCAAGGAAGCCATGTAGCAAGGATGGAGCGAGTTGTCCAGGGCCTCATCCCAGAGATTGGGCCACTCTAGCTCTCAGAGAGCCTAGCAGGCAGATAGGATGACAACTGAGCTTGAGGCACTGTTTATGGCTTGTGATAAGCCCTCCTCCCTGTCACAGCCTCTGCAATGGAGTGCCTGTGAGAATGCTTGCTTAGCTTGGCCATAGCTGATCTCTGCTCATTCCTTGAGGACTTCCTATGTGTCTGGCTTCTGCCCAGAGTGTGGCTTAGGACTGGAAATTAGGGAGGAAGAGAAGGAGACAGCAATAGCAGTAGTGCTGTTCCTGCCCGTAGATAGCCCATAAACTCTCTGAGGTTGCTCCTTCATGCTGGCAGGAGAGGAGGATGAATGAGTGCTCATCAAAGGGAGTGACTGTGTGGGAGCAGCCTTGAGGAATGAGTAGGGGGAAGGGATCTGGGGTCTTCTCATTTCCTGAGAGACTCTCTGCTTGACTCTGCCCTCCCACATCCTTGGGAGGGTGTGAGGCTGAGTGCAAGGCCTTGGACGATTAGTGGCCACGCTGGCTGATAGTGTACAGAGAGCTGTTGGGTGTGTCCCTGGTTCCTTGGATCTGTCAAGAGTTTAATTTTACGCAGATGGATGTTGGCAGGAAATACCATGATACAGGCACGTGCAAGCCCAGACAAAGTGCTAGAACGAGAGTTAAACTTTGAAAAAAGTTGCTCAAACCTAAGAATTTGGACTTTGAAGTGCCCCAAGATAGGACATCATCTTGTCCTGGAGCTGAGAGGGCTTGTGGGGACTTCAAATTGGGATTTTGTGGTAGGAACATGGAATAAGGGATAGACAGTTTTTATTCTCAGAAGAAGCAAAGGGGAATGAAAGTCTGAAATAGATTTCTTGGATCCTTAGGAGAGAGTTCTTGTTCAACTGTTATCATTTCAGGGAAGAGCATCAAGTGTTTGGAGAGTGTGTTCTATAGCTCAGATGGTCCCAGACCAGTGTCTGTTCTACACCATTCAGGAAGTGCTAGCTAGAGGTTGGCCTGCTGTGCACCTGGTACTTTTGAGGGCCAGTGTGGCTGAGATCTTGAAGCCTAGTATTTTCTGAGCCTGGAATGAGCAGGTTAGAGGCACTTGAAATCCTAGAACGCTGGTCAAGTCCCCTGCCATTTGCCAGCAGAGCTTTTCTTCCTTGGTGAGTTTTAGAGCCAGTGACTTATCTGTTCCAGGATTTATCCCTTGATGGTCATTGTGCTACATTATGTTTGGCTCTAGTCTCTCCTGAATTAAATTGGTTTCATCTCTTCCGGCACTCTTGGGACTTGGAGTTTGCATAAGCGTAATTTCTGCGTTGTTTGCATCTACACTGTTCACTAGGCTGGGTCTTCTTCCCCCCCAGGAATTGGCTGACTTGTGCTGGGAGCTGTCTGCTTCAGATCCACTGATATTCTTCTGCTGCCCTCGTAGCTGATGATGCCTGCTGACATATATCTGTTCATTCAATCCTTACAATAGCCCTTGGAGATGGAGTCATAATATTATTTCCGTTATTTAGATAGGGAAACTGAGATTCAGTTTGTAATTTGTCCAGAGTCACAAAGCTAGGAAGCAGTGGTAGAACTGGGATTTCAATCTGGGTCTGTCCAACTGTAAGGTGGATGTGCCTGCCCACTGGACTGTACTGGATGTGCCTTGCCTTCAGCTGGACTGGTTGGTCAGTTGTGAGGACTGTGATGTTTAGAGTAGAAGTGACTGCTCAGCTGAACTCAGGGTACCATGTTTCTGTTTTTTGGATCTGTGCTGCTGTCCTTTTTCTGGTGAGATCTAGCCAGGAATGTCATGAAGCTGCTTTGTGACCTATGAGGTGTCCTAGGAAAAGTCCTTGGCCTTGGTAGATGCTCTGCAGAGCAAAGTGTGCCTTGCCCCTTTAGAAAGCCCTTGTGCTGTAAGGCAACAGATATTACTGAGTAGGATTGAATAACGGCAACATCTTGTAGAAAGTATGTTTCGTGAGTCACATTATTAGGTTTAAGTCTTGGTTCTGCCATTGATTTGCATTAGGATATCAGATGTATAGAAAAAACCCTCTTTCAGCCTCAGTTAACGGTTTTATTGGTGAAATAAATGATTGTATAGTTTGGCTTTGGTGAGGATTTGATGGTAGATATGAAAGATTTTGGGAAACATCTGTAATGTCTATCTTAGCCTAGGTTCCCAAGAAACTGAGGCAGAGGCAGCCCTTAAGTGTTTAATGCTTTGCTGGAAGGTGCAACTGCAGGGCAGCAAGGAAGAGGGAAAAGAAGAGTCAGGTAGGGAAGGCTAGGAAGCAAATACAGGACTGAACTTTAGCAAGCTGGCCACTACTGTCCTGAGACACAATAGTTGTTCAGTCATTCAGGACATCTCTGGGTGAGCTCTATAGAAATTCTGTGCCTCAGAACAATTCACCACAGGGAGACCCAGAAAAGGAATTTATCTGCTGACCTTCTTTTATCTTCTGTCCTTGATTGGGCAGAGTTGCCTCAGGAGGAGTTAATGCTTCCTCACTCCATGGTTGTACTACCAGAGCCCTTGGCAGCCACTGGAGAGGCCAGATGCTAATAATGGGAGAAGCCAGAGACTCTGGCATGGGCCTGTAGTCTCCACCACTGGATCTGAGGCAGAGCAAGTGGCCCAGTGCCCAGGAGACAGGTGAGGCCAAGAGAGTATGAGGTGGTACATAAGGAACATCTGATACAGTGGTACATGGATTTTGTCCTTGTATATAATCCTTTCTTAAGAGTTAATCTTGCCCAATCTGCCAAGTCTCTGCCAAACCCAGCTTGGCTTTTGCCTATCACTTTCATTAACCTTCTCTTCCACTTCAATGCCTGGTTACTGAAGCAGGAGACTTTGTGATGAAAAGGTGGAAATCAATATGTTCCTGTACCTGATGGAGAAAGTGTAAGGAAATAGATGAACATCTAGGCAGCATCAAGTTCTCAGTGAAGGAGAATATTTTCTGCATGAAGTAGTTGTTCAAAGTATGAAACCTAGAGTTGTGAGATAGGGCTGGAGAGGATGGTGAGGCCAGGTCACTCAGAGTCAAAAATGTCCTTTGAGCTAAGGCATTTGGATGGTATCCTGGGGGCAATGGAGATCCTTTGAAGGGTTTCTGGTCAAGGGAAGAAAGAATGAATGAGGGGTTTTAGTAAGCGCATGCTGCCTGCTATGTAGAGCAAAAGTGAGGGGGGCTGGATGAGATGTGGAGAGCCAGTTCAGGTAGGGGCCAGGTGGCTGCCAGGGAGGCTTGTTGTTGTTGTTATGTGCCGTTGAGTCGGACCTGACTCATAGCGACCCCTCTTTGGGTTTCCGAGGCAGTATCACTACGTAAGTAGATTGCCAACCTTCCTTTCAAGGAGTGGCTAGTGGGTTTGAACTGCCAGCCTTTTGGTTAGCAGTCAAGTGCCTTAGGCACTTTACTACCAGGCTTAAATCAGGGTTATGGTTGAGGCTTGACGTCAGGAAAGGAGAATAGGGTACCTCACATCTCCTTCCCTGGTGTGCTCGTGGCAGTGTCTTATGGGCCCAGTGGACATGTGTACCTTTATGGTCGGGCCTCCTGGACCCTCTGCACAGCTCCTCCAGAGGCGGCTTGTGCCAAGTCTGCTGAGCACACAAGGTCCTCTGCTCTGCCTTCCAAAGTTGGGTACACCATTGGGAGTCAGGGCCACTGGGGCAAGTTTTGTCCCTTTGCAGAAGGCAGGCAGCATCTTTTTCAGTGCCAAACAAGACCTGTTTATTCTCAGCAAACCCATGTTCTGTCTCTGGATTGTTAAATACATTATTAAAACTCAAGCTGTTGTATTTGGGTTGCAGCTGGGAGCTTGGCAGAAGGTCCATCCGATGAGGTAAGGGGAGAAGCTAAGGACGCTGTTAGTTTGTAGTTGGAAACATCTTTTCATGCATTTGGCCAGGTTGCAAACATCCTTTCCAAAGAGCAGGCTTGGAGGGGCCTCTGGTTGTGTGTCTTGGAATTGTCCAGTACTTAGAACAATGTTGGTCGCCTGGTGGGTGAATCACTGTTGCTGGGGTGTTAGCAGGCATTGGATGACCTCCCTGTGGGGGGTTCAAACTCTGGGGCTGCCACGTCCTGCTGGAGTCCATTTGAAAAGGGCCTACTTTGTTTCCTTTTCATTTGAAGTATATCATAAAGTATTTTTAAAGTTTCTATAGAATTCCTTGTACAAAGATTAGGAAATATGAATAAGCATAAAGTGAAAAATAAAATCACTGAGATACTGGTAAATTTATGACTTTCTTCTTGCATATATACAAATTAATTTTTCTTTACAAAAGTGTTATCATAGAATACATATCATGTAGCAGCCTGTGTTTCTCACTTACCAATATATTTTGATCTTCACTCTACGTCAATAAAAACTCATTGAGTTCATTGCAACTCATAGTGATCCCTCCTTGGGTTTCCAGGTCTGTATCTCTACAGAAGTAGATTTCCCAGTCTTCCTTCTGAGGTGTGGATGGTGAGTTTGAATTACCAGCCTTCTGGTTAGCAGTCAAGTACCTTAGGCACTATGCTACCAGAGCTCCTGTATAGACATGCATCATTCATTCTTAATGGCTGTATAACAACCCAGTGTAATTTCTAAAATCTTCTGCTGTATTTTGCTCTCTTGAACAAGTCTGTGATGAAGTGTTATCTCGGTACCTAATACAGGCTAGGAATTGTTCTAAACTTTGGGGATGTAGCTCAGATAAAACTCAATATTGTTTTCCTGTTCAGACTTGGTGTCACTTTGTTTTCAAGGGAGCTTGACATTGCTCACTTTTAGGCCTAATGTGCATGGAGCCCAGGAGGGCTTTTAGCAGCATTGGAAACATTTGGGTGCACTGTGAAGGCACACATACTTCTACCTCTTCTGTCCAAAGTGAGCTCTAGGTGTGAGGTATGAGATGGGTCGGGAGTATGAAGGTGGTTGGCCTTTCCCACACTGTGGGGCATGGTCCTTGGATGTTGTCCCATCCCAACCTGGCCCTAATTAGATGCTTTTTTTTGTATACATCTTTTGTGTTCAGGAGCCTTGGATCAGAAGGGGTAGGGCTCCAGGGCACCCCTTCGTAGGGTGCATGTGGATATAGCAGGCTTGGAACTATGGGCTAGTCATCATCATCCCCCCACCCACCCAGAGCAGGACTTTGTAGGCTCTTGGTAAACCATTTCCTAAAACCCTATCTGTGGTTCTTTGGGCTCTGCCTCTAGGCCAGGATTCATGGATCAGCTCAGTCTAAGCCACACAGCACATTCCAGAGAAATGACAGCTGGTATTCATGTAATGAAGAAACCTGGCTGTTACTTCCTGAGTGCTATAAGGCACAAACCATGGACAGTATCATCAGGGTGGTTTGAAAGGAATGGAGAGGCTTCTCCTTCCCTAAATTTGTTGCCTGATCTCTAAAGAGGTATGCAGCTGCAACTAGCCACATACCTGGGGAAAAGTGCTGAGGCCCCCAGTTCTACCCATGACTAGTATGGTCTCCTGCCTGGACTCTGCTTTCCCTTTGCTCCAGCTCTAAGGGGCAGGCAGCAAGTCTTTCACTATCCCTAGACACTTCCTCCTCCTCCTGGGTTCTTTCTGCCTGTCCCCTCCCTACATATGCTTACAGGAGGTGCTCTCCTGAGGTAGTCAAGCCTCCTTAAGGGCGCGGATCAGACACCCACCCCCTTTAAATGAAAGTGGCTTATGTAAGCAAGAATAGAGGTCTTCTGGAATCCTGGAGCTGAGAAGGCAGTATTGGTATCCTGGGAGCAGACCTATGGCTAGAATAGGGAATACATCTAAATCTGCTCACCTTCTCTCAGTAACTTGCTTCCTCTGACTCCCAACATTGTAACGGACCCCTTAGCCCAGTACTCCCTACCATGTTGTAGATTCTGTGTTGAAAGGCCTTGTCCTGTATATCTCTGTGCCCCCAATTCCTTGTGCAGCGACTGGTAAACTGTAAGCTCTGCAGACCTTTATCAGAGAGGCCATTCATTTATTCCCTCTTCTTCCTGATATAGATATCTGTCTGGGGGTGGAGGTTGTGCTTGGCTTCTCTCAATCTAACTTCGTACCACACACAACAGGTTGAGATTTCTTCTGAAGGGATGAAGTGAGGAATGGTGAATATGATTGTGTGTCTAATGGGCTGTGGCAGGCAAAAAATTGATAGGCAGGCATTAGTCAGCTCAGATAAGGCTTACATTTTTGGGAAAGCATCTGTTTTCCCTTAGTAAATTTCCATTTGAATACTCCAGTGAGTTTGGTTAAAACAGAGGCAAGAGAAGGAATCACTAGCAGAGCTGGGCCCATAGGGTGCTGGTCCTCCAGCCATGGGAAGGTATCCCAGATGGTTCCAGCTCACATCCTGGACATGCTCTGGGCTACGTGGCTGAGGCAGGGAGCCAATGTGTAAAGCTGCCATTATGTATACAGATCTGCTGCCAGTGGGACTTGCCCCAGTTTGTGCCTATTGCCCTGAGAGCTGGTTATTTGTAGGGTGATGAGAAAACAGAAGCTGGCCTCTTCCTCATCTCAGCAGCCCAACCCAGCCCAGACTGAGGTTTTGGCTGACAGTGGCTTATTGATCTTTGTATCTGAGTGCCTAGCTCAGTGCCTTTAGTCAATATTTGTGAATGAGTGGTGGCTGGCCAGTGAGGACAGTGTCTGCTGAGGAGCCTCACTGCAGGAAGAGGAGTGTCTTCCTGGATTGTCCACCCCCCTGACTGCTCTCCGTGGTCATGTGCAGACTGGCAGAGTTCAGTTTTTTTCCTCTTCTGGCAGGCCATCTTCTGAATGCCTCAGCTTGGGGATGAGTCCCTGGGGCATAGACCACATTGTGTCATGTTTTCTTTCCATCACTCTAGCTCCTATACTGTCGTGGGCAGGGGCTGTGTGTTGTATCTGGGTCCCCAGCATCTGACATTGTCCTGGTACATGTGTTGGAAGGAAGGATAGAAACGGGCAAGCAGTTCTGTGAAATGAGAGTGGGTGGGTGAGAGTTAGGGACTGATGAACTGTTAGAAACTAAAGGAGGCCTTACTTCTAGAAAGTTCAGCCTTCTTATTTGGCAGTCGGTTACCAGGAGCCAAGAGAGATGGAGTCTCTCTCAAGGGTGGGTGGCCTCCCAAAGCAGGGGCCAGAATTGTATACACATCACTGGTTCTATACCCTACACTCTATCCTGAATCTATCACACCACCAGTGGTAGTGATCCTGAATATGCTTCTTAGCTTCTGTGTGCAAGGCTGGGATTTTGGCGTGTTTGAATATGTGTTTATGTTTATACACATGTATGTATCTCTTCACGTAAGTTGCTTTTTCTCACTATGTTGATCTAATGAATGTTACTAAATGCTTTACAGACATTCACCTCTGTGACCATGAAACCCCAGGTGTCCATGCTGCTGATGACCTGGTTTGGTGTCCTGGGCTGTGTGTGGGCTGAATTCTTCACCTCCATTGGTACGGGCCAACAAGGTTATCACCTATTTGAGCTACCCTTGGCTCAAATGCCGGGGGATGGCACTGCCTGAGACCTGTTCTCATTCAGGGCAGGATGACCTCATCACTGGTTTTGACCAGTTCTGGGGAGAGCAGAGCTTATAGACTTGCTCTTTACCCCTCTGAGGTCCTGATGAGCTGGATGTTCTGGGATCCAGCTGTCTGGATTGGGCCTTACTTCCTGGGAAGTGTAGGCTTCTCTGGGACTGTCTAGCCTTTCTGACTGGCTTTCCTCTGGCTCAGAGAGTGATTCTGAGCAGAGAACATTCTGTGGCTCCCAGTGAACTTATCCCAGATATTCCCTTGGGTACCTCTGCCTCTATCTACCTGAAGTTGGGGGCCAGGATCCTGTGAATGCCTAGGCCCCTACAACTCCAAGTCCCTACCATCCCAAGAGAGCTGACACTCCCTTGGCTAGTGTTCTATACCCCAAGGAAGGAGGCTGGACATCCATCCACTTATTACTGGCGTTTTCTTCTTTTCTCCCTTGCAGGGCACATGACAGACCTGATTTATGCAGAGAAAGACCTGGTGAAGTCTCTGAAGGAGTACATCCTTGCAGAGGAAGCCAAGCTCTCCAAGATTAAGAGGTATCTGACATCCTCAGGCTTCACACCCACCTTGAGTTAGCCCCCTTGTCTCCCAGGATCCCATCTAGGATGCCCATTAGAGGAAGCCCTTGAGAGGACAGTGCAGGGCTGGCCAGGGCGTTACTTCGTGCCAGTCCTCTCGAGTGAAGTATGTGGGTTAGGAGGTCACTGTTTTTGTTTATTTTTTCCTTTCTACCTAAGAGCCTTTTTGCTTACATTAGATTCTTACCTCTTGTCCAAATTAAGGGGCTAGAAGTATCAGTGGGGAGATATGTTTATTTCCTCTCAGTGAATAGGGTCCTGGATCTCACCGTGGAAATTACCACAGATTAAGAACTTTGTGGGTAGGTATGATAGTCTCCCTTTTCCTCTCATTCACAGCTGGGCCAACAAAATGGAAGCACTGACCAGCAAGTCGGCTGCTGACCCTGAAGGCTACCTGGCCCACCCTGTAAATGCCTACAAACTGGTGAAGCGGCTGAACACAGACTGGCCTGCGCTGGAGGACCTTGTACTGCAAGACTCAGCAGCAGGTGAGGGGATGTGAGCAGGTGCTTGGGTGAGTTGGTATGTTGTAGCTTACTCCTGGGTGTATGTGTGTCTGTACCTGTCTTGGGTCTGGGTGTTGTGGGCATGTGTAGTGTGTGAACATGGACCCTTCTAGTGCTATGAGTCTTTCTCTTTTCTTCTAGTGCTATGACTTAGTAATTTGCTGTCCTTGTTTATTTGTTTGCTTTATTTTTATGATTATAGTCTCACATCCAACTCTGTATACTCAGTAAGCAATAAAGAAATCAAAACCTGTAGTCATTGAGTCAATTCTGACTCATGGTGATTCATGTGTTACAGAGTAAAATTGCCCCATAGGGTTGCCTTGCCTGTAATCTTTATAGAAAGGAGCCATGCTGGTATGGTTAAATTCTCAGCTGCTAACCAAAAGGTTGATGGTTTAAACCAACCAGCTGCTCTGTGGGAGGAAGAGACAGTCTGCTTCTGTAAAGATGTCAACCTTGGAAACCCTATGGGGAAGTTCTGCTGTGTCCTGTAAGGTCACTGTAGGTCTGAATTGACTCAATGGCAATGTTTTTTTTTTTTTTTTTTTTTTTTTTAATCTTTATAGAAGCAAATCATCACATTTTCTTCTATGGTGCTGCTAGGTGGGTTTGAACTGCCCATCTTTAAGTTAGTAGTCCAGAGCCAATAGTTTGTGCTACCCAGAGACCTCCATTTAATAATAATTCCCTATTACTCCCTCCCCAAGGAGACATGGTAGCTCAGTAGTTAAGTGCTTGACTGGTAAGAGACTCCACAGCACACAACAGTAATAAAAATACATCTTTTTATGATAAATTACAATTCTTAATCCAATTATCTAGTGATACATGCTACTAGAACTCCAGTCTTTCTAAAAAAACAAAACAAAACCAGACTCACTGCTGTTGAGACTCATAGCGACCCCTCCTTTGGTTTCCAAGGCAGTATCACTATAGAAGTAGGTTGACCATCCTCCCTTCCAAGGAGGGACTGGTGGGTTTGAACTAGCAGCCTTCTGGTTAACAGTCAATTGCCTTAGGCACTATGCTACCAGATCTCCCACCAGTCTTTCTACACATGCATATGTATTTTTTAAAAATGGAATAATCAATATATACCAGGGGATGCATGCTCACTTGTTTTCAGGGACCAAAGTGTTAATAAAAATAAGTGAAATGGGCTGGGTGATGGGACCAAGACAAGCTGCAGAGCCTGGGCCTCATCTAAATTCATTCCCATTGATATCTTTTACAAACAAAACATGTCAAGTCATTGGATATTGGATGTTTCCAATTTATCAGAAATCTTGCACATATATCTTTATGCCCATCTCTGATTATTTTGTTAGGACACATTCCTAGAAGTAGTAGTATTTACAGATCAGATAGGAACTTTTTTAAAGTCCTCAACTTTGCATGGGACTTTTAATTTGGTAGTACTTTCTATGCTCTAATACTTTCCTCTCAGAAGTAAAAGTGGGCCCTCCTGACCCCAGGCCCAGGTTCAGCTCCCTGGATTCCCTGCCTCTTCTCCCTGAACTGGGAATGCTGATTAACTTCAGACTAGTTGTCTCTGTGGCTGAGGCATTTCAGCCCATGTGGCCAGACTGGGCTGGACTTGGCTGGGGGCAGGGTGGCCTCCAGGGAGGGATTGGTAAATTCAGCCATGCTGGAGCTGTGCCCAGTGAGCTCACTGCCTCCAGAAGCCACAGCTGCGTTTCCCAGACCCCTATCTCCCAGCCTGGGCCTGTAGCTCAGAACAGGCCATTCTGCCTGCATGGTAGGGCTTGAGGGAGACTCAGCCCATTTCAGACAACTTCCTGCCCTCCAGTTTTGTTCTCCACATTCCCAACCATTAATATATTGTTCTTTTAGAAATCCATATAATTAACTGGGGAGAGGCAAGATAGGCCCAGAGAGCAGTAGGATATTTTTGTCTCTATCAGAGTCCTTGTGCCTGAAATGAGAGGGCCACGCTGGGAGTTTCTGGGGACATGTTCCTTTTTGCCTGGATTCTAAACTCTTAGAGTCCCTAGCCTTGCAGCTGTGAGGAAGAGCTTGGTCCCTCACTCTGCTGGGTTAGAAGTGGGTGTTTGAGTTTGAGGTCTTGAGAGCGGGTGGCAATGGGTGTTGCTGCCCTTGGAAGCAACCCAGGAAGGAAGAGCCTAGGAGTTCCCCTCCCAGTTCTCAGCTACAGGCAGAATCAAAGCCCTTAAGTCAGCGTGGCAGGGCCTGGTTCCTACCCGGAGCACTAGTATTGTAGTAACTGTGTATCTTGCTTTATAGCTAGGGCTTAGTCCCAAGATAGTCTCCTTGGGTATTTCTGTGGTCAGGGCCTCTTCCAGGCTGCAGTCTGTGGTCTTGAGCACCACATTTGGGGAACTCATGCCCTGAGCTCATTGCAGATCTGAGGGGTAGGAGTGCTCTAGAGAGAAGAACAAGGCCCAGTGTGTTCTCTCCAGGTCTCTCACTCGCCTTGGTGCTTTGCCTGGCCAGATAGTCCCTGAGCTGGTAATTGGGGGAGAGGTGAGGCAACACCTAGTATGCCCAGGACTATCATTCCATTTCTGGATGCTGTAGTGAAGCACTTACCAATGAAGATTGAAAAACACAGTCTGCAGTATGGATTACATCTCAATATAAAGAAAACAAAAATCCTCACAACTGGACCAATATTCAGCATCACAATAAATGGAGATTGAAATTGTCAAAGATTTCACATTGCTTGGTTCTACAGTTGACGCCAATGGAAGCAGCAGTTAGGACATCAAATGATGTATAGCACTGGGCAAGTCGGCTGCAAAGGACCTCTTTCAAGTGCTGAAGAACAAAGGTGTCTCCTTGAGGACTAAGGTGTGCCTGACACACGCCATGATATTTTCAGTCGCCTCATATCCATGTGAGAGCTGGACAATGAATAAGGAAGAGTGAAGAAGAGTCAATGCTTTTGAGTTGTGGTGCTGGCGAAGAATGCTGAAAGTACCATGGACTGCTAAAAGAACTAACAGATCTGTTCTGGAGGAAGTGCAGCTGGAGTGCTCCTTGGAAGCGAGGATGGCCAGACTTCATCTCACCTACTTTGGTCACATTATCAGAAGGGACCATTCCCTGTAGAAGCATGCTTGGTAAGGTAGAGGGTCGATGAAAGGGGAAGGCCCTCAATGAGATGGATTGACACAGTGGCAGCAGCAATGGGCTCAAGTACAGCAGGGATCATGGAGCTGGCGCAGGACTGGGTGGTGTTTCGTTCTGCTGTGCATGGGGTCAGTATGAGTCAGAGATGACTCGACGGCACCTAACAACAACAAAGGACTGGAGTGAATGACTGGCTGGGCTCTCTGAGTTGATCTCCTCTGTCCTTCATCCTGAGATATAGGATAGAATCTGTGGTTACCTGAACAGCCCGGTAAACAGGGATCAAAGTTTTCCATGCAATTCATTTTCCACTGGGTAGTTGATAAATCCCTGAGTCCTCTCCTGTATTTCCCTCAATTATCCTTTCTGTCCCTTGTCCATTCTGTCCATACTGAGTCTGACTGAGTGCTTTGGAGTGAAGACTCCCAGACTCCCAAATGTTGACCATTGTATAGGCCATTTCTGTTCAGTTCCAAATAAGCAACACAGACAGTAGGCACAGTGAGGAATAAGAAAGGAGAGATCCCCATGGACTAGAGCTATTGGGGGAGGGTTCCTGGTGAAAGGGGGAACAGCCTTTGAGGGAGGAGGAGGGGAGATTGAGCTAGCTAGAATTCTTTTAGTGGGTCCCTCTCTGCTCCCTTATGGAATTCTGTCCCTGGATCAAGGGTCGTCTCTCATTCTCAGTCTCTCATTTGGAAGGTTTTATTGCCAACTTCTCAGTGCAGAGGCAGTTCTTCCCCACTGACGAGGATGAAACAGGAGCTGCCAAGGCCCTGATGAGGCTTCAGGACACATATAAACTGGACCCAGACATGATTTCCAAAGGGGAACTTCCAGGTAACTCTCTCCTCGAGGCTTTGCTTGTCTATGTGTCTTGCTGGTGGCTGGACAGGGTGGGAGCAACCATAGATTTGTGGTCTCTACCCTTAGGTGGACCATCACCTCTGGGTAATCCTCTCTTAGTTCCTAATTGGTGCCAGTGTCCCATTCCTAATTCTGCTGGCTGCTTTCCCCTGAGCTCAGCAGGGGCCTTTTCCTTTTACATCTCTGAGAAAGCTGGGGCTGCTGGTCAGGAACTCGCTCCCTTAGCCTCTGTCAACAGAACCATGGAGATCAGCATCCAGACCAACCTTCATCTCCTACCATTCTGTTTCTTCATATCCAAGGCTGATACTTCGACTCATTTCCTTTGACCTGTACCTGGCTCAATTATATTCTCTCCACCTGTTCATTCTGTCTCCAGCTTTCTGGACTCTTCCCTTTGAGCTCACACACAGGCTCCATTCTTGCTCATCTTACAAACACCCTCCCTTAGGAGCTAAAGCTCTTGTGAGTCTCTGCTGCTGATTGATCTCTTCTCCCCTCCTAGTTAGGCTGCTGGATAGCCTCCGCCACCTTCTCTGCAATTTCCTCAGACTCTTCCTGGAAGCAATTATCTTCATCTATCACTTTAGTTTTCCACCTACATTCTGTTTTAATATATTCAGTCAGAACATTTTCCCACCTTCTGGACTCATGGCCAGCTTCCTACCACACCTCTGTGTGCTCATAGGATCTTCACACTCTCCTACTACTCGGTGGGCTTCCTGGGATTCCCCATAACAGAAGTCCCTTCCCTCTTGGGTGATGGGGAGGCTGTGAACCAGGCAGGGACAGCCTGGTTTTGCTCCCTGCATTAATGGCCCTTTGTGTGATCTGAAAGGAGCTCTGGTAGCATAGTGAGTAAGGCATTTGGCTGTGAATCAGAATGTTGCTGGTTCAAATCTACCAGCTGCTCCGTGGGAGGAAGATGAGGCAATCTACTTCTGCCTTGGAAACCCAGTGGGGGGTCACTATGAGTCAGAATCGACTCAATGGCAGTGTTTATGTGTGTTTGTGTGTGTATGTGTGTGTGTGTGTGTGTGTGTGTGTGATCTGAAGCCCTGTTATGGCTTTGCTAGGGTGATACCCCACTCCAGTGGACCAGGTTTTTCTTCAACCCAGAAATCCCCCTCTCTAACCCAGAGGCTCGTTGTTGTTGTTATGTGCCATTGAGTCGGACCCGACTCATAGCGACCCCTCCTTAGGTTTCTGAGGCAGTATCACTATGGAAGTAGATTGCTCAGTCTTCCTTCCGAGGAGTGGCTGGTGGGTTTGAACCACCGCCTTTGGTTAGCAGTCAAATGCCTTAGGTACTATGCTACTAGAGCTCCCAGAGGCTCATTACAGCCTATTTGTCTCTCTTGCTATAGGAACCAAGTATCAGGCAACCCTGAGCGTAGATGATTGCTTTGGTTTGGGCCGCTTGGCCTACAATGAAGGAGACTATTATCATACAGTGCTGTGGATGGAGCAAGTGCTGAAGCAGTTAGATGCTGGAGAAGAGGCCACTACAGCCAAGGCCCAAGTGCTGGACTACCTCAGCTATGCCGTCTTCCAGCTAGGTGACCTGCACCGGGCCCTAGAGCTCACCCGACGCCTGCTCTCCCTTGGTAAGAAGATTCAGGGGAAGATAAGATGGGAGTGGGGAGTTGACAGAAGAACTGGCCTCTGTTGGCTGCTGCCTGATCCTTCTCCTGGGACTGTGTCAGTCTGACCTGTCACCTGACCAGTGACTAATGCCTTACTGATTTCAGGCCCAATCCAACTGCCAGCCAGCTCCTTACTCACCTCAGTCCTGGCCTTAGCCCTTGCTGATGGATACACTCAGGTCTGTGACACCTGTGGCCCCACATGGTCCCTTTTTTAAGAGGGTCCCAGTGCTGTGATGCATCTGCTGCTATGCGAGGTGGGGCCTTCTCTGCATCAGCAACAGTTGAGGAGGTGGGCTGTACTTTTATGTGGCTTGTGTTGGAGTAAAGGAGACCAAAAGCATTATTTTAAAATCTATCTGTTCCACCTTTTATTAGTACATGGGATCATCGTAACATGGAATTTTGCAGACCAGCAAAAACTTTCTTTTATGCTGCTGTTTTCCACAGGGTCTTGACCCTCCTGCCAGCTAGCTTATATGTATCCTGCAAGACTGATATAGATTCTGACAAATGAGTTAGTGAGAGGCTTGGACAGGGAGCTAGAATCCCTGGATTCTTCTTCTGTAAAACCTTAACCTAAGTCTCTTAACAACTTAGTCCTCAATTAATTAAACCAAGGCCCTTAATTGGTCTTGAATTTCCTTCCCTGAGGAGTGGGACGGTAATCCTGCCAAGCCTGTTCCTTTGGGTATTGAGGAGATGAAGCAATGCAGTGTCATTTGGTTATTCTTTTTGCTGGCATTTCAGTCTGCCTTCTGGATGTGACCAGCATGTGATGTGGCCACCAGTCATGCATATACTAGGGAATGGATGTGACTGCCACACAGCCATGTCATAAGCAGGAGGCAGGACTTTGAGCTACTTGTCTGGATCAGGGACCATGGGATGTCTGGGGAGGCCTGAGAAGATAGTCCCCATGTGCTTAGTGGCTGCCTAAGTGTCTCCCCTTTGTTGCTTCTCTCTTATTTCCAACCATAGTGAATAGAACCCCCATCGGCTTTTTGTCTTTGACCAGCAAACTGTGGTTAGGGTGCTGTGGAAGGCAGAATGCTGCGTGCAAGTGAGCAGCCAGGAGAGAGAACTGCTTACAGAATAATTTCTCTGAATGACCTAACAGATGTTTGTGGTTTCCTTTTCTTCCTTGTTCTTTGCTTTTTCTAGACCCAAGCCATGAACGGGCTGGAGGGAATCTACGGTACTTTGAACATTTGTTGGAGGAAGAAAGAGAAAAAATGTTATCAAACCAGACGATGGAAGCTGAGCCAGCAATGCAGGAAGGCATCTATGAGAGGCCTGTGGACTACCTGCCCGAGAGGGATGTCTACGAGAGCCTCTGTCGTGGGGAGGGTGTCAAACTGGTGAGATGAATGAGTGGTCCAAGGGGCCCGGGCTGTGGATTTGGACTTTGGCTCTGGGCAGGCAGATTTGGGGAAATGCTGCTCTGTCTTTAGGGACTTTTCTCAGCATCTCTCCCAGTCCTTTAGAGAGTCTGCTGAGGCTGAAGTGGGTGTTCTCTGAGGTATAGGACAGGAGACATCACCTCTGATACTGGCAGAATTTCAGACATTTAAGTTATTTCTGAGCTCCCCTCCCCACCTCAGTATGCTGTTTTTGCTTGACTCCCCGTTGTGAAGAAAAATGGTGTGGATGTGTTCCAGGCCCCATGGGAAGTCATGGTATCAGAAGAGAGTAAAGTCCCTATAAAGATGCAACACATGTTAGAGCTTAGTATCAGATATCACTGGCTGCTGGGAGCCTTGGGATCTCAGAGCTTCCTCAGGGAGGCTGAGGTGTGGGGCAGGCTCTTGACCTTTTCCATGCCTATGTCTGCCTGGCTTCTACTGGCTTCTCTACGTGGAAAGACTTTCCCTTTGCCCCAGCCCTTTAAATCTCTGTGAAAGGGGTCAGGAGTTAGCCTCTGCCACAGGGCTTGTAGACTTGAAATATTCTTAGGGGAGAAGAAAAATTGCATGGTTTGTGGGGTAACATTTTTTGCCAATCAAGCAGAGGGGCTTTTGTTTCCTTCTGGGGCAGGGCAGGGTGGTGGTAGATGGCTGTTGGACATGGTATGTAAGACCATTGTCTGCAGCTGGAGAAGGCTGGGGCTGGGGATTTGGATCACTCAGCTCATGGCCTGTCTCTGTGCTTCCCAGACACCCCGGAGGCAGAAGAGGCTTTTCTGTAGGTACCATCATGGCAATGGGACCCCACAGCTCCTCATTGCGCCTTTCAAAGAGGAGGATGAGTGGGACAGCCCACATATCGTCAGGTACTACGATGTCATGTCTGATGAGGAAATCGAGAAGATCAAGGAGATTGCAAAGCCCAAAGTAGGTGTCTCTGGAGGTCCTTCTCAAGTTACTGAAGGGCATGTCCTGTTTCTCAATCCAGATACCACAGGGATGCCTGTTTGCTTACCCTGCTTGCCTTTGCCAATGTCTAGCATGAATCTGTCTTGGGGTACTGAGATGCCACAGATGCATTCTGCCCTTGTGGGGAAGAAGAAAGAGGGACTCAGTGTGGATATCCAGGAGTAACTGGTACAATGACAGAAGGGCACACTGGAAATGGGGTAGGCCTACAGTGAGACATACCAGTTTCATCTGGAGCTCTTAATAAACCAAACCATAACCCCATGCCGTTGAGTCAATTCTGATTTATAGTGACCCTATAGGACAGAGTAGAATTGCCCCATAGGGTTTCCAAGGCTGTAAATCTTTATGGAAGCAGATTGTCTCATCTTTTTCCTGCAGAGAAAGTGGTATATTTGAACTGGTGACCTTTTGGTTCTCAGCCAATTGCTTAAACCACTGCTCCACCAGAGCTCCTTGGAGCTCCTGATATGGATTGCAAATAACGAGATTAACTTGGTGGAGAATGTACATCTTCACAGTATTGAGTCTTCTCATTCAGGAGCATACTTTACCTCTCCATTTATTCGCATCTTTTTAATTTATAAGCCTTACTCATTTCTTGTTAAGTTTATTTCTTGGTAGCTCCTTTCAGTCTGTAACTGTACTTTGTTTCTTCATTATATTTCAGTTAGTTATACTATTGTTGTTAGCTGCCATCCAGTTGGCCCCTGACTCATGGCGAGTGACTCTGTGTGTTACAGAATACCACTGCTCCATAGGGCTTTCTTGGTCTTTACAGAAACGGTTTGCCAGGCCTTTCTTCTGCAGAGCTGATGGATGGGTTTGAATTACCAACCTTTAGGTTAGCAGCCGATCACAAGCCTCTTGTGCCAGTAGTTTACTCTTATTTGCTAAACTGTTGATTTTAAATATTTGATATATTTCATAACATTAGGTAGTGTTTACTGAGTACTTACAGTGTGACAGGGCCTGTCCTAAGTCCTTAACATATTTTAACTATTAACTTTATTAAGTAGGCTCTGACATTATTTTCATTTGATTCATGAGGAAATCAAGACTTGGGTAATTCATAACTCGTTACTGAGCTCACTTACTCCTTTTCTGGGTTTTAGTTGATTCTCTTGCGTTTTAAGGAAAATTTTGTTTTGTTTTCTCCTTCCCAAAAGTTACAATTAATTTGTTTTTATTGTCTTATTAAATTGCCTAGAACTTCCAGAACCATTTATAACAGGCATCCTTGTCTTATTCCTGAACTTCCTGAAAATTCCTCTGATATCGTACTGTTAGATATGAAGTTAGTTGGTTTTGTATACATACCATCATGTTATAAAATTATTCTTCTATTTCTAGTTCATAAAAGATTTGCTCCCATTTAAACATCTTTCAAAGAGAGCAACTTGCTGCCATATCCCTGTCCCCAGTTCTCCATCACTGATGACTGAAACCAAAAACCATACCCACTTCAAATGAGTCTAATTCCAACTCATAGCAACCCTATAGGACAGAGTAGAACTTCCCCATAGGGTTTCCAAGGCAGTAAATCTTTCCTGAAGCAGACTGCCACATCTTTCTCCCACAGAGTAGCTGGTGGGTTTGAACTGCCAACCTTTTGGTTAGCAGGCAAGCACTTAACCACTGCACTACCAGGACTCCTCACTGATGATTAGGGAGAGTTTAGCTGGATTTTCTACTGCTCTGTTCCTAATAGAAGTGTCGTGGCCAAGGTGACCAGTGGGCCCAACACTTCTCATGGAGAGAACTGAAATAGGTTCCCATCAAATGCTTAGATGGGTATGGGGCTGGCCCCTGGACCTCATTTTAGAACAGCCTTGACTTGAGGTACTAGGAAAGCTAGAGCTGTTGGTATCTTTGGTGGGGATGAGATAGGGTCTAGCTAGTGTATGTAGAGAATGGGGACCAGGACCCCCCTTTGCACTCTCTAGGTCACCTGCATGTCACCTAGTGCCCTCAAGGGAGGAAAACCATTTTCCTGGTTGTCAGGTGAGGGAGGCACAGTTGTGCCAGAATCTCCTTAAAGATTCCTCTCCTGGCCCTCATTCCCAGACACTGAGAACATTTCTGTGGTAGGGAGTGTATGGTGTGTGTATATGTGGTGTTAGCAAAACTTTGAATAGAGCCATGTTGAAAGCCAAACATGTTGGCCATCACAAGCTGACCTTCCGGAATCTGTGAGGGACAGATGTAATTTTGGCTTTGAAGTGGGACTTATGAGCTTAACTTGGCCTGTGTGGAATGCCTGGCAGCTGCCTCTGGGTCCCCAGCATACTTTCAAAATAGCCCCATCAGTCCCTAGGGGCAGAGCACAGCTGCCCAGAGCCTCCTTGTGGGCAGCAGGCCAGTGCTGAGGCTCACATGTTTGGGTGGGGCCTAGCTGCGCTGCAGTTGTCATCAGGGAGGACCAGCATGAACTAGAGCTCAGGACGGGCCCAAGGATAGGAGCTCAGGAAAGCCCTCTGTCCTGGGTACACTGGCCATCGCACCAGAACATGCTACACCACCACAGTGTCCAGGTAGGGTGATCTCTTCTCCTGACCAGCCTCTGGTCCATCCATTCCTCTCCATCCCTTTGGCCACTCCCTACCCCAGGCTACCATCCTCTCTCACCCTGATCTCTGCTTTGGCCTTCTCAGTGGCCTCCTTTTCCCTACTCTAGCCTCTTCTTAGTCATATCTCCATGAAGTGTCCACAGTGATCCTTCTTTCTGACCTTTGTATTGTAAGTGCTTTCCTCCACATAGAGATTTATCTTTTTCTTATGGGCTGCAAGGTTGTATCCAGACGCTAGCCTCCTATCTCCTTCCCTCTTCATCTCTTACTGCTTTCCCTAAACTTTGATTCACAGTCCTAATGCCATACCCATTTTCATCCCTGGGCCTCTGCATTGCTGTTCCCTCTTCCTGTAATGTTTCTCCACCTGCCTGACTCCTACTTATCCTTCAAGTCTCAGCTGGTGCTTCTCTCTTATAGGTAGCCATTTATGACTCTCTGGGCTGCAATCCCATGCAACATTAAGCTTTCTCTATCTACGCTCTTATCATGCTGTGCTACAATTACCTGGCTACTTTTCTGCCTTCCCCACTTGACTGAGTTTTATCAGATCAGGACCATGTCTGGTTGGTCACACAGCGTAGTACCAGGTACATAGTAAGCACTCACCATATATTTATTGAAATTAAAGGGAAATACTGATGGAGTGGGTAACTGGATCTGTGGCCTCACCCATGTGAGGTCATTAGCGCAGTCCATAGCTGAAGGCTGGGCCCAGCTGGCTCTGGGTATCAGGCTTCTCTGGGGAGTATCATGAAGCCTGTCTGTAAAAACTAGAAGAGGATGGGGTAGGTAAGGGTGTGTGTATGTGAGGATGGGTAACTTCCAGGCAGCCTCTCACTTATGTCAACTTAAAAATTCCTTTCCTTTCCTGACTCCATCATCTTCCTTTATGAGGCTCCTAAAGATGGGAACTGTTCGGTTTTTTTTCACTCCTTGCAGTAGAAGGTAACAGGAAACTTGGGATTGGCTGATGTATAAGGAAATTAATCCACTGCTCTCAAGTTGATTCTGACTCATAGCAGCCCCCATTGGGTTTCTGAGGTGGTAAATCTTTATGGAAATAGATTGCCCAGTCTTCCTTCTGCGGAGTGGCTGGTGGGTTTGAACTACCAACCTTCTGGTTAGTTGTCAGATACTTTCGGCACTGTGCTACCAGAGATCCTTATAAGGAATTTAGGTACAGCTATTAACTCCATCTATTATTCAAATTTATGCACCAACCACCAAAGCCAAAGATGAGGAAATTGAGGATTTTTATCTACTTCTGCAGTCTGAACTTGACCAAACTTGCAGTCAAGATGTGTTAATTATCACTGGCGACTGGAATGCAAAAGTTGGAAAGAAAGAAGAATCACCAGTAGTTGGAAAATTTGGTCTTGGTAACAGAAATAATGCTGAAACTCGCATGGTAGAATTTTGCAAGACCAACGGCTTGTTCATTGCAAACACCTTTTTTCAACAACACAGACAGCGGCTATACAGTGGACTTCACCAGATGGAACACACAGGAATCAGATTGACTACATCTGTGATAAGAAGCGGTGTAGAAGCTCAATATCTTCAGCCAAAACCAGGCCAGGAGCTGATTGTGGAACAGACCATTAATTGCTCATATGCAAGTTCAACTTGAAGTTAAAGAAATTAAAACAAGTCCGCGAGAGCCAAAATATGATCTTGAATATATCCCTCCTGAATTTAGAGACCATCTAAAGAATAGATTTGATGCATTGAACACCAATTACCGGAAACCAGATGAATTGTGGAAAGACATCAAGAGCATCATCCATGAAGAGAGCAAGAGGTCACTAAAAAGACAACAAAAGAAGAGAAGACCAAAATGGATGACAGAAGAGACTCTGAAACTTGCCCTTGAGTGGAGAGTAGCTAAAGCAAATGGAAGAAGTGACAAGATAAAAGAGTTGAACTGAAGATTTCAAAGAGCAGCTCCAGAAGACAAAGCCAGTTATTATAATGAAATGTGCAAAGACCTGGAGTTAGAAAACCAAAAGGGAAGAACACGGTCAGCATTTCTCAAGCTGAAAAAATTGAAGAGAAAATTTAAGCCTCGAGTTGCAATATTGAAAGATTCTAAGGGCAGAACATTGAATGATGCAGAGAACATCAAAAGAAGATGGAAGGAATACACAGAGTCACTATACCAAAAAGAGAACTGGTCAATCTTCATCCATTACAGGAGGTGGCATATGATCTAGAACCAATGGTACTGAAGGAGGAAGTCAAAGCTTCAATGAAGGAATTGGCGAAGAACAAGGCTCCGGGAATTGACGGAATACCCATTGAGATACTTCAACAAATGGATGCTGCACTGGAGGCACTCAATCGGTTATGCCAAGAGATTTGGAAGACAGCTACCTGGCCAACTGACTGGAAGAGATCCATATTTGTACCCATTCCAAAGAAAGGTGATCCCACACAATGTGGAAATTATCAAACAATATCATTAATATCACACACAAGTAAGATCTTACTGAAAATAATTCAAAAATGGTTGCAGCAGTATATTGACAGAGAACTTCCAGAGGTGCAAGCTGGATTCAGAAGAGGATGTGGAACATGGGATATCATAGCTGTTGTCAGATGGATCTTGGCTCAAGGCAAAGAATACCGGAAAGATGCTTACTTGTGCTTTATTGACTATGCAAAGGCATTTGATTGTGTGGATCATAACAAATTATGGATAACATTGAGAAGAATGGGAATTCCCGAACACTTGATTGTACTCATGGTGAGCCTGTACCTTGACCAGGAGGCTGTCATTCGAATGGAACAAGGGGACACTGCATGGTTTAAAATCAGGAAGGGAGTGTGTCAGGGTTGTATCCTTTCCCCATACTTATTCAATCTATATGCTGAGCAAATAATCTGAGAAGCTGGACTATATGAAGAAAAATGTGGCCTCGGGATTGGAGGAAGAATCATAAACAACCTGAGATACACAGACAATACAACTTTGCTTGCTGAAAGTGAGGATGACTTGAGGCACTTACTGATGAAGATTGAAGAACACAGTCTGCAGTATGGATTACATCTCATATAAAAAAAAACCAAAAATCCTCACAACTGGACCAATGAGCAGCATCACGATAAATGGAGAAAAGATTGAGATTGTTAAAGAATTCATGTTGCTTGGTTCTACAATTGATGCCAATGTAAGCAGCAGTCAGGACATTAGACGATGTGTAGCACTGGGCAGGTTGGCTGCAAAGGAACTCTTTCAAGTGCTGAGGAGCAAGGATGTCTCTTTGAGGACTAAGGTGCGCCTGACACAAGCCATGATATTTCCAATTGCCTCGTATGCATGTGAGAGCTGGACAATGAATAAGGAAGACCAAAGAAGAGTTGATGCTTTTGAGTTGTGGTGCTGGTGAAGAATGCTGAAGGTACCATGGACTGCCAAAAGAACTAACAAATCTGTCCTGGAGGATGTGCAGCCAAGATGCTCCTTGGAAGTGAGGATGCCAGACTTTGTCTCACCTACTTTGGTCATGTTGTCAGAGGCGACCATTCCTGGAGAAGGATATCATGCTTGATAAGGTGGAGGGTCAACGAAGGAGGGGAAGACCTTCAACGAGATGGATTGACATGGTGGCTGTGACAGTGGGCTCAAGTATAGCAAGGATCGTGGAGCTGGCGCGGGATCAGGCGGTGTTTCGTTCTTCTGTGCATGGGGTCGCTATGAGTCGGAAACAACTCGACGGCACCTAACAACAGCAACAAGAATTAACTCCATCAATACTTTCAATTAGCCTAACTTCTCCTTCTGCTTGGTTGGGATTGTTGGTCTTCCTTCTTGCCAAAGGGGCAAGGAGGCCACATCTTCTGACCTCCTCTAACCCCACAAGAGGAAGACAGAATCACCATCAGTAGCCTAGGGCCTCTTCCTGTGAGGCCAGACATGCTGCCTCCCTCCAGCCCCTTCACCAACCCTGACACCAGCCATTCCTCCCGCAGCACCTCTCTGCTGGGTTCGATAATTCGCTACAGTGGCCACACAGAACTCACAGATTATGAGGTTAATTAGGAAAGCAGCAGGCTACAGTTCAAGTTCAGGAACACACTCAGTTTCTCTCAGCCTGCCATCTCTCAGCTGACAGTATCTCTCAGTGTCTCTCCCAGTACCATGTATCTCTCATTGTCTCTCTCAGCAGCACATGTCTCTCAGCATTGCATGCCTCTCATGTCTCTCAGCCAGCAGTGAGATATTTCTTCTGCCTCTAGAAGGGTTCCTTTTGAGCCTGGCAGAGTGGCCAAACTAACCAATGCCAACATCAGCATTCTGTGTACTTGAGAGAGAGCAAATTTCCCAGAAAATTACTTCATGCTGCTCCCAACAGAAATACCCCAGGTGGATAACTTTAACAATCAGGAGCTACTCAGTTGCTCATGGCAAATTCCACCATGGAGTTACAAAGACTTATGGCTAGAAAAGCCACACTATGTAATTTACTACAGTGCCCTTCTCTTGTGATTCTTAGAGGTACATTAGAGCCCTTTTGTGTTTAGAGGAGGGAACAGTATCCAGCCTAACGTAAGCGGGGCATGATAGCCTCCAAGGAGAGGTGGGGTATGGAGTTGTCAGAAGCCTAGTGTGAGGTGGTGCAGCAGCAGAAATTTTGGGAGATTATGAGTACGCTTCTTGACAGAGGGGACCACTGAGGTTCAGAAGGATGGTGGGACTTGACCAAATCAAGAGAGCAGGTAGGGTTGAGGCTCAGAGGTGATGGCAGTCTTGTGGGAACAGCTCAGCTCAGGCAGGGATTGTATGTGGGCCTGGTGAGAAGGTTGTCCAGGCAGATGGGTGAATGAGCAAAACAGGCTCCATTGGCATAATTCCTCAGGCAGCATGGACCTGCATAGGAGCAGGGGTGGACAATGATCAAGCAGGATGGTGGCCTGGGTCTGATGACAGAGTAGGTATCTGGAGGCCTCAGACTTCTGCCCTGGCCTGACTTTCAGGATGTTGGGGCCTAGGCTAGAACTACTGTCTGCAAAGCCTTTCCCTTACTGACCTGGCTGGCAGATCTGTTCCTGGTGTTCTTCAGGTAACACTCAAGTTAAAGAAGGATAAATCTGCTTTATCTTCCTGCCTTCCAGCTTGCACGAGCCACTGTTCGAGATCCCAAGACAGGCATCCTCACTGTTGCCAGCTATAGAGTTTCTAAAAGGTAAGCAAAGATGGTGGTAGCGGTTGGGGTTGGTGATAACTTGCTCAAGCCCCAAACCCAAGGCCTCCCAGTCTCCACTCTGGAGAGTTGACTGGACCTACCCTGCATGCTGGCCATTCCTCACCCTTTTGTAGCTCTAATCCTGTGCTGCCTGGTAGTGCTGGTCCTGACTATGAGTAGAAAGTACGAGACCTAACCATGCCATCCACACCTTCCTTTCTCTCCCCTAGCTCCTGGCTAGAAGAGGATGATGACCCTGTTGTGGCCCAAGTAAATCGTCGCATGCAGCACATCACGGGGCTAACAGTAAAGACTGCAGAGCTTTTGCAGGTACAGCTGGTCCCTGGAACCCTGAAGGTTTCAGAAGGGGGCATTTATGGCTAGGTGGTTTCCCAGAGGGCCATATTGGCATCATTGGTGTAGCTGAGGGAGCGTCTAGCCAGAATGTATGGAGATTGGGGATCAAGACCCCCCTTTTCACTCCCTGGATCAGTAGCATATGTCTTCCAAAGCTCTCCAGGGAGGAAAACCACTAATAAACTGTATGAATGCACAATACTATGAATATGGAGAAGCATGCCCACTGGCATTCAACAATTAGCATTCCACAAATGTGTGTGTGTGTGTGTGTG
>NW_006921699.1:2047494-2050048 GCF_000298275.1 Orycteropus afer afer | reverse complement strand
GCTTACAAGCTTTTAAGACCCCAGTTGCTACTCTCTAAAGTAGGATGTAAAATAAGATTTTTTTTTTTTACTTCTTTTTTTTTAGAATTAGATTTTTATGTACTGTGTTGTTCCAGTTGAGCTTGATGTCCCCTGAGACTATGGTCCTGAGCCCATAGGCCCAGTGACTCACTCCTTCAAGATGTTTGGTTGTCACTGAGAAGCTACTCCAACCTTCTTCCCTGTTATTTCTATAATGTTTATGGATATTTTTGTAGCACAAATATACATGTAAGAATATAATCAGCCAATGAAGGAAACCAAAGATTCATGGAAACAATTAGTCCAAGCGACTGGTACACCATGAGATCCGCAGCCTATATGACTATGAGACCAGAAGAATTAATTGGTGCCTGGTTACCACTGTCAAATGCTCAGAGGGGGATCTATGTAGGAGATCCTGGATAGAGAGGGAGAATGATATGGAACAAAAATCATTTGGGAAAAAAAAAAAAAAGGGACCAGGTTTGCTGGTCTGAATAGAGCCTGATGGAACCACTGAGTCTATGGCCTCTAGCTACCTTTTGGGTCTGGAATTGAACCCACTCCCATGGCTTCCAGCCAAACAAAAGACAGGCATATGAGGTGAACATTTACACTAGATAAATATACTCCTGGGAGAGAACAATCATGGGAGGATAGAAGGGCTGTGTGTGCATAGGGAGACAGTTCAGGAGGCAGGAGTGCATGGGAGGGAAGGACACAGGGAAGAGGTAACTATGCGGAGGAAGTAAGAGGGGAGCTGTTGCATTGTGGTCAGTTGTAGTCAATGTCATGAGACAAAGTGTATGTGAACTGCTGTATGGAAAGTGAATTTGCTTTGTAAACTTTCACCCAAATCACAATTGAAAAAAAAAAAAAGAATATCGTCAGCCAAATCTATCTGTGGTCATGAGTATATTCCTGTTCACCTACCCACACCTGATCTTTTCACCTGTCTATGTATTTACCTATAAACCCATTTTGTTGTTACTGGTATTGCAGTTATTGTATATGTAATAGAATTTGCCTCTATATTTTGTGTACATTTCTGTGTTCTCCTTTTTCCCATTATTATTGTGCTAGCCACACACTTTTGTTATATTGCCTTTCCCTTCACCCAAATCAACATGTGACTCTTAACTGGTCAGACATTTTCCCTTCCTTTCCCTCCCATCCCTGGTAACCAACAAGTAAGTTTCCTTCCCTGTGTAGCCCTTTCCTTGACTTTTCATAATAACAGGCTCATAAAGTATTTGTCCTGTGATTGACTTATTTCACTCAGCATAATGTCCTCCAAATTCATCCACGTTATGAGGTGATTCGTGGATGATTCTTTATTCTTTAATGTTGCATAGTATTCCATTGTGTGAATGTACCATGGTTTGGTTATCCATTCATCTGTTGATGAACAACTTAGGTTGTTCCATCTCTTTGCTATAGTGAATTGTGCTAAAGTATGTGCCAAGTATCATGCTAGTGGTAGGCTTGGCAGGCTCATTCATGTTTTCTCAACTGCAGAAACCAAAATCCTGAATTGTTCCAGGGATACCTCTAAGAGAGCTATAAATACTTTTCAGAGGTTGTGGTTCTGAGTCACAGTTAAATGCATGTGGAGACAAAGTATTCTGTGATATGTTGGTAGAAGTGAGAGGCCTGGACTGGTTAGCTGGTGAAAGTGGAGTGCTGTGGTCAAAGTACTCCGTGTGAAATCCTGGCTTCCTGCCTTTATTGTGATTATGAAGAAACATGGCAACACCATGCTGAAATGTTTTAGGTAAAAGACCTAATAATATATGCTCTGGGGTATTGAGTTCAAAGCAGCTCAGCTTTGCTCCCTTCTGAACAGCTGTACTTCTCAGTTCTCTTGTAAAAGCATTGACTTGAGACACTGCCAGACAAATTTCACTAGCATCTGTCTGGAGTCCCTGGGATCCATCTCTTTGGCAAGAGTTTCTGTGTATTTAAGGATAGTAGCCTTTACCTTTAGGCTTGGCATTTGGGTTTGACTAGCCATAGATCTCATTAGAATGTCAAAATGAAGATCATTGAATTTTCTGAATGTTTGCCTGGATATAGTCAAGAAAATTGGCACTCTTTCTTTTTTTAGTAGCTGCACTAGCAATCAGAAAACCTGTTGTAAAGAACATCTTTATGAATTTGTGTCAAGTAGACCAGAGCTTTAAAAAAATTGGTGATTACCTTGCAAATAGTCTTTTGAAAATTTTATAATTTCCTTGGTTCAGTTCAACTTAGCATTGTCTAATGTTCAAACTATACCTCAATATAAAGAAAACAAAAATCCTCACAACTGGTCCAATAAACAGCTTCACAGTGGATGGAGAGAAGACTGAAGTTATCAAGGATTTCATGTTACTTGATTCTACAATCAACATCAATGGAAGCAGCAGTCAAGACATCAGATGACGTATTGCATTGGGCATATCTGCTGCAAAAGATCTCCTTCAGGGATGAAGAGCAGAGATGTCTTCTTGAAAACTAAAGTGTGCCTAATTCAAGCCATGGTATTTTCTTT
>NW_006921699.1:2037581-2045767 GCF_000298275.1 Orycteropus afer afer | reverse complement strand
TCCTGGAAGAAATGCAGCCAGAATGCTCCTTGGAAGTGAGAATGGCCAGACTTTGTCTCACCTACTTTGGTCATGTTGTCAGAAGGAACCATTCCCTGGAGAAGGATATCATGCTTGGTAAAGTGGAGGGCCAACGAAGAAGAGGAAGGCCCTCAATGAGATGTGGCTGCAACAATGGACTCCGGTATGGCAAGGATCATGAGGCTGGCACAAGACCAGGCAGTGTTTCATTCTGCTATGCATAAGGTCACTATGAGTCAGAGAAGACTTGACAGCATCTAGCAACAACAACAACAGTGTTTCAATACTGTCTCCAATAGTGCAGAAGTAATTGGAGCACACTGATGGAAGACTTCTACCACATCTTCCCCTTGCTTCACATGTACAAGGACAGTAGGACTGTACTAGAGATGTATCCTCATTGGCATTATTGTGATTCACATCTTCTTGGAGAAGATTTTTTTTTAAGACATCTTCCACTGCTTCCTCCACATTGGAGATGGTGTTCAGGACCCTCATAGCTTTGACAGGGTGGCAGTCTGCTTGACTGGCTCGTCCTATACCCTGGTGCAAAGATCTGAAAAGCGTGGACAGGATTTGTGCTCCTGTTACTTTGCTGGCTGCACCCCTGCCTCACACTCAGCTGTGTAAGACAGCAGTTTCATGCCATTGGCTAGCTTTTCTGCTGCAACCCTGACTTCATCCTGTCTCTTTTGTTGTGTTGTAGCTGAATTGACTGGCACTTAAATGCTGGCACTCTTAGCAGGGGGGTTCTTGCAGTTAGGGAGACCCAGACCACAGCTGTCAGGTGGCTTAGACATTTATGTGTGTGTTCTTCCTCTAGGATCTGTCTTAGCATCCCTGTGCCAGTCGGCGGTGTTGGAAGCACTGACTTTACATGATCCAGAGAACAGGAACCTGGATTTCAGCACCTGTCTCTAAATGCTTACCCCATGTGGACTGCTTACAGTGTCATAAATGCCTAGGCATCAGCAATAGCTTAATACCAGGGTCCCTCTGAGAGCACCACAGGCTTCTAGTTCTGTAGTTGGTGTTTTTGCTTTAGATCATTTGGGAGAAAAAGAGCAATGGAGACTTTCTTGTGAATTGGATGAGGAACTGTCTAGAATTTTCTAGACAAACTTCTCAAAGATTGAAGACTTGCCAGCTCAATAATGTCTCAGCCTCATCAGGAATGTGATTTCTAAGCATTTGTCTTGCCTTCACTCTGGCCTCAGGATCAGCATCAGCATCATAAATGCCCCTGCCTTTCAAGTGACTGACTTGCGACTGTTGTAATAACAAGTCTGAAAACTCCAATGAACACTTTCTCACCAGAATGTGTTACAGTTGCTTGTTATTAAAGGTGTGAGTCTAGGGACTTGAATATACCCTGGTGATGAATCTGATTGCTACAAATCCAGAAGTTCTGATTACTTTTGCACTATTGTGGATAGTATTTAATAGTTTAGGGACAATGGCTTTATCACCATGATCAAATGTGATTCCCAAAACTGTTGAAAAATGATCCAGCATTGGCAATGCAAGCTTCTTTCACTACCTGGGAGCTGAACATTTAAGCATTCCAGTGAACAAGGGTAAAGTCTGGAAAAACTCAGTCATAGTCTGCAGCTCCGGCAACAAGCAAGGATTGAATTTTCCTGAGTGTATTGGCACACTAATCGTGGTCATGTTTAAAATTTTCCTCAAGTTCTTGGCTAAAATGGATCTAAGGAAAAGACAACATTTGTAAAAAGCTTTTATAAAATGACTTCACCAATTACTCTGGCATTCCCTTCTTTAGATGTATTTCCAGCCTTGGCGCTGCTTGCCGGACCAGATGTCTTTGCACTGTTGACAGGGTTTCCAGGTGTTTTAGGTGGGGAAATCTTGGAGGCTGAAGCAAC
Organism: Orycteropus afer afer; assembly: GCF_000298275.1. Classification (NCBI taxonomy): domain Eukaryota; kingdom Metazoa; phylum Chordata; class Mammalia; order Tubulidentata; family Orycteropodidae; genus Orycteropus; species Orycteropus afer. Next base: position 2,043,860 of record NW_006921699.1, on the reverse strand, counting down.
AGATGATAGCATATTTCACTCTGATTTTTCCTCTCAGAATCTTTTACTTTTGTTGACACTGGAAATCTTACTGCCCCAGTTTAGAACTTCATCACACTGGGCACATATTGTTGGTGCTGCAATAGGAGAATTTCCTCTCTTGTAAAGTTCATGCTCCTCCCTTCCACATGCCTGTAATCTTCATTATTGCCAATATCTCATTATCTACATCTCTCACCTGACTGCTGGATATACACCAAATATATCCAAAAAAGATATACACAAAACACTGGCTTTCTGGGGATTAATGACTGAACTGCAAAGAGTTTTAGGGTTTTAGTAAGACACAGTAGCCATCATGTTACCAGATGAACATTGATGGTGCCAGGATCCATCAGCTTCTGTCAGATTCTGCACTCCATCTTGAAGCATTACTCTTGTTCTATTAAAGCTAAAATAACTACTGTGATTTAGGATTTACATTGTGCTGGTAAGCTGTTCACAAAGGTATTACAATTCCCACTCTAATTAATGACACCTTGTAGAAGATTGGGCAATCTACTTTCATAGTGATACTGCCTTGGAAACACAAGGAGGGGTCGCTATGAGTCAGATCTGACTTCGCAGTGAGTTTGGTTTTAATTTTTTGTAGTTCTTAAAGCTGTGCTCAGGCTTGGGTGCACTTAGCCACCAACATCCCTCTGCCACACTTGGATGCATTCAGTGGACCACTGTGAAGGGGATGGGATAGGTTTGTGCCACACAGCCTGGCCAGGAACAGCTTCTGGGCCACGGGAGCTGAAGTGACAGGAGCAGTGGAGCAGTGCCAGGCACTGAGCAGCTCCCTAAGTAATGTAAAAAAAAAAAAAAAAATACATATTTGTATGTATGTGTATGTATATATATATGTGTGTGTGCATGTGTATATATTATATATATATATACATATATACCCCCCCCCCCACACACACACACACACACACACTCCAAACTTGAGTTGGTTGTTGAATTCCTCTGGGTCATGTTTTTATTATCTACCAAACAAATCACCCAAGCCAGGGCCTGCCTCATGAAGGGCTCCCCCTGCTGCCACCCAGGTGTTCTGGAAGGGCTGGGAGTTTCTCCACAGTGGCCATCTGCAGGTCACTCATCTTGTTCTGTTTGGGAAACCACATTTGTGCTGCAACTTTGCTCTAGGAAACAGCTGCAGACAGGTTTGCAAGAATTGGTCTGCCTGTGTTGGCAGGCCATGTCTCTCCTCCACCTTAAAGAGGCTGCTCTTGGGAATTCTAATTGTTTGCAGCCTGGAGAAATGGCATCCCTGCTTCAGGGCTATTCCTGCTGCTGACAAAGTCTAATGCTGTTATTTCTCACCAGGTTGCTAATTATGGAATGGGAGGACAGTATGAGCCACACTTTGACTTCTCGAGGGTAAGGCCCAAATCATGGTTGTTTTCAGAAGTCCCTGGTCCAGCTAGTTTGAGAAGACTGGAGCTTCTAATCACACTTCAGCTCCAGATCAGGCCACCCTTCCTTACTAGGGGAAACCCCTTATTGCTGGTAAACCCCGAATCTGGAACCTTAGGGCCTGGGGAGCCCGGTGGCTGTTTCCCCTGTAGATATGGGATATGTTTCTCATGCCCCACTCTGTGTCACTCTGTGCCAGATTCTAAAGCAAAAGACTTCACTAAGTCTTTATGAAAAGTATTCCTGCCTCCCCCTCTCCTTGCGTGGCCAGGTTTCCTTTGCAGCCTTGATGCATGTTGCAGGCTGATTTATGAAACATACATACTTCCCTTTCCCTGACCCTTTTGGTCTTGATTCTGTGGGTGGTGGGTGAAGTCAGTTGCAAACTTGGGTGAAAGTTGTTGTCTGTTGCAGCGACCTTTTGACAGCGGCCTCAAAACGGAGGGGAATAGGTTAGCGACGTTTCTTAACTATGTAAGTATTGGGTCTAGGCCCACCTGTTCATTCTCACTTAATTTTATAGAGCCATGAGCAAGATGCTTTCAAGAGTTTAGGGACGGGGAATCGTGTGGCTACATTCTTAAACTACGTGAGTATGATGTGTGCAGGATATGAGCCCTAAGAGGACCCTGGGTCCAGAGTGCTCTCTTATGCTCCCATCTGATTGGAGGGAGAGGCTGATACCCCCAGCTGCTGGTTAATAGCCCTTCTGGCTCTCAGCATACTTTTTGGCTGTAGTACAGACAATTGGCTTCTGTTCCCATCAGTGTGCTCCTCCTACCACCCTCCATCCCCACCCCTTCAAGCTTCTCACATCCTGACTTCTTTGTAATGGGTCCAGTGCTAGTCTGGACTTTTGGAAGGAATTCGCTGGAGGGCTCCCTGCTCTCAGCAGAGTGAGGAGGTCACTTGAATGTGCTCTTAGATGAAACCTACCTTTGTTTCCCCAGAAGCTCTGTGGTTTGCCTCCCACTTGCTACCTCTGCTCCATCCACAGGGCTTTGGGATTGGCTTTCACATGAAGAATAATTTCCTCTCCTCTCTTCTGAGTCACCTCTAAACAGCATAAACAAAAAAAAAATAACCAAACTCACTGCCATTGAGTCAATTCCGACTCATAGTGACCCCTTTTGGGTTTCTGAGGCAGTAAATCTTTACAGAAGTAGATTGTCCAGTCTTGCTTCCATGGAGGGGGTGGTGGGTTTGAACCACCAACCTTCTGGTTAGCAGTCAAATGCCTTAGGCACTATGCCACCAGAGCTCCTTCTAAATAGCATAGAAACTGTCAACTTGACAAAAGAAGCTATGTTCATTTTTTCCTTTGATCTTTCATTTAAAATTTTATTGTGTGGGGTTTAAGTGCTGAAGATGTGCTGTGAACATGCTGGGGATCAGGATATTTGTGGCCTGTCTTGTGGAGTTTAAAGTCCAATACAGGAAACTTACTTTAAACATAGAGTAAATGACTTAGCATATTGATAAGTGCTATGAAGAAGCAGCACAGAGAGCTGTTGGAGCTCATCGTCGGAGTTCAGAGAACACCTCCTTTGGGAAGTAACATGTCAGTTGAGACTTGAAATTAAGTGGAAATTAGCTGGTGGTGCATGGTTTTTGGCAGAGGAAAGAATGTGTGGAGGCCTGAAAGGGGAAGGGGGTTGGGATGTTATAAAACTAAAGAAAGACTGATGTGGCTCAGGAGTAGTGCGTGAGCTAAGAGTAGTTGGAGGGAGACACTGGTGAGAGTGGCATGGTCTTAGGGTTCCAGAAGAGAGCCAGATTTAATCCCTAGAGAAGCCATGTGTGTGTGTGTGTGGTGGGGGGTTCATCTAATTCACTTAGCATATGCCTATCAAGTGCCCTTCAGTCTGTCTGGTATGTGTCTTGTGGAATTTTTTTTTTTATTTTTAGCTCCAAATTTTATTACATTATATGAAAAAAAAAAAACAAAACCTTGAGGTAAGAGCCAGATGTGAATGAAGTGGTGCTTTGGGCTTTGGTTGAAGCATGCTCTATGAGCCTGTGGAACTTGTATTCTGTTCCGTTTGAGACTTCACTGTGGGAGAAAGCAGGTCCTCTGGAAACACAGTTCCCTTCCTGCCTACCCAGGTGGCCCTCAGGAAGGCAGCTGCAGTGGGAACATGAGGGTCTAGAACAGCAAATTATTGGAACCAAGGACAACAGAGGGCTCCTGGTCAGGGCAGTCACAGAGCACATTGGCTTAGGTGAGGCCAAACTGAATGGTGACTCGGGGCAGGGAGGGGCTGGGATAGGCATTTTCTGAGTACAGACTCAGATTGTTCCCATCAGGGACAGCCAGGATACAGATTTCCTATGTGTACTTTTGGATGCCTGTGAGCAGGGCTTGAGAAGGCACAAGGTGTGGGTTAAGGGCTGACCATTGAGCAGTGCCACTTATACTCTGTTGGACACAGAGGAGGGTGATCTGCATACCTTGTCATGTCATTTGTGACTCACTTGGCCTGAGAGCCTTGGGTAGAATGACCAAGCTCTATGTCTTATATTCCCAGATGAGTGATGTAGAAGCTGGTGGTGCCACCGTCTTCCCTGACCTAGGTGCTGCAATTTGGCCAAAGAAGGTAAGTTCTGGTCCTTTTGGGTCCGAGGTTGAAGCCGGTCTTAGACCTTGCCCATGCTCTGGTCCTTGGCTTGCTTGTCTGTCACTGTGATAGGCCTAAGCCCCTTTCCACCTGGACTCTGACCTTGTAGCCTCAGCTTCCAACTGCAGAGAACAGACAGGGGAGGGATGTCCCTTCAGGGGCAGATGGGCTTGCAAATATCCACTCTGCCGTGAAGGGTAGGTACTGTCTGGGGAACTCCTCTACCACTGGAGTCTCAGAGTCCTTTCCACCTGCACACAGGGAAGTGAGGGTGTTTCCACTTAGGGTGGAGGCTATGTGGTGTTCTGGGGTCAAGTCTCAGAGCCTGTGTGGAGCTGGGTGGTGGATGCTTTGTGTGTGTTACAAGAGACTGAGCAAAAAAGCTGGATCCCATGCTCATGATACACGACATCTTTCTTAGAGTTCAGGGAATGTCTCTTAGGGAGTAAATCCTTTTGTCTCTTTCATGGTGCCTTCTAGGGACTCTTTCCTATCTTGTCCTCTCAAACCCAATCTGTGACATGTTCTGACAGGCTATTCTTTCCTAGGGCACAGCTGTGTTCTGGTACAATCTCCTGCGGAGTGGGGAAGGTGACTACCGAACGAGGCATGCTGCCTGCCCGGTGCTTGTGGGGTGTAAGTGGGGTAAGTGGCTTACAGGGGGGTGCAGGCCTTGGTGGCATCAGCCTAGACTTTGGCAGTTGGCCTTAGACTCTAAGCTAGGAGACAAATTTGCGCAAAGGCAAGACTGTCTCCCTTTTTGAGGTTTTCTCTGCTAATGACGGCCCTATTCAGCCCTGTAGCTGTTCACTCAGCCAGTTTTGGGCCAGACAGCCAGTTAGAAACACTCTCAGAGATACCCAGAGAGCTGAGGGAGCCCTGAGGAAGAACAGCCTTATAAGCATCATGGGTCCAGGGTGGCTCTCCAGAAGAGTGCACTCTGACAAGGTTCAGAGGGAGCAGTCAGGGAGAAGTGAAATCAGAAAAGGGGGAAGGGTGTCCCAGGCAAGATGGCCTACAAGGAACAAGGCACAAGATAAAAATCAACATCTTAGGGTAGAGGCTTTCTGCCTTTGTCATTTGAATAAGGGGAAACCTGTGGCAAAGAGGCTGAGAGGATAAAGTTCAAGGTGGAAACTTGAACTTTATCCTGGAAGCAGCTATGGTGAGCCATGGAGAGGGTTGAACCAGGATGGGCCAGGAAGAAATGGCAAGAGGTGATTCTTATAGCCCTGTTTGAGAATTTGGGGGATAAATAGTGATAGTTCCATAGAAAATGAAGCAAATTTTTTAAAAAAATGAGGCAATTGCTAACTTTAGTGAAAAGAAAAAGTCTAAGGATGGAAATCTAAGTATAATCTACTATGTGGTTCAGGTTATTTGACCATAATAAATTAAACTCTGAATCTGATTAGTTTAACTGAATCTAGTGATTTAACTGTATTGGGGAAGTGGGAGGCAGGAAATAGTTTTTCAAGAGTGGTAGAAAAGAATTAGAAATTTCAGTCTTCCATGGTAGACCATCATTACACAAGATTTAAAATCAAAAGTCAAAAACTAGCACTGTTAACTACTTCATTTAGAAAAATGAGGATAAATATCAGAAGAAACAGCTAACGAAGATGAACATGCTCTGGGACTGGGGACTCGGGATGGCGGAGGGGAAGGGTTAGGAGATTGCTGTTTTGCCTTATAAACCTTGTAGAACGATTTGATTTTTTAAGCTAAGTACATGTATTACTTTTGAAAATTAAATGTTAACTTACATTTTAAAAGCTGTGTGACTTTGGAAATACATTAGAATTATTTGGTATTACTCATTATGAAAGCATCTCAGGAAAGTGTTTGAGGAATGAAATTGTGGTTCATGTGTCTTTGAGACACAGAGGTTTAGGTGACACCTCTGCCAGTGGTACCCACAGCACAGCACACAGATTAAGATCTTCTGGCCTGAAGCCTCTGAAGTTGATATTCTAAGCCCTCTGTAGTCCTGACAGGCTTCCTTATTCTCATATCCTGCCTCTCAATTCTTACCTGCCAATTTTAACAATATCAAGCTTCTTGAGGTCCTTGGCACACTGCCAAGTGACTCCTACCTTGATGTCTGTCTTATCCTGTTGCTAATGCTTAGGACCCCCTTGGTGTGGTAATCGTCTTGATATGGCAATCTTCCCTGCAGATTAACTTCTTCTTTTTTTTTTTAGATTTATTATTT
>NW_006921699.1:2034749-2035876 GCF_000298275.1 Orycteropus afer afer | reverse complement strand
TGATCTGTAGTTTTCCTTTTGAGTGATGTCTTTGCCTGGTTTTGGTATCAAGGTGATGCTTGCTTCATAAAATGAGTTAGGGAGGATTCCATCCTTTTAGAATGGAATAGAATAGAATAGTTTGAGTAGGATTGGTGTCAGTTTTCTGAATGTTTGGTAGAATTTTCTGGTGAAACCCTCTGGCCAGGACTTTTTTTAGTTGGTAACTTTTTTATGACCTGTTCAATTTCTTCTTTTGTTATGGATCTGTTCAACTTTTCCACATCAGTCTGTGTTAGTTTAGGCAAGTGGTGTGTTTCTAGAAATCTGTCCATTTCTTCCAGATTTTCAAATTTGTTGGTGTACAGTTCTTACAGTATCCTGATATTATCCTTTTTATTTCAGTTGGTTCTGTTGTGATATCACCCAATTATTTTCTTATTCGTGTTATTTGTATTCTTTCCCTTTGTTAAATTTGCCAGTGGTTTGTCAATTTAATTAATCTTTTCAAAAAACCAACTTCTGCTCTTGTTGATTTTTTTCTATTGCCCTTCTATTTTTCTGTTTCATTGATTTCTGCTCAAATCTTGATTATTTCCTTTCTTCTGGTGACTGTAGGCTTTTTTAAAAGTGTTGATTTTGGCTCTTCTTTTTGGATGTGTGCATTTATTACTATAAATTGGCCTCTGATCACTGCTTGAGCTGAGTCTCAAAGATTTTGGTATGCTGTGTTTTCGTTCTAGTTTGATTCAAGTAATTTTTTAATTCAATTTTTGTTTCTTAACCAGTCTTTCTTGAGGAGGGTGTTGTTCAGTTTCCATATGTTTACTCTTTTTCCATTGATCTTCCTATTGTTGATTTCTAATTTGATGGCATTATGATCTGAGAAGATGCTTTGCAGTATTCCAATGTTTTTAAATTTATCAAGGCTTGCCTTATGGCCTAACATATGGTCTATCATGGAAAATGTTCCATGTGTGCTGGAGAAGACTATATATTGTGCTGTTGTTGGGTGAAGTGCTCTGTAGATGTCTATGTCTAGTTGGTGGATTGTATTGTTTAGCTCTTCTGCATCTTTGTTGAGTTTCTTTCCAGTTGTTCTATCTTTCATTGAAAGTGGTGTATTAAAGTCTTCCACTATGACTGTG
>NW_006921699.1:2008659-2025955 GCF_000298275.1 Orycteropus afer afer | reverse complement strand
CATCTTGCCCCGCCTCCTATATGGTGGTTTTTGTCTTAAAGTCAGGTTGATCAGAAATTAATATTGCCATTCCTGCCCTTTTACGGTTGCCATTTGCTTGATATATCTTTTTCCAATCTTTGATTTTTAGCTGATTTTTGTCTTTGTCTCTAAGGTGGGTCTCTTGTAGACAGCATATTGATGGGTGTTGTTTTCTTATTCAGTCTGCAACTCTCCGTCTCTTGAGTGGTGCATTTCACCCCTTAACATTCAATGTAATTATTGACAAGTATGAATTGGTTGCTGTCACTTTGTTATGTGTTTTTTCATGGTATCCCTGGTTTCTTTGTTCCATATTATTTTCTGTACTGAGCTCATTATATTTATGAATCATGTTATCATTTCCTTTGTTGTTGTTGTTTTAGTATTTGCTGAATAATTGTGCTTGTCCTCTTTTTTATTGTGATATGAAGGTTTATTGTTTTTCTTTGACGGTACCCCGTGATTTATAATTTCCTCCCTGAGATTAGAACAGTCCATTCTATCTTGCAACTCTCGTGACTTCTTCACCATTTAGAAGTTCTGTAACGACACAGTATTTTCCCTCTTTTGGTTTGTAGTTGTCCTCATTTGCCAATTGATGTCTCTGGTTCCTTGTTTACAATCTGGTAAGCTTATTTTACTTTGGATATGTCCATAGCTGTGGTGTCTGAGTTATGCCATCTTATGCATTAATGGTTGGTTGTTGTTTGCTATTTTTGGTTCTCTGTTCAAAGGACTCCCTTTAATATATCTTGTAAGGTTTGTTTGGTTTTGACAAATTCCCTTAGTTTCTTCTTATCTGGAAATATCCTCATTTCACCATCATATTTGAGGGACAATTTTGCTGGGTAAATAATTCTCTTCTGGCTTACATGGTTTGTGCTGAGAAATCAGAGCTTATTCTTACTAGTTGTCCTTTGTAAGTAACTTTTTGTTTTTCCCATGCTGCTTTCAGGATTCTTTCTTTATCTGGTTATGATGAGTTTGATGTTGATATGTCTTGGTGATTTTTCAGGGGGGTCTGTCCTGTTTGGGGTTTGTTGGACTTCCTTAATGGGTATATTCTTATCTTTCATCATATCAGGGAAGTTCTCCTCCAACAAATGTTGGACAATTTTCTCAGTGGTTTTATTTTTCTCTTCCTGTTCTGGAATTCCAATGACATGTAGGTTATTCCTTTTGATGGTATCCCACATGAACCTTAGCCTTTCTTCATTTTGAAGAAATTGATCCTTTTCCAAAGAAGTATTCAGGTATTTGTCTTCAGTCTCATTAATTCTGTCTTCCATTGCATCAATTCTACTCCATTGCCCTTTCAATGTGTTATCTAATTCTGACAATTTAGTATTAATCTTCTGGATTTCTATCTGTAGATTTAGAATCATTTCTAGTTTTTCATATATTTTGTCATTTTGTTCTTGTATTTTCTTCCAAAATCCTTCTAGGTTTTCTTCTGTGTTTTCCTTGGTCTGACTCTCACTCTTTTGAAGATACCGAAATATAATTCTTTTGAATGCTTTATCAGAGAGTTCCAATGCTTCTTCTTCCTCAGGGATGTGTTCTGGGTCTGTGTCCTTCTCCCTTGTTTTTACACTTTATCTTGCTTCTTTGTGTGGACTGTGATGTCTGTTGTCTCTGAGACATGGTAGCATTGTTTTATTCAGATCTCTGTTAATTGTTTGTGAAGAGCAGCCAAGGGTGAGTCAGGCTCTCCTTGGTGGTTGTTTATCATTGGCCCATTGGTGGAGAAGGAAGTGATGGTGAAGAAGAGTAAGTGAAGGAAGAAGGAGAAGGAAGTAAGTGAAGGTGCAGGAGGTGTGAGTGTAGTTGTGTCATATGGGGACTGTTGCTGTCTTCCACTCAGTGAGACAAAAGCAACAATTGAATAACTGTCAAAAAAGTGACAGCAAACGGACAATACACACACTGTGTAATCACACAGGAATAGTAACCAAAAAAAGAAAAAAACAAAACAAAGCAAAAAATCCTGCAATATCTGGGGAGAGGATAATAAGAGAAAAAAGGTAGAGAAGGAGAGTAATAAACAGAAAAATGGGGAAAATGCAAAAAGAAAATCAAGGAATGGGGTTAACCATGAGAAGAAAAAAAAAAAAAAATTGCAACCAGGAACAGGTAAACAAAAAAAGCTGAAAACTAGAACCTGGGAGGGGGAGAATAAAGAATAATAGTAAAAAGGAAAAAAGTAATAAAAATAATAGTTGTTTTAAAACAGACAAAAACAAACAAACTAAAAAACAGAAAAAAGGAAAAAAAATTGGGGTGGGGCAGGGCACCCAGGCTCTGTCAGAGCTCACAGACTGGGATGGAATTCCTGCCAGCCCAGAAGGTGGGTGGGAGTGAGGGATGGCCCCACCTCTGTTCACCAAGAGGGTGTGGGGTACAAGACTAACAAGGGGAATGTCACACCTTTCCAGTTGTCCACATCTGGAATGTCCTTGTGGTTCCCAGCAAGTGGAGCCTGTTCTTAAGTTCCTGGAATCTGGGAGAATGCTGTCACTTTAAATATCCAAAATGGTCACCACTTGTAAATATTCAAAATATCTGTGCCCTCCGGACAGGCAGAAGTCCACAGCTCAGCTGACCTTCCTCTTTGCTGTTTCCCCTTTTATTCACCAGCCACCAGAGCAGTTCTCCGTGCTGTCCCTGGCTAGCAGGGCTGATTTTTAGGTTAATTCTTAGGTCCTACCACCACTTGGCAATATCCAAGCTGTCTATGCTGTCAGGATCGCTGCCAGACTGCAGCTCCGTATGTCTCCTTTTTTGTTGTTTTTCATGCAAATCTTCTGCTAGTTGGAGTTTAGTCCACTTGTATATCCTTCCCTTCAAGACTCAGGGGCTCAGGATTATCTTCTGTATCTGTGTTAATTGGTTTCCCTTTTCTTTGTTGGTCTGTTCAGTTTCTGCTTATTCCGCCATCTTACCAGAACCCTCTCCAGATTAACTTCTATTTAGCTTCACATCTAGCCTTAGGGTTGCCTCCTCCCCCACCTGTTTATGTGCTCCTTGATTCTCTTCCCATGGCAACCTGCATGTGTGTCTAGTGTCACTGGCAGAATTATGTACAACTGTCAGCTTATACATCTGTCTCACTCAAGATCATGAGCAAAAAGGGGCCCAAGACTATGTCTTCCTCATATCTGATCCGTAGGGCCCAGTACAGAGGACATCATGAAGGGGTCAACATTTTGGCTGCTGAGTGAACCAATAGTAATGTAACACACCTTCTTTCTCTTTACAGTTTCCAATAAGTGGTTCCATGAACGAGGACAGGAGTTTTTGAGGCCTTGTGGATCAACAGAAGTTGACTGACATCCTTATCTGCCCTTCCTCTTCCTGGCCCCACAGCCATGTTGTCTTCAAGTTCAGTGTGACAGATACCTTTGTATGTTCCACTCCAGTAAGGCAGGTCTTTGGAGGAGTGAATATTTGTCTGGCAGAGGGTAGAATAGACTGGGGAGGATCCTGGGTGACTTGGGTCTGTTCCAACCCAGCCAGCCTCTCTGGTCAGCCTGTGCTATTTTTGGTTCCCAAGGGTAGAATCGGAATGGCTGCAGCAGGGTCAGGCTGTCTAGCACCTAGCAAGGTGCCTTTGTACCTCAGATGTTTTAGATGTGAGATGTTTCAATGAACCAAAGTTCTGATACCTTGTTTACATGTTTGTTTTTATGGTATTTTTATCAATTGTGGCTTTAACCAAAAAATAAAATATCCCTGCCAAAAGCCTTAAAGAGCCTTATTTAGAGTATTTTTTAAGAATGGGAAGCTTTTATCAAGTTCACCATTTCCTACGCATCATCTTAGTTTAGACAGAATCTGAATAACAAATACTTTAGCAGAAAGAACCATGGCCTTGAATTCTTGACCTCATTCAGCATTCTGTATTTCCTCTAAGCTTGAGTGTCCTTGTAAGGAAAGTGAGGAAGATAGCCCTAAGTCCCAGAGAACATAGAAAGCATATATATTTTCATGGCTGTGATAATGTTATAATTTGAAATTTCTTTTTTAAAATAATTACTTTATTGTAGTGGAGAATATACACAGCAAAACATGCACCAATTCAACCATTTATACACGTACAGTTCAGTGACATTGATTACATTTTTAGGTTATGCAGCCATTCTCACCCTCCTTTTCTGAGTTGTTCCTCCTCCATTAACATAAGCTCACTGCCTCCAAGGCTCTTATCTAATCTTTTGAGTTATGTTTGGCTGCTAACCAAAAAAAATTGACCCTTTGAACCTACGAGCTGCTCTATGGGAGAAATATATGGCAGTCTGCTTCCATAAAGATTACAGCCTTGGAAACCCTATAGAGAAGTTCTGTTCTATCCTGTAGGGTCACTATGAGTCAGAATTGACATGATGGCACCTGACTTGGTTTTCAGTTTTAGTTCTTAAAATAGTGTAATGCTCAAGCTAGACAGTTTTTACTAGTTAAGTTAAACTATTATTTGGTTTTAAGACTTCAGGGAATATTTTTGGTTTAAGATTTAAAGATTATCTCAGGGCAGTAATTTCAGGGGTTTGTCCACATTCCATGGGTCCAGAAAGTCTGAAGTCTATGAGAATTTGAAATCCTTTTGTGCATTTTTCCCCTTTTGATCAGTATTCTTCTACAGAATCTTTGATCAAAATTCTCAGTAATGGTAGCTGAGCACCACATGGTTCTAGTCTCATGGCCAAAGAGTCAGCTCTTCATGGAGGCCATCAGCCACACCTTCCATATCCTCCTTCTCTTTCTAACTCAAGAAATCCAAACTGTACTGAAGCCATTGGCAAAAATGAAGGCTCCAGGCATTGAGAGATTATCAATAGAGATGCTTCAGCAAATGGGTGCAGAGCTGGAGGCACTCACTTGTTTATGGTAAGATATTTGGAAGACACCTACCTAGGCAATCAGCTGGAAGAGATCTATATTTGTGCCCATTCCAAAGAAAGGTGATCCAACAGAATGTGGAATTTAATAAACAATATCATTAATACCACACACAAGTAAAATCTTGCTGAAGATAATTCAAAAACAGTTGTAGCAGTACATTGACAGGAAACTGCCAAATATTTAAGCTGGATTCAGAAGAGACTTGGAATGAGGGACTCTTGCTGATGTCAGATAGATCTTGGCTGAAAGAAAAGAATACCAGAAAGATGTTTATCTTTGTTTTATTGACTACACAAAGGGCATTCAACTGTGTGGATCATAACAAATCATGGATAACAAGGTGAAGAATGGGAATGCCAGAACACTTAATTGTGCTCATGAGGAACCTGTACATCAACCTAGAGGGAGTTTGAATGGAGCAAGGAGGATATAGCATGATTTAAAATCAGGAAAGGTTTGCATCAGGGTTGTATCCTTTCCTCATACTCATTCCATCTGTATGCTGAGCACATAATCTGAGAAGCTGGACTTTATGAAGAAGTATGCAGCACCAGGATTGGAGGAAGACTCATTAGCAACCTGAGATAGGCAGGTGACACAGCATAAAACAACTGGACCAATAAGCACCATCATGATAAACAGAAAAAAGTTTGAAGTTGTGAAGGATTTCCTTTTATTTGGATTCACAATCAATGCCCATGGAAGCAGCAGATCAAAGACATATTACATTCGGTAGATCTGCAAAAGACTTCTTTAAAGTGTTAAAAAGCAAATCTGCTGCTTTGAGGACTAAAGTCCATCTAAGACATGATATATTCAATCACTTCATATAAATGTGAAAGATGGACAATGAATAAGGATGATTGAAGAAGAATTGATGCCTTTGAATTATGATGTTGGCAAAGCATGTCAGATATATCATGGACTTGTAGAAGAATGAACAAATCTGTCTTGGAAGAAGGAAGAAGTACAGCCAGAATGCTTCTTGGAAGTAAGGATGGTGAGACTTCGTCTCACATACTTTGGACATGTTAGCAGGAAGGTTCAATCCCTGGAGAAGCAAATTATGCTTGGTAATGTAAAGGGTCAGTGAGAAAGAGCAAGACCCTCAATGAGATGGATTGACAAAGTGGCTCAAACATAGCAAGGATTGTAAAGGTGGTGCAGAGCAAGGCAGTACTCCCTTCTATTACCAAAAGGTCACTATGAGTTGGAACCAACTCCACCACACTCAACAATTCCTGACTCCTCCTTCCTTCACTGCTCCAGGGAAATAGAGACCAATTGTGCCTTGGATGGCCACTTGCAAGCTAAGACCCATTTCTTATTTTAAACTATGAGATATATACACAGAATTGTTCATGATACAGTTTAAAGAATAAGAAGGTGAGTGGAACACCCATGTTACTATCTCCAATGTCAAGTCAGTATCTTAGGAGCCCCTTTTCGGCCGCTCCTGGATCACATTTCCTTTCCATTTCCAGTGCCTTGGTGGTAGCCATTGCCTAGTGATTTGTGATAGGCATTGCTTTGCTTTGCTTCATAGTTTTTCCATCTGTTTATAGATCCCTAAATAAGTATTCTTTCCCCCTGATTTTGAAATTTTTATAAACAGAATCAAAGTATGTATTTTGGGGTGCTTGACTTCTTTGTTCAGCATTTTAGAGATTCATTTTTGTTGCATAGCTGTAGTTCATTTTAATAGTTCATTCATTTTTGTTACTATGTAATTCAGAACTATACCATAATATACCTAATACACTGTTAGTAATTTGGAGCTCGTGTGGTATAGTGCCTAAGGCATTTGACTGCTAACCAGAAGGTCGGTGGTTCAAACCCACCAGTTGCTCCATGGAAGGAAGATGGGGTAATCTGCTTCCGTAAAGATTTACTGCTTTGGAAACCCAGTAGGGGTCCCTATAAGTCAATCGACTCAATAGTAGTAAGTTTGGTTTTTTTGGTTTGAGTTTGATTTGGATTGGTTTTAGGTTTTCTGTATTATGAATAATGCTGTGGTTAGCATTGTCTTAGTTATATAAGTGCTGCTATAACAGAAACACCATACGTGATTGGCTTTAACAAATAGAAATAGATTTTCTCACCATTTAGGAGGCTAGAAGAATTCAGGGTCCTGGCTCTAGGGGAAGGCTTCCTCTCTCTGTTGGCTCTGGAAGAAGGAAGGTCCTTATCTCTTTTGAGCTTCTGTTCCTGGGCAGTCTTCTTGTGGCTAGGTGTCTCTCTTCCCCTACCTCTGCTTATCCAATTGCTTATTTAATCTCTTTATATCTCAAAAGAGACTGATTTAAGACAAACCATACACTAATCCTGCCTCATTAACATAACAAAGACAGTCCATTCCCAAATGGGATAATAACCACAGGCATAATAATTAGTATTTACAACACGTATTTTTTGGGGGGCACAATTCAATCTGTAACAGCATTTTTATATATGATTCGCAGTGTATGTAAGCACACATTTCTGTGGGATACATATGTAGGAGTGGAAATGTGAAGTTTTAGAATAAGTGAATCCTCAGTTTCACCATATAATGTTTTCCAGTGTAGTTGTACACCTTCTTTCCAGAAATAAATGGGAATTTTTGTACTCCAGCCCTCTCCAGCATCTGGTATTGTCATACTTTTGCATTTTAGCTAGCTTGGTGCCTGTATAGTATTATGACAATTGCTAATGATGTTGAGCACTTTTTATGTTTCTTAGTCCTTGGGCTTCTTCTTTGTTAAGTGTTCATTAAAGTCTTTTCTTACTGATTCATAGGAATTTTAAATATATTTTGGACATAAGCTGTTTGTTGGCTGTATGTTTTGCAAATATCTTCTGTTTTGTGGGGTTTTTTTAAACTCAGTTGTGGCTCTTGAATAGAATTTTCTTATTTTGATGCCAAATTTATCAAGCTTTTCTTTTTGGATTTATGCTTTTTATGTCTTATTTAAGAAATTCTTCTCTATGCCAAGATCATGAAATGTTTCCTTTTTTCTCTTCTATAAGCTTTAGTTTTTTCTTTTATGTTTAGGTCTTTAACGCACCTAGGTTTCACTTTTGTATATTGTATAATGTGGAGGGGTCCACTTAATTTTCTTTTGCATTTTTTCATTAGTATAGGATAGGCTTATGCTACAATGATAAATAATCCCTAGCTTTCAAGGGCTTAATACATAGAACTATCTCTCATGCAGAAATCCACTTGGTGTAGAGAAATTGCTGGAAGACTTTTCTCCCTACATATAGCCATCTGCTCTCCTTCTGGTGCCACCACTGGCAGAACTTAACAGGAAGTCACTGGTAAGGGAATCTGGGAAATGTAGTTTGTAGAGTCACAGCTCTTGCATAACAGAGAATAGTATAGAAGAATGGCTTTGGAACTGAGAAAATAGGAATATTATTGGCACAGTATGTGGGGTTTTTTGAGGGAGAGAAAAATTGAGATTCATTGGAGTTCTCAAATCTGTATAATGATATCAATAGCTATGGAAAATTATGAAGCCGTTTTCTCTTTCAGTATTTTCTATGTTCCTTCTGGAACTCTGATTAAATGTAAGTTAGACCTTATCATGCCATCTGTCTTCACTTTCATATTTTTTATACTATATATTTTTTGCAGATATTGCACCCATGTAAATGATGCAACCACTCATATAATACACAATGTACTTTGGAGAAGAAAATGTGAGAGGGTTGCATGGTTGGCAAAAATGTATAATATGTACATTATTTGCATAAAAATACATTATCCATGCAGTAATTATGGATAATTTTTACAGCTGTTTTCTAGTTTACTAATTCTCTATTCTACTATTAAATGTATCCAAGAGTTTTTCTTTAAACACTTCCATTGTTTTCTGGATTGCACCATTTATTTTGAAAAGTCCAGTAGTCTTTTTGTTGTTCCTTTAAAGGTAAGCTCCTCTCCTGCCACTTCCTCCAGGTTGTCTGCTTTTAAGATATTTTCTCTGTCTTGGTTTTAGTAGTCTTACTATATTATACCTAAGTGTGGGTTTCTTTTTGTTATTTTTCTGCTTGGGG
Organism: Orycteropus afer afer; assembly: GCF_000298275.1. Lineage (NCBI taxonomy): Eukaryota > Metazoa > Chordata > Mammalia > Tubulidentata > Orycteropodidae > Orycteropus > Orycteropus afer. Next base: position 2,016,991 of record NW_006921699.1, on the reverse strand, counting down.
TTCACCAAGCTTATGAACTGGTGGCTTGACGTCTTTGATCAGTTTTGGATGACTCAGACCTTGTGTCCTCAAATACTGCTTCTGTCCCACTTTCTTTTCTTCCTATCTTTTGGGGACTCCAATAGTCTGGATGTTAGAGCTTCTCATTATGTTTCCTATTTCTCCTAATCTCTTTTTAGTCTTCCATCCTTTTTCCTCCCGCTTGTGATTCAGACTGGATATTTCCTATTGATCTGTCTTCTAATTCACTTACCTCTTCTGCTGAGCCCATCTATTGACTTCTTATTTTTCAGTTTTACAATATCCATTCAACTATTTTTATGGATTCTAATTATCTGGATAATTTGTTTTGTTAACTCCATATTTTGCATGAACTAATGAATCAGTTATTTAAAAGATTTTCTGTGGGATTGTTTCTGTTGTCTTTTTTCGCTCTTGATTTCTGATCCTTTGATTAACTCTCTTACCTTCTCTGGTCATTTTGATGGAAATTTTAGCATTGTATCTGACAAATTATAGAAGCTCTAGATGGTGATAGCTTCCCACACAAAGGGCTTACCCTTTCCTCTACCAGGCAGAGTGAGGATTGATCACCTTAATTCTCTGAGCCCACTTGAGACTGGGTTTCAGTTTTAGTAGGGCTCTACTTCTGGTTTACTCCTTCTCTCTCCCCCTCACAGGGTGTAGTCCTCCAGGACTACAGTTAGTACCCAAACACTTAAATGTTTCCTCCACCCAGGGATATAAAATATAAAAGAATAAAAATAAATAAACTAAAAAAATAATAATATAAAATCCATAGATATAAAATCTTTGACTCACATTTTCTTTTCTTAAGTGGTTCAAATGTACTTCACAAATGTGCTTTTGTTGTATTCAAACAGTGTTAAAAAATATGGTGGCCTGTTTCTCAGATCTCATGGCACTATTTCCCTCCTCTTTTCGTATCTGAATCTCCTATTAGTTATGGATTGAATTGTGTTCCTAAAAAGATGTATTGAAGTTCTCACCTCTGTACCTCTGAACGTGACCTTGTGTGAAAATAGTTTTTCTTTTGTTCTCAGCTAATAATGAAGTCATACAGGAGTAGAGTGGCTCCTAATCTCTTCTGAGCATGATCTTATAAAAGAACAGAGACAGAGTCACACATGGGGGAAGGTGTCATACAAGGAGTATGAGAATGCCAATTTAGAGCTTTGGTCTCCAAAAATTCATTAAGTTCAGTGAACCCCAAGCAGAAAAATAACAAAAACCCACACTTAGGTATAATATAGTAAGACTACTGAAAACCAAGACAGAGAAAATATCTTAAAAACAGACAGCACAAACTGAAGTTATTTCCCTTGGCAGTTCCTGAACTTTAATTCTGTGTGCTCAGAGTACCTTGACATTGCCTAAAAATTCATTCTCCTTTTCGGAAGTTTTTTTTTGCTCAGCTGCTTATTCTTCCATTCTGCCCAGCTTTAGAATTCAGCAAACATCTTAATAGATAAACAAGCTGGCTGTAGATAAGTTCTTGACATCTCCCTCTTAATCAATATTTTGACAAACACAAGTCTAATTTTTGTTATTCAGTGCCCCTTGAGACTTCCACAGCTCTGCTGGCCTATCTTCTTCCTAGTAGTTGCCCCTGCTCATGTACTTTGTTTGCTCCTCAGCGTCTTGCCCCATGCCTGGAATGAGCAAGTGTTCTGAGGACAAAAGAGACTTCGCAGTTTTGGCTCACCATACTCTGAGATTTACCTTTGCCCAGGATTTTCTTTTTAAATTATTGTGGTAAAAATATGTATAGCACATTTACCAATTCAATATTTTCACTTGTAGAGTTTTTCCCAGGATCTTGATGATCAAATCCTTTTTGCTTCAGTAATTCATTGATCCCATCAGACAGATTTTAAAGAAATTTTATCCAGCATTTGTGTTTGTTTTTGGTATAAAAATTGGTCTACCATAAGCTACTCCATCTTGGTTGAAAGTGGAGGTCTTCCATCCATTGAGTATTGCTTTTTTTAAAAAAATTTTTATATATAGTAAAATACAGGTACAGAAAACCTTGTTTTTGATATCTTCCTTTGTTATCTGGTGGAACAAGATGTTCCATATTAATCTTGAACATTTTTTGTATCAAACATGAAGTCAGACATTATTCTAACACTCACAGCTCAGTGCTAAGGATTTTCATTGCTGTTGGGTTTTAGTAAAAAGCTAGGAAATATATACATATATTTTTTTTTTTCTCAAGATAGAATATCTCATGCATTCATACTAATACATGGAATTTAAATTTAGGATTATGGTGTTTTAACTTTACTTCTTACATAATAAAACAGTTTCCTTTGTTCTTCACCAAGAATTTTACTGTTACAGATTAAATTGTGCCCTCTGCCCACAAAAAAGTAAGAATAAGTATTGAATCCTTAGTCCTTGGACCTTTGAATATGATCCTGTTTGGAAATAGGGCATTTCTTTTGGTTGTTTTAATAAGGTCATAGCAATGTAGGGTGGATGCTAAACCTATTCATTTCTGAATTATAAAAAATCAGAATAGACACAGACACACAGGGGAAGACAGATGCTGTCTGATGATGTACACAGATGAATTTATAAGCCCAGAAACTCCAGGGATTACCATCTACTAGAAGCCAAAATAGACAAAGGACCTGCCTTAGAGCCACACCCTGAATTCAGACTTCTGGCCTCCTGAACTGTGAAAAGATAAATTTCTGTTTGTTAAAGCCACACACTTGTGGTATCTCTGTTACAGTAGCACTAGTGAACTAAGATACCTGGTTACCGAGGTGGGGGGGCAAGGGGCCGGGGGAAAGGAAGTGATAGAATATTCCATAATTACCTGTTTGCTCTATCTCATACAATAGCCTCAGATTAGTAATACTAATACTACCACCAGTAATATGTTAACTGAAAACAGTAAAAATAATTTTTGCATTACTTTTCTCATTTTAAAAATAACTGTGCTATATAGTGTCATCTCATAAGCCATTCCATACTGTATTCTCTTCTTTTTAATCCTTATTTAGTCTTAGTTCTGTAAGTAATTGTATTTAATGTTCATCAATTCTTAATGTTGATGTTTCTAGTCAGTTTGGTTGCCTCAAGTTCATTCTATTAGTAGAATCCTCAGAAAGGGCTCATAGGAATATTATTCCCTGAGATCTTACATGATCAGGATAGTTTGTGCCCTTTATACTTGAAGGTCAGTTTTGCTGGATAGTATTTATTTATTTTTAAGGAATTCAATGGCTGTGATCTTTTGGAAGTAGATTGCTAGGCCTGGGTGAATTCAAACCACCAACTTTTCAGTTAGTAGCCAAACACTTAAATGTTTCCTCCACCCAGGGACTCTGTGGGTATAAAATCTTTGACTCATATTTTCTTCCCTTAAGTGGTTCAAATGTACTTCACAAATGTGCTTTTGTTGTGTTCATGTAGTGTTCAAAAATATGGTGGCCTGTTTCTCAGATCTCATGGCACTATTTCCCTCCTCTTTTTGTATCTGAATCTCCTATTACTTAGTTATGGATTGAATTGTGTTCCCAAAAAGATGTATTGAAGTTCTAACCTCTGTACCTGTGAACGTGACCTTGTTTGAAAATAAAGTTTTTCTTTTGTTCTCAGCTAATAATGAGGTCGTACAGGAGTAGAGTGGCTCCTAATCTCTTCTGAGCATGATCTTATAAAAGAGCAGACGTAGACACAGAGGGGGAAGGTGTCATACAAGCAGTAAGAGAATGCTAAGGATTTCTGGCTGCCACTTGACGTTAGGAGAGAGGCATGGAACATTTCCCCTCTTAGAACTCTCAGGAGGGATAGACATGGTTGATACTCTGATTTAGACTCCTAGCCTCCAGAATTGTGAGACAATACATTTCTGTTATTTAAAGCCACCCAATTTGTGGTATTTAAGACACTTAGTCTTTGTTATCCCAGTCCTGTTCAGCTTTTAAAACTGGCTTTATTGAGGAAAAAAAAATTCATAATAAAATTTATTTATGTTAAGTATACTGTTTGATGAGATTTGAGAAATACACTCATGCAGCCAGCACCACAATCAATATACACAGCATTTCCCTTATCCCAGAAAATTCTCTCATGCCTCTCTATAGTCATTTTCTTTTACTCCTGGCAACCACTGATCTTCTTCCTGTCATGAAAGTTATGCCTTTTCTAGAATTTTATATAAATAGAATCACACAGTGTATATATTCTTTGGTGGTGTGGGGTTCTGGCTATTACCACTAAGTAATTATTTTGTGATTCAGTCATATTGCCTGTGCTATAGTTTATTCCCTTTTATTACTCACCAGTATTCCATTGTATGGATATACTAAATTTTTCATCCATTTACCCACTGGTGGATAATTGGGTGGTTTCTAGTTTTTGGCTTTTACAAGTAAACATCTATAAACATTCATGTACAAATTTTTGTAGTGGCAAGAATACTTGTCCATTTTCCTTGGGTAAGTATCCAGGAATGGAATGGTGGTCATATAGTAGATGTACTTTAACTTTTTGAGAAACTGCCAAATTGTTTTCCATTTCTACCTGACAGTACCAGTTCTTCCATTTTTCTTGCCAACCCTTAGTATGGTCAGGGTTTCAATTTTAGACATTCAAATAGGTGTGTAGTGGTATCTCATTTTGATTTTAATTCTCATTTCCTTAATAACTAAAGATGTTAAATATTTGTTGATATGCTTATTTGGCATATATGTATCTTTGGTAAAGTGTCTGGAAATACTTGTCTATTTAAAAAAAATGGTGTTTTTTTTTTTATCATTATGGAGCTTTGAAAGCACTTAAATATTCTGGGTAAAATTCCAATTTTAGATATGTGATTTGCAAATATTTTTGTCTAATCTATAGCTCTTGTTTTCATTCTTTTAACAGTGTTTTTAGAAGAGCATAAGTTCTTAATGTTGATAGAGTCCAATTTATTAATTTTTTTCTTTCATGGATCATATTTTTTGCATTGAACCTAGGAAATATTAGCCTATACCATGGTCACAAAGAATTTTTCCTAAGTTTTTAATAAATGCTTTATAGTTTTACCTTTTACATTTAGGTCTATATTCATTTTGAATTACTTTTTATGTATAATTTGAGGTACATATTAAAGTTTATTTTTTTGGCATATAGATATCAAATAGTTCCAGCACCATTTGCTAAGAAAATTTGTTTGATATTTTCATTGTTTCAGAAAATTTGTCCCTTTGTTGCAAATCAGTTCACCACACACACACATATATATATATATGTATGGGTCTATTTCTGGACTCTCTACTGTGTTCCACTGATCTATGTGTCCATATTTTCACCAGTACTGCACTATCTTGATTATTATAGTTTTATAATATCTTGAAATTTTGTAGTGTAAGTCCTCCAATTTATTCTTACTTTCCAAAGAAGAAAATTTGATTTGGCTATATGATGTCCTTGTGTAGTTTTACGTGAATTTTAGAAACAGCTTGTCAAGAAATCTTTTTTGTTTTTAAGAATAAACCTTTATTATATTAAGCTGCTGGTATTTCAGGGTTTTCTACAAGAAATCTTGCTGGGAATTTGAAATTATTTTGAATATACAGGTCAGTTGAGGGAGAATTGGCATCTTAAAAGTATTGAATCTTCTGATCCATGAACACAGTATTTGTCCATATATTTGGGTCTTTAATTTATCTTTAACAATGTTTTGTGGTTTTTATTTAACAGATCTTGAGCATATTTTGCCTGGTTTCTGAAGTATCTTATATTCTTGGCACTGCTTTAAATTTTTTTTTTTTTTTTCCATTTCATTTTCTAATTGTTTCTTGCTAGTACTACATACAGGAGCTCTGGTAGCACAGTGCCTAAGGCACTTGACTGCTAACCAGAAGGCTAGTGGTTCAAACCCACCAGGCACTCCTCAGCAGGAAGGTTGGGCAATCTACTTCCTAGTGAGACCACCTTGAAAACCCAAGGAGGACAGCATATAACAACAACAGTACTACATACAAATATAGTTTTTATGTTATGCTTTTAGCTCACAACCTTGCTCAAACCACTTACTGATTTAAATAGCTTTAAAAATTTTTAAAAAATTTCATTTTGTTGTTGTTATTAATAGGTTTTTAAAAAGTATTCCATAAGACGTTATATATTGATAATCATGGCATCTGTGATTAAAGGCAGTTTATTTTGTCCTTTCCAATGTGGCTACCTTTTATTTATTTTTCTTGCCTTGTTCCACTGATCAGAAAGAGAAGTGATAAGCCTGGACTTCTTTGCCTTGTTCCTGAACTAAGAGGGAAATCATTTGTCTTTCATCATTAAGTATGATGTTAGCTATAGATTTTTTAGTAGATATCCTTTAACAAATTGAGGAAATTATTTACTGTTGCAAGTTAGCTGAAAATTTTGTTATCAGGAATAATTGTTGCATTTTATCAAATACTTTTTCTGCACCTATTGAGATGATCAATTTTTTTTTAAACATACTTTCTAATATGGTGAATTACATTGATTTTTTTTATAATTAAAATATTTTATTGTGTTTTTGATGAGTATACACAACAAATTAGGTTCCCATTGAATAATTTGTACATCTTGCAGGATTGATTTATGAGGTCTGAAGGCTTAGGACCATAGTCTCATGCGACAACTCAGTCAGTTGTCATAATATAATATGTAAAGTTAATGTTTTATATCCTAGCTTGGTGAGCAGTATCTGGGGTCTTAAAAGCTTGTGAATGGCTATCTAATATAAAATTATTGTTCTGTGTGCATCTGGAGTAAAAGAGAAAGAAGGAAACCAAAGACTCAAAGCAGAAACTAGTCCATAGAACTAATCATCTACACAAATCATGACCTCATCTACCCTGAAACCAGAACTAGATGGTGCCTGCTACCATTACTGTTATGTTCAGTAACACAATAAATGGATCCTAATAGTATGGAAAGCAAATGTAGAACAGAACTCAAATTCTTAAAAAGTCCAGACTTATTGGACAGGTTGAGGTTAGAGGACTCCCTGAGATTATCACCCTGACATCACCCTGAGATACTCTTTAAACTTTGAACCAACCTATTCCATAAGCTCATCATTTAGCTAAACAATAGATTGCCTTGTAAAATAAACAATATCATCTGTGAGTACTGTGATCCTGTAAAAAATCATCTGTATAAGACCAAAAGGTCACACACATTTACCTGAAAGCAAAGAAGAGAAGGCAAGGGCCAGGGAAACAAGATTACTGGAAATGGAACAACCAGAATGGAAATAATGAGAAAGTTGACACCTTCTGCAGAAGGAAAGATCTGGTGACCCGTTCCCATAAAGATTATAGCCTAGAAAACCCTATGGGGGCAGTTCTACACTATCACATGGGGTCACTCAGTGACACCTAAGACAACACCTAAGACAATAACATACAAAGGTAAGCAAGCCATTATCCACCTCAAATGATTATACCATATCTGTGCCTTGCTCAGCTCATGATTTAATGTGCAAAAAAAGCTGCTTCCATGAATTCAAATATAGCCTGTGTTAGAACTGCACAAAAGATAGTATTTAAAATCATCCAAAAGAGAGATTATATGTGTCCTAAAAACTACATTTCAAAAACACATCATTATCTTACATGGTTGAAAATTAGTATAATTTTACTGTTCCACCAATGCCACATAACCACCTTGGCTGCTGGTTATGCAGCGACGACCAGGACTCACACAGGACAGTCCCGTGTCTTCTGTGTCACACTATGCAGCTTGTAGGCATTTCCAATCACCAGGTCTAGGAGGACACTGCATACTCAACTTTAGGGAGGGGAGGCCTGAGGAAAAGAAAGGAAGAGAGCAAGTTCCAGCTCCCATCGCTTTACCCAGCTGCCTCTGCTCCAGCCCCACTGGCTTCTTCAGGACTTTAAATCCTTGCCTGTATGAAGTATTTGTGTTCTCATTCCTCTCCTTTTTACTCTGCTTTATTTTGCAGCCACTCATTAATTAATAGAGGGTCAGCAAAAAAGGGGAAGACCCTCAGTGAGATGGATTGACACTAATCATTAATGATATATTTGTGTATTAGTGTATGGTCTGTCTCCCCTCATTGGAATAGAAACTCCTGCAGGGGAAGAACTTATTTTTTTCTTCTTCCATTTCTCTATCTACAGTGCCCAGAACAGTTCCTGGCAACGCTCAATAGTCGTTGAATTAAGGTGGAAAAGCAGGAATATTGGAGAGATTTCAGTACGCAAACAAGGGGTTTGTAGGTGTATGTAGTGGGGCCTGGCCTTTGAGAGACGTCCGTAAGGGGCGGGGCTTGTGAAGGCAGCGAGGAGGA
>NW_006921699.1:2005275-2008374 GCF_000298275.1 Orycteropus afer afer | reverse complement strand
CACTACGGAAGTAGGATTGCCCAACCTTCCTTCCGAGGAGTGGCTGGTGGGTTTGAACCGCCAGCCTTCTAGTTAGCAGTCAAGTGCTTTAGCCAGTATGCTACCAGAGCTCCCAGGAGGAGGTTTAAGGAGAAGGAAATAACAGATCTTTTCCAAGCTTTACGCTACTTTGAAGCAACTTACTTAACCTTTGTAAAAAAACAAATTTTTTTAAAGTGTGCTTTGGGTGCAAATTTACAAAGCAAACTTGATTTACATTCAATAGTTGATGAACATTTGATTTCATGCCCCAATTATCACCCCCAGCCATAAAAAAATCTCTTCTCCCCTCCCTGTGACTATCCCCTCCCTGAGTGAGCCCTTCTTATATGCATTCCTGTCTGTCCAGCTTTCCCTGTATGTGAATGTTAGTGTCTCATGTCTGATTGATCTAAGGAGTGTATCTCCCTAGAGTAGGTAGATGCAGGGCCCTGGGGTAGGCGTTCTGCATGTAGGTCTTTCTACTGTTGGGCTGAGAGACAACCCTGGAAATGTACATTTCTAGGCCAGAAGGGTAGGCTGCTAGGGCCATAGTCCTGGGGATTCCACCAGTCTCTATCCAGCCGATAATTGTGGTCATTTTTGTGTTTTTAGTTTTGTTCCACATTTTTTCTCCCATTCTATCCAGGATCTCCAGTTTTGATCCCTTTCTGAGTGGTTGGCTTTGGCAGCTGGACACCATCTAGTTCTTCTGGTCTCGGGGTGGTGAGGGCTGAGGTCCTTGTGATCCATCTTATCCTTGTTTCCAGATGCCTTTGATTTTCTTCACTCTGGTTTGCTCCAGATGAGAGGAGACCAATAGCTGCATCATAGATAGCTGCTCGAAAGCTTTTAAGACCCCAGTTGCTACTCACCAAAGTACATTGTAGAAAAAGATTTTTATGTACTATGTTGTACCAAGGAGCTCTGGTAGCATAGTGCCTAAGGCACTTGACTGCGAACCAGAAGGCTGGCGGTTCAAACCCACCAGCCACTCCTCAGAAGGAAGGTTGGACAATCCTACTTCTGTATTGATACTGCCTCGGAAACCCAAGGAGGGGTCGCTATGAGTCGAGTCCGACTTGACGGCACATAACAACAACAACAACAAATGTTGTACCAATTGAGCATGATGTCCCCTGAGGCTATGGTCCCGAGCCCTCAGGCCCAGAAAATTCTTTACTCTTAAGACTAAACTTGGGGAAAGCAGCCTTTTGTAAAGCATTTTGGGGTCAAGAGAAGTAAATGGTTTGAAAATGCCATGAATCTTTAGCACACTCAACGTTTGATTATTTAAGGCACTTTTCAGTACCTTTCTGAGGTGCTTTATGATGTGGAGAGTCAGCAAGCCCCCCCTAAACCTCCCAGGATGTCTACTTTCCGTGATCTCATGACTCAGCTCTGAAAATTCTGTCTCTGTCTCTTCCTTCATGAATTTACAGCCAACAGAACCTCACAAAAGTAATAACTAAAATCCCTCTTACCCCTGGTGGACTTAGAGCTGTCATCTTCTCTGTCTTCTTGATTTCACTGATAAGCTACTTAAAACCATATGCTGTATTTGCTGCTCTCTCACCTCTCATTCTTCAATTTTGACACAGTCTCTGTAAACCAATTCCCTGAAATTGGTAAAGTATTCAGGGTCCTCCTAGTGGCCAAACTCAGTAGATACGCCTCACTTTTTTTTCTTTCATTTCTTTCTCACCTTCCCTTATTGATTCTCTTCCTGGGCCCACACTTCTCACATATATGCTCCCTAGACTGGTCCCTGTTTCCTTTTCACAGTACTGTAAAAGGAAGGATCTTATCCACTCCCATTGCTTTAGCAACCATATATATGCTTATAATTTATTAAGTTTGTCTTTTTGCACTAAAATTTATCTCTTCAGCTCTATTCTAGATCCTTATATCCAGCTTCCTAATGGACGTACCTACTCAGAGTCACACCAAAATCTAGAATGGATCTTGAAGACTGTTCAATGAATGATCACAAATAAGACCTGAAAAAAATATAGTGAATGTTAATCCTCTTGAAAATTTTATGAAAATTGGAGCTTTCCTTCCTTTAAAAATGCGCACTAATTTTTATCTATAGTATCAGAGCTTTTGGTGGTGTAGTGCCTAAGGCATTTGACTGCTAACCAGATGGCTGGCGCTTCAAACCCAGCAGCCAGTCTTCGGAAGGAAGATTGAGCAATCTACTTCCGTAGAGATACTGCCTCGGAAACCCAAGGATGGGTCGCTATGAGTTGAATCCATTCAATGGCAGTGAGTTTGAGGGTTTTTTTTTTTTTTAATCAGAGCTTCACAAAACTGCTACAGTTCAAGAATTCGAGTCCTGGGTTAGGGCTTTCTGAAGCAGAGGATCCAAATGACAAAATGAAAAACGTGTGCTCATAGACTTAGAACCTTTCCAATGAGACTAAATTGTGTTTAATGTACCTTCATGGAACATTAACTCAAATTAATCTGTCAGGCTGATTATGAAACTTGTTCTTGAGAAGTAACATCAAATAATGAAAAGTCTGGAGTCTAGGAAAATAATTTCTGATTAAGTGTGTGGCTTGCATGCTCCGTGGTCCAAATGGAATCTGCCTGAACCTGGTCAAAGACCAGGATCTCTTCCAAACCTTTCAAGTAGTGCCTGCTAGTGAGAATGTATCCTGCTCCCCTCCTCAGGACAGAGTACAGCTGAGGTTCTGAGGCCTGACGCCTTGTAAAGAACCTTGAGTGACTAAATCAGAATCATAGAGGTATATGACATTCCAGGGGTTTTCTGGTAGCAGAGTTTTCCTTTCTTAGTGATCTTCAGAGCTAGGGATTGCCCATTTCCTGGATAGTCAGTGAGTACTGCTTTGAGTTTGACTCCACTGTATCCTGAATGAAATCCTTCATCTGTTTTGTTCTTTTTATTTTATTTTATTTTGATTTGGGTGAAGATTTACAGAGCAAATTCACTTTCCATACAGCAGTTCACATATACATTGTCGCATGTCATTGACCACAATTTACCACAATGCAACAGTTCCCCTCCCACTTCCTCCCCATAGTTACCTCTTCCCAGTGTCCATCCCTCCATAC
>NW_006921699.1:1996945-2002605 GCF_000298275.1 Orycteropus afer afer | reverse complement strand
TCTGTGCAGTCCTTCTGCCTAGTCCGCCATCTTGCTGGAACTCCTGTTTTGTTCTTATGTGCATATTTAATATATCTTTTTTGTAGACATGAGATTCAATGAGACATTAGCTACTCTTTCTTTAAACTGTTCCATTAGCTTCTATGATAAAACTGCCTTCTGGATTGCTCCTACATCTTTCACTGTAACTTCTTACTCTCATCTGCCTCTTCTTCTTAATCTTTAATTATGGCATAGAATTTCTTTGTTTTCCCTGAATGTGCATGACTTTCACATACTACCTATGTATTGATAACTCTTGTAATTAATTCTAACTTTCATCACATTCCAGATAGCATCTCCATCTCTGCCTGGATGACCCTTAAGTTCTTCCAAATTAATATATCTCAAACAGGCTCCTTATACTTTCCTTAAAGGTTCCTATTTACATTTTTACCTATTTTTGTGAATGGCAAAAATAAATGATCATTTCTCCAAGCCACACACACAAAAAAAACTCAGATGTCATCCCAAAATACCTTTACTTTATCCATTGCTGTTGATAACTTTTCAGGTTAATTTTCTTTCTAACTTTCATTATTTTTCACTTTGCCATAAAGTAAATAATTGAGGATTTCTTTATTTTGCTTTTAATATTTAGAGCAACCTTGGGATTTAGGTGTATACATTCCATGTTACCCATGAAAAAAAAACCAGATTTAATTTTAAAATTATTAATTATACAAAGAACATATACGTTCATGTTCTTTCTAAACAAGTTAGGCAAAACAGAAATAGAGTTGATCATAAAGAACTACCCATGAGGACATAGGTGCAGACTGGGAGATGGAAGTTAATATGACAGGAGTGGAGACCATGTGCATTTGGGCCACTTATGCATGCAACGTATTTGTGCCTTCAAGTCCTACTTGACCCAAATCTTCCATATGCCAGAGGTCTTTTCTTGTTCTAGGCCCCACTCAAAACTGGTAGCTTTTTGAGTCACTTGACAATAGCACACCCAAATGAAGGATATGTTGCCTTCAAAGTTCAAAGAAGCCTGCCAAGTGTTATGCCTGTTTTAGTTGTAAGAGGGGCCAGCTGCCATAACTTATCCTTCACTTTAGTAGAAATACCAACGTGTGCCACACCACTGGACCCTTAAGAATTTCACTGAGGTGGGAAGTGCCTGATTTTTTGTTGGATTAATTTCCCATCCTCCAGCATGAAGATCCACCACTTATCTGTCAGCTTGTCATGTTGTGGTGGCTTGCATGTTGCTGTGAGGCAGAAGGCTATGCCATTGGCACTTCAAATACCATCAGGGTCACCTATGGTGGACAGGTTCCAGCAGACCTTCCAGATGAAGACACACTTAGAAGAAGGAAGGGGCCATCCACACTGACCACTGAAAAAGTTATGAATAGCAGTGAAATTGTCTGATATATTACTGGAAAACTTTATGAATAGCCATGAAACATTGCCTGAAATAGTGTCTGAAGAAGAGCCTGTCAGGTTGGAAGGCACTCAAAATAAGACTGGGGAAGAGCTGCCTCCCCAAAGTAAAGTCGACCTAAATGACATGGATGGAGTAAAGCTATTGAGACCTCCATTTGCTGATGGGGCATGACTCCAAATGGAAGAAACAGCTGCAAACGATCATTATAATTGGAACATGGAATGTGTGAAGTATGAATCTAGGAATATTGGAAGTTGTCAAAAATGAAATGGAACACATAAAAATTGATATTCTAGGCATAATGAGATGAAATGGACTGGTATTGGCCATTTTGAATCAGATAATCATATGACCTGCTATTCTGGGAATGATGAATTGAAGAGGAATGGTGTGGCATTCATTGTCAAAAAGAATATCTCAAGATCTATGTTGAAGTAGTGCTGTCAGTGATAGGGTAATATCCACATGCTTACAAGGAAGATCAGTTAATACTACTGTTATTCAAATTTATGTACATACTACTGAAGCCAAAGATGAAGATATTGAAGAGTTTTGCCAATTTCTGCAGTGTGAAATTGACCAAACATGCAATCAAGATGTATTGATAATTATTGGTGATTGGAATGCTGAAGTTGGAAACAAAGACAAATCACCGGTAGTTGGAAAATAGGGCCTTGGTGGTAGAAATGACGCTGGAGACCGCATGAAAGAATTTTGCAAGACCAATGAGTTATTCATTGAAAATACTTTTTCAACAGCATAAACAATGGTTATACACATGGATCTCACCAGATGGAATACACAGAAATCAGATCAACTACATCTGTGGAAAGAGGTGATAGAGAAACTCAGTATCATCAGTCAAAACAAGGCCAGCAGCTGACTGTGGAACAGACCATCAATTGCTTCTATGCAGGTTCAAGTTGAAGCTAAAGAAAATTAAAATAAGTCCACAAGAGCCAAAATACAACCTTGATTATATCCCACTTGAATTTAGAGACCATCTGAAGAACAGATTTGACGCAATTGAACACCAGTGACCAAAGACCAGACAAGTCTTGGGATGACATCAAAGACATCATACATGAAGAAAACAAACAGTCATTAAAAAGACAGAAAAAAAGACCAAAATGGATATCAGAACATAATCTGAATCTTGCTCTTGAACATGGAATAGCTAAAACGAATAGAAGAAATGCTGAAATAAAAGAACTGAACAGAAGGTTTCAAAGGGTGGTGTGAGAAGACAAAGTATTATAAGGAAATGTGCAAAGACTTGGAGTTAGAAAACCAAAAGGGATGAACACACTCAACATTTCTCAAGCTGAAAGAACTGAAGAAAAAAAAGCCTAAAGCTGCAATATTGAAGGATTCTATGGGCAAAATATTGAATGATGCAGGAAGCATCAAAAGAAGATGGAAAGATACACAGAGTTACTGTATCAGAAAGAATTGGTGGATGTCCAACTATTTCAGGAGTTACTACATTATCAAGAACCAGTGGTACTGAAAGAAATGCAATGCAAGCTGCACTGAAGGACCTGGTGAATATCAAGGCTCCAGTAATTGGTTGAATACACACTGAGATGTTTCACCACGTATATGCAGTGCTGGATGAACTTACTTATCTATGCCAAGAAATTTGGAAAACATCTACCTGGCCAACTAACTTGAAGAATCAATATTTATGCCCATTCTAAAGAAAGGCAATACAATAGAATGTGGAAATTATTGAACAATATTGTTAATATCACACGTAAGTCAAATCTTGCTGAAGATAAGTAAAAAATGGTTGCAGCAGTATATTGACAGGGAACTTGAAGAAATTCAAGCTGGATTCAGACTAGGATGTGGAACAAAGGATGTCATTGCTGATGTCAGATGGATCTTAGCTGAAAGCAAAGAATACCAGAAAGATGTCTACCTGCATTTTATTGACTATGCAAAGGCATTTAGCTGTGTGCATCATAACACATTGTGGATAACATTGTGAAGAATGGGAATTCCAGAGCACTTAATTGGGCTCATGAGGAATCTGTACACAGACCAGGAGTCTGTCATTTGAACAGAACAAGGGGATACTTCATGGTTTAAAATCAGGAAGAGTGTACGTCAGGATTGTATATTTTCACCATATTTATTCATATTTATTGCTGTGAGCTGAGCAAATAATCCAAGAAGCTGTACTTTATGGAGAAGAACACAGCATCAGGATTGGAGGAAGACTCATTAACAACCTGCAATATGCAGATGACACAGTCTTGCTTGCTGAAAGGGAGGAGGACTTGAAGCACTTACTGATGAAGATTAAAGACTACAGTCTGCAGTATAGATTATACCTCAACATAAGAAAAACAAAAATCTTCACAACTGGACCAATAAGCAACATCACAATAAATGGAGAAAAGTTTGAAGTTGTCAGGGATTTCGTTTTACTTAGATCCGCAGTCATCACTCATACAAGCAACAGTCAATTGGTGTTGTAATTCAGCCACTCATATAATACGACTCTGGGTTTGATTTTTGGCAGTCTCAGCTCTATTACCACAGGAAGTAAGACTTTCTTTCAGGTGACAAGTGGAAACATTGAGATCTTTTATGAGGCATTGAGCTGTGACTCTGAAGTCTTAGGCTCATCTTGTTCTTTCACCGCTTTGTCTAGTAGAAATAGGACCAACCAACTTCCTTTTACTTATTCTGATAAAATTGCAGAAAAATATCAAACATGAGATCACCCAGAGCATCACTTCTTACCAATGCTTTATCAGTGGTTCTATTTTGTGTATTAATATTGCCACCTTATGCCATAGATTAGCAGTGCTCTTTTTACTAATGGAAGCAGAGTCATCAGCACCTTTAAGACTAATAAGACTTGAGACCCAATTTAGGAAACTCATCCTTATGGTTTTGTTTCTCTGGAAGCACTCTGAGTACCAAATGCCTTAAGCTGGATTCTCTAGAAAAGTGAAACCAGTGAAGCTTATAGAGAGAGAAAAAGGGAGAAGGCGAGGGAGAAATTTATTTCAAACAAATGGCTCACATAGGTGTAGAAGCTGGCACGTCCCAGGTTTGGGGGTCATATGTCAAGCAGGAGGCTTCTCCTGACTCATGTAGCTGCAGGGTCTGATGAACCCCAAATCAGCAGACAGTACAGCAGGCTGCTGTCTTCAGAACCTGAAAAATCCAAGATTGGCAGGTAAGATGGCAGGCTATTGGTTCACAGGCTGTGAAGGCAATAATCCCAAGATTGGCAGGCTATATAGCAGGCAACTGGTTCAGTCTATGAACCAGAGGTCAGATGATGATGAGCTAGGTGCAGCACCAGATCAAGCAAAAAGCCAGAGAGCTTTGCTAGGATTTTCCTATATATTGGAAGCAGGCCACAACTCTGAGTAAATGTCCTTTCAATTGATTGGCTATTCATAGTAGATCTCATTTATGATGAGGTGATTATATAGGGTGATTACGTTGTATCAGATCTCATCATGGGGGATGACTACATCATAACTGCTAAACCACTGAGAATCATGCCCTGGCCAAGTTGACACACTACCTTAGCTATCACAGGCAGACAAGTTACTGACAGGGTGCTGGTCATAAGGTTGAGGAGCATCAAAATGCCAGGATATCTGGTGTTTTCCACAGGGCTATTCAATTTCTTATAGGAAAATAATGATTTTTAAAAATATTATTTTAGAATAGTTTTATTTAGGTACAGTTTGCACTCCATAAAGTTCACTAATTTTAAGTTCACAATTCAATGATTTTTGGTAAATTGGGCTGAATATGGAGCTCTTTCCTTCTGTCTTCCTTCTCTTAAATATAGCTCCCAAGTCAGTAACTAAGTAAGTCAAGTATTAGTTGCTTTCCAGTGCCTTAAAATAATTGTTTTATAGATTCTGTTCCTATTTTACTATTGCTTTTGGTGGGAGAATAAGTTCAATATAAGCTACATTGTCATGACGGAAACCAGAAGTCTCAAGCCATTGAGTTTTTAATTAAGTTATGTATGTGGAGCTCTGGTAGCATAGTGCCTAAGGCATTTGACTGCTAACCAAAAGGCTAGTGGTTCATAGTCACCAGCCACTCCTTGGAAGGAAGATTGGACAATCTACTTCCATAGTGATATCGCCTCAGAAACCCAAGGAGGGGTCGCTATGAGTCAGATCTGAGTCAACAGCAGTGAGTTTGGTTTTTTTTTTCTTTTTTAAATACATATTCA
>NW_006921699.1:1987272-1988060 GCF_000298275.1 Orycteropus afer afer | reverse complement strand
TATCTTCTGTGTCTGTATTAATTGGTTTCCCTTTTCTTTGTTGAAGAGTGTCTGTGCAATCCTTCTGCCTAGTCCGCCATCTTGCCCCGCCTCCTGCTTGCAAGATTTTAAGATCCCAGTTGCTGCTCACCAAAGTAGGAGGTGGAACAATGTTTTGTGTAGTATGTTATTGCCAATTGAGCTTGATGTCCCCTGTGAGTATGTTTCCAAGCCCACCAGTTCAACTACTCGCTCCCCCTGGGTAGCTGTGACCAAGAAGTGACTACAACCTTGTCCTTTGTCAGCTCTACTATAGCCCTAGGAATTCTTACAGAACATACAAATACACTTGTAGAACCATTGTCTGCCAACCCTATACATGGTCTTGGGTACACTCCCAGCTGCATAGACATACCTAATAGTTCAGCCTGGACAATGTAGTTTTAGAGAGTCATTGCCTCAGGTCCTCCCATTCTCACTATTTATGAGTGATTTAAATTTTTTTTTTTTAATTGTGATTTGGGTGAAAGTTTACAGAGCAAATTCACTTGCCATACAGCAGCTCACATACACTTTTGTCTCATGATATTGACTACAATTTCCCACAGAGCAACAGCTCCCCTCCTGCTTCCTCCCCATAGTTACCTCTTCCATGTGTCCTTCTGTCCATGCACTCCTAGCCCCGGAGTTGTCTACCTATGTATACACAACCCTTCTATTCTACCATGATCAATATCTCTGATAGTATCTACCTAATGTAAATGTTCAGCTCATATGCCTGTCATTTGTTTTGCTGGAACTCACAGGAC
>NW_006921699.1:1984288-1986252 GCF_000298275.1 Orycteropus afer afer | reverse complement strand
ATGCAGTGTTTTGCAGATTTTACGTTATTCTTTAGGGTTGCATACTGTTCCATTGTGTGTATGTATCATAGTTTGGCTATCCATTCTTCTGTTGATGGGCACCTAGGTTGTTTCCATCTTTTGGCTATTGTAAATAGTGCTGCGATGAACATGGGTGTGCATATATCTGTTCTTATCCTGGCTCTCACTTCTTCAGGATATATACCTAGTAATGGAATGGCTGGATCAAATGATATTTCTAATTCCAGCTTTTTAAGGAATTGCCATACTGCTTTCCACAGTGGTTGTATCATTTGACAGTCCCACCAGCAGTGTATGAGGGTCTCAATCTCTCTGTATCTTTGCCAGCATTTGTTATTTTCTGTCTTGTTGAACTTTCCTACTAGTGCTGGGCCAAGATGGTATCTTATTGTTGTTTTGATTTACATCTCTCTGTGGCATAGTGCCTAAGGCATTTGACTGCTAACCAGAAGGCTGGTGGTTCAATCCCACCAGCCACTCCTCAGAAGGAAGGTTGGGCAATCTACTTCTGTAGTGATACTGCCTTGGAAACCCAAGGAGAGGTCGCTATGAGTCAGATCCAACTCCATGGCAGTGTTTTTTCTTTCTTTCTTTTATTTTTTTTTAATGACTAATGATTGGGAGCATTTCTTCATGTTTGTTGGCCGCCTGAATATTCTCTTTGGTGAAGTGTATGTTCGTGTTTTCTGCCCATTTTTTAATTGGATTATTTGTATTCTTGTTGTTGAGGTGTTAGAGTTTTCTATAAATTCTAGAGATAAGTTCCTTGTCAGATATATCATTGCCAAATATTTTTTCCCAATCTGTAGGTTCTCTTTTTACTCTTTTGGAGAAATCTTTGGAAGCACATAAAAATTTAATTTTTAGAAGGTCCCATTCATCTAGTTTCTCTTCTGCTGTTTGTGCATTTTGGGTATAGTCTATTTATGCCATATGTTAAACCAAACTCACTGCCATCAAGTCGGATCCTACTTACAGCGACCTCTCCAAGGTGGTATCACTGCAGAAGTAAGTTGCCCAACCTTCCTTTCAAGGAGTGGATGGTGGGTTTGAACTGCCAGCTTTCTGGTTAGCAGTCAAATGCCTTAGGCACTATGCCATCAGAACTCCCATGCCATTTATTAGAGCCCCCAAGTTTTCCCCTAATTTTTACTTGAGGAACTTTATAGTTTTAGGTTTCACATTTAAATCTTTGATCCATCTGGAGTTAGTTTTCTTATATGGTGTGAGGTACAGATTTTGTTTCATTTTTCTGCAAATGGATATCCAGTTTTGCCAGCACCATTTATTAAACAGACATTATCTTCCCCATTTAATGGATTTTCGCCCTTTGTTAAAGATCAGCTGACCATAGGTCCATGGATCTATTTCTGGGTTCTCAATTCTATTCCATTGGTCTATGTGTCTGTCATTGTACCAATACCAGGCAATTTTGACTACTGTGGCTATATAGTAGGTTTTGAGATCCAGCAGTGTGAGACCTCCTACTTTGTTCTTCTTCAGTATTGCTTTGCTTATCTGAGGTCTCTTTCCTTTCTAAATAAAGTTAGTGATTGATTTTTCCACACCCTTAAAAAATGTTGATGGGATCTGGATTGGGATTGCATTGAATGTATAGATTGCATTTTCACAATGTTCATTCTTACTATTGAAGACTCCATACATGAGCGTGATATGTTCTTCCATTTATGTAGATCTCTTATAGTTTTCTTGAAGTAGTGTTTTATACTTTTCTTTGTACAGGTCTTTTGTGTCCCTGGTAAGATTTATTCCCAAGTATTTTTTTTTTTTCTTTTTGGGTAGCTATTATAAATGGTAGGAGCTCTGGTAACGTTGTGCCTAAGGCATTTGAATGCTAACCAGAAGGCTGGTGGTTCAAACCCACCAGCCACTCCTCAGAAGGAAGATTGAGCAATCTACTTCCATTGTGATGTCACTTGGAA
>NW_006921699.1:1982392-1982862 GCF_000298275.1 Orycteropus afer afer | reverse complement strand
CCAACTTCTAGTCTTGTTTATTTTTTATGTTGCCTATTTTCTGTTTCATTGATTTCTGCTCAAATCTTTTATTACTTCCTTTCTTCTGGTGACTGTAGGCTTCTCTTGCTATTCCTTTTCTAATTGTTAGTGATGTTGGGTTAAGGCGTTGATTTTGGCTCTTTCTTTTTTTTTGATGTATGCATTTATTGCTATAAATTGGCCTCTGATCACTGATTTTGCTGTGTACTGAGATTTTTGTATGTTGTGTTTTCATTCTCATTTGACGCAAGGAGTTTTAAAATTTCATTTTTTTGTTTTTTTCTATCACCCAGCCTTTCTGAAGGAGGGTGTTGTTCAGTTTCCATGTGTTTGCTCTTTTTCTGTTGGTCTTTCTATTGTTGATTTCTAACTTGATAGCATTGTGATCTGAGAAGATGCTTTGCAATATTTCAATGTTTTTAAATTTATTAAGGCTTGCTTTATGGCCT
>NW_006921699.1:1968870-1980660 GCF_000298275.1 Orycteropus afer afer | reverse complement strand
TCTTTGGTTTTGATGAGTTTGTTGATTATATGTCTTGGAGATTTTTTTTTGGGGGGGTCTTTCCTGTTTGGGGTTCATTAGACTTCCTGAATTGGTATGTTCTCATCTTTCATAATATCTGGGAAGTTCTCTTCTAACAAGTTTTGAACAATTTTCTCAGTGGTTTTATTTTTCTCTTCCTGTTCTGAATTCCAATTACATGTAGATTATTCCTTTTGATGGTATCCCACATGAACCTTAGGCTTTCTTCATTTTGTTTTGATCTTTTTTCTGATTGTTCCTTTTCCAAAGAAGTATTTAGGTATTTGTCTTCAATGTCATTAATTCTGTCTTCCATTGATTTCAATTCTCATTTGTCCTTTCAATGTGTGATCTATTTCTGAAAATTTAGTATTGATCTTATGGATTTCTGTGTGTAGATTTTGTATCATTTCTAATTTTTCACTTATTTTGTCATTTTCTTCTTGTACTTTCTTCTGAAATTGTTCTAGGGTTTTGTCTGTGTTTTCCTTAATTTTGTCAGTATTTTCCTTGATCTGTCTCTCAATCCTCTGACAATATCTAAATATAATTATTTTGAATTCCTTATCAGGGAGTTCCAATGCTGCTTCTTCCTCAGGGATGTGTTCTAGGTCTGTATCCTGCTCCCTTGTTTCTACTATTTTATCTTCTTTGTGTGGACTGTTATGGTCTATTGTCTCTAAGACATTGTGACATTGTTGTATTTAGATCTCTGTTAACTGCTTGTGAGGAGTAGCTAAGGGTGAGTCAGGCTCTTTTTGGTGGTCGTTTATCATTGGCCAGTTGGTAGAGAAGGAAGTGGCAGCTCTCACTCAGTAAGTGAAGCTTCAGGAGGTGTGGGCATAATTGTGTCGTATGGGCACTGTTGGTGTCTCCCACTCAGACAAAAACAACAATTGTGAAACCATCAAAAAAAGTATAAGCAAGAGGACAAAAAACACACCGCATAAACACACAGGAACAATCACCAAAAACAGAAAAAAAACATAAACAAAAAACCCTGCAATATCTGGGGAGAGGGCAATAAGAGAATAAAGGTTTGTTGTTGTTGTTAGGTGCTGTCAAGTTGTCTCAGACTCATAGCAACCCTATGCACAGCAGAACAAAACACCTCCTGGTCCCACACCAGCTCCACGATTCTTGCTATACTTGACCCCCTCAGCACAGCCACTGTGTCAATCCATCTTGTTGAGGGCCTTCCCCTCTTTGTCGACCTTCCAGCTTACCAAGCATGACATCTTTCTCCAGGGAATGGTGCCTTCTGATAACATGAGCAAAGTAGGCAAGATGAAGTCTGGCCATTCTCATTTCCAAGGAGCATTTCGGCCGCACTTCCTCCAGGACAGATTTGTTAGTTTTAGGAGAATTTGTTAGATTAGGAGAATAATGAAGAAAAAAATGGGAACCAGGAGCAAGGAAGAGAGAAAAAGCAGAAAACTAGAATGTGGGAAGGGAAGAATAAAGAAGAGTAATATAAAAAAGATTATATATATATATAATTCTAAAACAGCCAAAAACAAAGTTTAAAAAAAAAAAAAAAAAAAACAGGGCAGGAAAGGGCACCCAGGCTCCGTCTGAGCAAACAGATTGGGATGGAATTCCTGCTGGCCCAGAAGATGGGTAGGAGTGAGTGATAGCTGCATCTCAGTTCACTAAGAGGGTGTGGGGTATAAGAGTAACAAGGGGAATATTGCACCTTTCCAGTCGTTCATGTCCTGAATGTCCTTATGTTTCCCAGCAAGTGGAGCCTATTCTTAAGTCCCTGGAATCTGGGTAAATGCTGTCACTTTAAGTATCCAAATGCTTGAACCTCTTGTAAACATTCAAAATGACTGCACCTTCTGTATAGGCAAAAGTCCACAGCTCAGCCTGCCTTTCTCTTCGCTGATTCCCCTTTTATTCACCAGCCACGAGTGCGGTCCTCCATGTAGCCCCTGGCTGTCGGGACTGATTTTTAGGTTAATTCTTAGGTCCTAACACCACTCAGCAATATCCAAGCTGTCTGTGCCTCAGGATTGCTGACAGCCCACAGCTCTCTGTATGTCTCCTTTTTTGGTGTTTTCATGTAGGGTTTTCTACTAGTTGGAGTTTAGTCCACCTCTATATCCTTATCCTTTCCTTCAAAGCTCAGGGCTCTAGGATTATCTTCTGTATCTGTGTTAATTGGTTCCCCTTTTCTTTGTTGAAGTGGGTCTGTGCAGTCTATCTGCATATTCTGCCATCTTCCGGAACTTTGGAACTTCCGCGATTTTAGTTTTGTATAAAGTTGTTTGCATTGAGCTCAGATACTGTGTTCTACTTTGTTCTTTAGTAAATTTATTTCTTTTCAGTTTCATATAATCTTTTTTCCTCTCTCCTTTGCTATCTGCCTCTCTGGTATGTGGAAGAGTTTACTGTTACCTTGTATCATGGTGTACATCCATTCAGAGGAGGATGAGATTGAGGAGGGGAAGGCACTGTTGCTTGCTTATTCAGTGCAGGTAAAATTGGATCTAAGCCTCTTTCCATAGGAGTCCTGGTAGGTAATGAATATCCCTTATGTGAATAGTTGCTTCCAAACTGCTCTTCTTGCCTTCATAACTTGCTATTTTAGCCTGTAGGCCTTGAGAAATATAATGAAATAAGTTACTTATCCCCTAGTATCATCTTCTAGAATATAAGCATTGTGACCATGAGTTGTACTGGGAATTCTGAGCCTTTCATGGGGATTTGGGGGATCAAAACTAGGAAGGCTTCATGTTCAGGAAGCTAAGATCTGATTTTAGGAAATACAAGAGAAGTTGAACAGTTATGCCTGAGTGGTTTTAGTATCCACAGGGGACTTTCAGTATCTTGCTTCATCAAATATAGCCCTTATTGATGTCTCATTCTTGTATTATCTTAGGCCAGTACCTGCCCAGGTCTCCGGATTGACATTAATTATCCATACCTTTACTCTATCCTTTCAAATAATTTGTTGCTGTTGCTGTTGGGTGCTGTGAAGTTAATATCAACTCATAGCAATCCCATTACAGAGTAGAATTGCCCTACAGGGTTTTCTAGGCTATACGTGGAGCCCTGGTGATGCAATTGTTAATTGTTCAGCTGCTCACTGAAAGATAAGCCATTTGAATCCACTAGCCACTCCACGGGAGAAGACATGGCAGTCTGCTTCCATAAAAATTACATCCTTGGAAACCCCATGGAACAGTTCTGCTCACTCCTATATGAGTATTAATTGACTTAATGGCAATAGTTTTTTAATCTTTACAGGAGCATCTCTCTGGGTCTTTCTCTGGTGGAGCCTCTGGGTGGGTTTAAATCGCCATCCTTTCAGTTCACAGTCAAGAGCTTAATTGTTCTACTGCCAGGGCTCCTTTTAAAAAAATTAGTCCTCAACTAGAAGCTGATCCATGAGAGCTCATTTCAATGTCTTCTCTGAGGCTAACGCCCTTACTTCAACCAAACTAGGTATAAATATAAATCAATCATTTTCTGAAGTGCATATTTAGAAATAAATATGAAAGGAAACAGCTGAAAAGAATGGCTGTGTTTAGGGAATAGGAATTGAGGGGGATGAATGATGAATGACCCGTTTATTGACTCCAGAGACCACTCTTCATGTTCTTTCCCAGGAATATCTGTAACTATTTAAATTTAAAATATTAGCATGTATGAATATGATATTGTTCTCACTGCTCTCAGAGACCAAGTACCACTGAACCCTGAGTGTTGGTGATTGCTTCAGACTGGGCCAGACAGTCCATAGCATCAAGGACTTTTATCGCTCAGTGTTTTAGATGGAATAGGCAGTGAAGCAGCTAAATGCAGAGGAGGACATCCTTATCTCTAGAGTCCAGGTTCTGAATTATCTGAGTAATGGCAGCTTCCGCTTAGAGACCTGCACAAGGTTGTAAACTTCAACCATCAATTACTTTCTTTTGCTAAGACTTTTGGGAGCTAGGTAGAGTGAGTGCCTTGCTTTACTTTGGCCTGCCTTTATGCTCCAATTAGAGATCCAAGTAGAGATACTGCCTTGGAAACCCAAGAAGGTCTTGCTATGAGTTGGAACCAACTCGACAGCAGTGAGTTTTGTTTTGTTTTGAATGCTCCAGTTATCAACTGCCACTTCTCTGGCCTTGGGAAGATTATTCACAGAGATCTTGTGATTCAGTTGTTTTAGTCATGGCAAGTTAGACTGCATGCTAACAAATGAATCCCAAAATCTTTATGATGTAAGGGGATAAAATTTTAGTTTTATTGCACACAGACCCATATGCAGATTGGGTAGCTCTTTCCAAATGTTGACTCAGGGATTTGGATTTTTTCCATTGGATGACTCTGCTATTATTGAGTCCTCTGACCTTTGCCAGGAGCTCTGGTGGCATAGTGCCTAAGGCATTTGACTGCTAACCAGAAGGCTGGTGGTTCAAACCCACCAGCCACTCCTCGGAAGGAAGTTTGGGCAATCTACTTCTGTGGTGATATTGCCTCAGGAACCCAAGAATGGGTCGCTCTGAGTTGGATCTGGCTCGATAGCAGTGGGTGGGTGGTGGTGGTGGTCTTACCTTTGCCACATGAGGGATTTAGTCAAGCATGTTAGAGACCAGACCTAGAAGTAGCACATTCCATTGACTAGAGCTATCATGGCCCCAATCTAATTTCAAGGGAATCTGGGAAAGGTAGAATTTCTCTCTTCCTAGGAAGGTGAAACTAGATTGGTGAACAGCTAGCTAGACTTTGCCACACTAGTGGAAATTCACTGAAGAGCTATGTGTACAGTGAAAGCTTGTGTCTGTGTATTTTTGTATGGCTCATAATCACTTAATGTACTGTCTTCTGAAGACATGATTGCTATAGGGCTCTCTTATATTTTTAGGCCTTAACAAAACTTGGGTCTAATGATTACTTGATAATTTTTTTTAAATAGCAAATGTTTTATTATGTATCTATATGCTTACCATAATTTTATTAAAAAAACCATAAAACTAAAAAATGAAAGAAACAACTGTAATTATGCAGTTTTTAAGAATTATTGTAGAATAGATTCTTGCATTGGAAACAGATTGAAAAGGTTGGCATAGTGGTCAAGGGTTTGAATCCATCCTACCTCTTATTTAATGAGTGATCTTAAACAAGATACTAAGCACCTCAATGTTCTCAAATGTAAAACCAACTCCCTGCCATCAAGTTCATTCTGGCTCATAGCAATCCTGTAGGACAGAATAGAACTGCACCATAGGATTACCAAGGCTGTAAATTGTTTTCTTTTTTAATTTATTATTATTATTATTATTTTATATTTGCAATGTTCCCTCCTCTCCCCTCCTACCCCTGGTAGCCAACAAAGAAAGTTTCCTTCCATATGGAAACCTTTCCTTGACTTTTTACAATAATGAACTAATACAATATTTGTCCTTCTATGACTGACTTATTTCACTCAGCATGATGTCCTCCAAGTTCATCCACATTATGCAGTGTTTTACAGATTCTACATTGTTCTTTAGGATTCCATAGTATTCCATTGTGTGTATGTACCATAGTTTGGGTATCCATTCTTCATTTGATGGGGACCTATGTTGTTTCCATCATTTTGCTATTGTAAATAGTGCTGTGATGAACATGGGTATGCATATATCTGTTCTTCCTTTCATTAGCGGTATGTACCTAGTAATGGGATTGCTGGATCAAATGGTATTTCTAATTTCAACTTTTTAAGGAATCGCCATACTACTTTTCACAGTGGTTGTATCATTTGACAGTCCCACCAGCAGTGTATGAGAGTCCCAATCTCTCCACATCCTCACCAGCATTTATTTTCCATCTTGTTGAACTTTGCTATTAGTGCTTGGGCAAGGCAGTATCTCATTGTTGTTTTGATTTGCATGTCTCTAATGGCTGGTGATCATGAGCATTTCTTCATGTGTTTGTTAGCCACCTGAATATCCTCTTTGGTGAAATGTCTACTCATATCTTCTCCCCATTTTTTAATTGGATTGTTTGTCTTTTTGTTGTTGATGTATTGGGGTTTTCTATAAATCCTAGAGATAAGTCTCTTGTCAGATATGTCATTGCCAATTTTTTTTTCCAATCTGTAAGTTCTCTTTTTACTCTTTTGGTGAAGTCTTTGAAAGCATATAAAAATTTAATTTTGAGAAGGTCCCATTCATCTAGTTTAACTTCTGTTGTTTGTGTATTTTGGGTTATGCTTGACAGTCTAGTTATGCAATAATTAGTTGTACATAGGGTTGCTATGAGTTGGAGCTGACTCAACAGCACCTAACAACAACAAATTTGCCCCTATTTTTTCCTTGAGGAACTTTATAGTTTTAGGTTTCACATTTAAGTCTTTGATCCATCTGGAGTTAGTTTTTGTGTATGGTGTGAGGTACAGATCTTGTTTCATTTTTCTGCAAATGGATATCAAGTTTTGCCAGCACCATTTGTTAAAGAGACCATCTCTTCTCCATGTAATGGATTTCAGCCCTTTGTCAAAAATGAGCTGACCATAGATGAATGGATCTATTCCTGGATTCTTAATTCTGTTCCACTGGTCTATGTGTCTGTCATTGTACCTATACCAGGCTGTTTTGACTACTGTGGCTGTATAGTAGGCTTTGAGGTCTGAGAGTGTGAGACCTTCTACTTTGTTCTTCTTCTTCAGTAGTGCTTTGCTTATCTGAGGTCTCTTTCCTTTCCATATAAAGTTAGTGACTGTTTTTTCCATAACCTTAAAGAATATTGATGGGTTCAGGATTGGGATTGTATTAAGTATATTGATTGCTTTGTGTAGTATGGACATTTTCACAATGCTCCATCTTCCTATCCATGAGCATGGTATGTTCTTCCATTTATGTAAATCTCTTACGGATTCTTGAAGTAGTGTTTTATAGTTTTCTCTGTACATGTCTTTTATGTCCCTGGTAAGATTTATTCCCAACTATTTTATTTTTTTAGTAGCTATTGTAAATGGTATTGATTTCGTTTTCAGCAATCTCTTTGCTGGTGTAGTGGAATTCAACTGATTTTTATATGTTGATCTTGTATCCTGGCACAGTTTTTTTTTTTTTTTTTTGCCGAATCTCTTGGGTTTTCTATGTATAGGAGTATATCATCAGCAAATAGGGATTGTTTGACTTCTTCCTTACCAATTTGGATGCCTTTGATTTCCCTTTCTTGCCTTATGGCCCTGGCTAGGACTTCCAATATGATGTTGAATAAAAGTGGTGATAAAGGGCATCCTTATCTTCTTCCTGTTTGCAAGGGGAATGCTTTCAGTCACTCTCCATTGTGATGCCTGTTGTTTTTGCATATATGCCTTTTATTTTATTGAGGAATTTCCCTTCTATTGGATTTTATCAAATGATTTTTCTGCATTGAGTGATATGATCATGTGGTTCTTTTCCTTTATTTATGTGATGGATGATGTTGATTGTTTCTCTAATGTTGAACCATCCTTGCATACAGGGTATGAACCCCACTTGGTCATACTGTATCAATTTTTGGGTATGTTGTTGGAGTCTGTTGGCTAGGATTTTGTTAAAGATTTTTGCATCTGTATTCATGAGAAGTATTGGTCTGTAGTTTTCCTTTTGAGCAATGTCTTTGCCTGGTTTTGGTGTCAAGGTTATGCTTACTTCATAAAATGAATTTGGGAGGATTCCATCCTTTTCTATGTTCTGGAATAGTTTGAGTAGAATTTGTGTCAGTTCTTCTCTGAATGTCTGGTAGAATTCTCCAGTGAAACTGTCTGGGTCAGGACTCATTTTTTTTTTTTTTGGCTAGTAATTTTTTTATGACCTGTTCAATTTCTTATTTTGTTATGTAACGGTCTGTTCACACTTTCCATCTCAGTCTGTGTTAGTTTAGGTAAATAGTATGTTTCTAGGAATCTGCCCATTTCTTCTAGATTTTCAAATTTGTTGGAGTACAGTTGTTCATAGTATCCTGATATTGTCCTTTTATTTCCATTGGTTCTGTGGTTATGTTGCCCATTTTGTTTCTTCTTCATATTATTTGTATTCTCTCCCTCTTTTCCTTTGTTAAATTTGCCAGTAGTTTGTAAATTTTATTAACTTTTAAAAAACCCAACTTCTAGTCTATGTTAGACTGGGTTCTCTAGAGAAACAAAACCAGTGGAGCTTATATATATGCATATATAGAGAAATTTATATTAGGAAAATGACTCACACACTTATAGAAGCTGGCAACTCCAGGGTTCCTGGATCAAATGTCAAGCTGGAGGCTTTTCCCAACTCTTGCAGCCACAGGGGCTGAGGAACTCAAGGCTAGCAGGCAGTACACCTGCTGTTGACTCCAATGAATGATGAATCCAAGATCTCCAGGCGGAATGGTGGATTGTTCACTCATGGACAGTTGTAGGCAGCACAACAGAATCCTGATCCACAGAAGAATGTCTCTTTTCCCAGGATGTCCATAGATATACTGGAAGCAGGCCACACCCCTAGGGAAACTCCCTTTCAACAGATTGGCTGCTCAAAACATAATCATCTGATCCCATCATGGGAATAACCACATCACAACAGCTTAAACCACAGAATTGTGGTCCATCCAAGTTGACACACAGCTGCAACTATCACAGTCCACCCCTTGACAACTTGGCAGTTATACACATCTTCTTAACCATATATAATCTCTAAATAAGAAAAATTATGAAATCATATTTGTGCCTAACATGATATGCTAACACACATACAACCAAAATGCATTAAGCTTATTTACATTTCACAGTTCATAACAGAAGGAAACAAAAATATTTGATGCACATATACATTGAAGAAATGTAACAATCACAGTCCTTGTTTCTGCAGCTGGTCACGTGGTCATAGGTATATTCAGAAATACCTTCTTCCACCACCCATTCTGTATTTCCCTGGCCCTCAGCAAGCACCTCAGCTGGTCTTGGTTCTTTGCCTGGTGGGTTGACCCAAATCTTCATTCCTGAAGGGTCTGGGCTGTTAGCAGTCACATCAGAATTGCGTTCCTGTAATTTTCCATTGACTTTAATCACAGCACATGGTAGTACTAAGAGATGTCCTAAAGAATCTCCTGTATTCCAGACATATTCTTCTTTCCTCCATTATGTAAAGCCAATCCAATTTCCTCTGGGTAATCAGGATCTATCACTCTAGATAGTATGTAATGTCCTTCTTTGTCTGTTGATCCAGAGGTATGAGGAAGCCAAAATGGCTGGGTGCATTCTTAATTTCTAGTTCAATGCAATGTATTGTGTCCCCAGGTGGGAGTGTTCCTCCTTTTGGGACTAAGATCTCCAGATCCACACAGCATACAGTAGCAGGAACAGGAAGCAAAAATTGTTTGAGTGGGTCAGTAGGAGTAATAGTGAGTGGTACCACTCCTGTTTCCACCCCTTGGTTCCTGGACCCATGAATCCTGGCTATTGGAGAAATAGAACCATATATTGGATGCAGGTTTAGAGCATATACAGCCTCCTGGAGAACACTGCCCCAACCCTTCAAGGTATTGCCACCTAGCTGGTGCCATATTTGAGTTTTCAAGAGGCCATTCCATCATTCTATCAAGCCAGCTGCTTCAGGATGATGGGGAACATGGTAAGATCAGTGAATTCCATGAGTATAAGCCCATTGCCGTACTTCATGTGCTGTGAAATGAGTCCCTTGATCTGAAGCAGTGCTGTGTGGGATACCATGACAGTGGATAAGGCATTCTATAAGTCCACGGATGGTTCTTTTGGCAGCAGCATTGCATGCAGGGAAGGTGAATCCATATCCAGAATAAGGATCTATTCAAGTAAGAACAAAATGCCGTCTGTCCTTTACATGATGGAAGTGGTCCAAAGTAATCAACCTACCACCACGTTGCTGGCTGATCACCCCGAGGAATGGTTCCATATTGTGGACTCAGTGTTGGTCTCTGCTGTTGGCAGATAGGGCGCTAAGCAGTGGTGGTAGCCAAATCAGCCTTGGTAAGTGGGAGTCCATGTTGCTGAGCCCATGCATAAACTCCATCCCTGCCACCATGACCACTTTGTTCATGAGCCCATTGAGCAATGACAGGAGTAGCTGGGGGGAAAAGGACAACTGGTGTCCACTGAATGTGTCATCCTATCCACCTGATTATTGAAGTCCTCCTCTGCTGAGGTCACCTTTTGGTGAGCATTCATGTGAGACACAAATACCTTTACCCCTTTGGCCAATTCAGAGAGATCTATCCACATACTTCTTCCCCAAACATCCTTATCACCAATCTTCCAATCATGCTCCTTCCAAGTCCCAGAGCATCCAGCTAAGCTATTAGCCACAGCTAATGAATCTGTATATAGTCACACATCTGGCCATTTCGTATTCCATGCAAAGTGAACAGTCACTTGCACGGCTCAAAGTTCTGCCCATTAGGAGGATTTCCCTTCACCACTCTCCTTTAATGAAGTCCCAGAAAGGGGTTGCAGTGCCCCTGCTGTCCACTTTTGAGTGGTGCCTGCATGTCATGCAGAACCATCTGTAAACCAGGAACAAGTTTTCTCTTCCTCAGTCAACTGATCTGAAGGAACTCCCCATGAGGCCAGAGGTGCAGACTGGGAAAGGGAAGGCAATGTGACTGGAGTGGAGACCATAGGCATTTGGGCCACTTCCTCATGCAACTTACTTGTGCCTTCAGGTCCCGCTCAAGCCCGATCTCTGATATACCACTTCCATTCAATGATGGAGTCCTGCTGTGCACATCCAACTTTATGACTCTGTGGATCAGACAACACCCAGTTCATGATGGGCAGCTCAGGCCTCCTGGTGACTTGGTGGCCCATGGTTAGGCGTTCAGTCTCTACTAAAGCCCAGTAACAAGCCAAAAGCTGTTTCTCAAAAGGAGAGTAGTTATCTGCAGAGGATGGCAGGGCTTTGCTCCAATACCCCAAGGGTCTGTGTTGCGATTCACTAATAGGGACCTGCCAAAGACTCCAAACAGCATCTCTATCTACTAAAGACACTTCAAGTACCATTGGATCAGCCGGATCATATGGCCCAAGTGGCAGAGCAGCCTGCACGGCAGCCTGAACCTGTTGCAGGGCCTTCTGTTGTTCTGGGCCCCACTGAAAACTAGCAGCTTTCCGAGTCACTTGATAAATAGGCCATAGCACACACCCAAATAAGGGATATGTTGCCTCAAAATCCAAAGAGGCCCACCAGACATTGTGCCTCTTTTTTAGTTGTAGGGGAATCCAGATACAATAACTTATCCTTCACTTTAGTAGGAATATCTCAACATGCCCCACACCATCGCACCCCTAGAAATTCACTGAGGTAGAAGGTGCCCGAATTTTTGTTGTGTTAATTTCCCAACCTCTAGTACACAAAATTGTGTGGATCATGACAAATTATGGATAACATTGAGAAGAATGAGAATTCCTGAACACTTGATTATACTCATGCGGAACCTGTATCTTGACAAGGAGGATGTCATTCTAATGGAACAAAGGAACACTGCATGGTTTAAAATCAGGAAGGGAATGCATCAGGGTTGTCTCCTTTCCCCATACTTATTCAATCTATGTTGTTGTTAGGTGCTGTCAAGTCATTTCCGACTCATAGCAACCCCATGCACAGCAGAACGAAACACTGCCTGATCCCGCACCAGCTCCACGATCCCTACTATACTTGAGCCCATCATCGCAGCCACTGTGTCAATACATCTTGTTGAAGGTCTCCCCCTTTTTTGTCGACCCTCCACCCTACCAAGCATGACATCCTTCTCCAGGGAATGGTCCCTTCTGACAACATGACCAAAATAGGTGAG
>NW_006921699.1:1941157-1950242 GCF_000298275.1 Orycteropus afer afer | reverse complement strand
CCCTGGAGAAGGATGTCATGCTTGGTAGGGTGGAGGGTCGACGAAAGAGGGGGAGGCCTTCAACGAGATGGATTGATACGGTGGCTGCAATGATGAGCTCAAGTATAGCAGGGATAGTGGGGCTGGTGCGGGATTGGGCAGTGTTTCGTTCTGCTGTGCATGGGGTCGCTATGAGTCGGAAACGACTCTACAGCATTTAACAACAACAACGACAACAAAGATTTTGGTATGTTGTGTTTTCATTCTCATTTGATTTAAGGAATTTTTTTTTTCTTCTATGATGCAGTCATTTTCAAGGAGGGTGTTACGCAGTTTACATGTGTTTGCTCTTTCTGTTGATCTTCCTGTTGTTAATTTCTAATTTTATAGCATTGTTATCTGAGAAGATGCTTTGTGGTATTTCAGTGTTTTTAAATTTATTAAGGCTTGCCTTGTGGCCTGACATATGGTGTATCCTGGAGAATGTTCCATGTGCACTGGAAAAGAGTGTATATTGGGCTGTTGTTGGGTGAAGTGCTCTGTAGATATCTATCAGGTGAAGTTGGTGGACTGTATGGTTTATTTCTTCTGCATCTTTGTTGAATTTCTTTCCAGTTGTTCTATCTTTCATTGAAAGTGGTGTATTAAATTCTCCTACCTTGACTGTGAAGGAGTTCTGGTGACATACTGGATAAAGGCATTTGATTGCTATCTGGAAGATCAGTGGTTCAAACCCACCATCTGGTCCACAGAAGGAAGACTGGGTGATCCACTTCCATAAAGATTTCAAACTTTGGAAACCCAATGAGGGTACTATGAGTCAGAAACAACTCAATGGCAGTGAGTTTAGACTATGACTGTGGAGTTACCTATTTGCCTTTTCAATTTTGATAAAGTCTGGTTTATGTATTTTGGGACTCTTTCATTGGGTACATAGATATTTATTACTGTTATGTCCTCTTGTTCAAGTGATCTTTTAATCATTATATAATGTCTTTCCTTGTCTCTTATGGGAGCTCTGATAGTGTAGATCCAGGTAAGGGGAGGGAGATGGGCCCCATCGCAAGAAGCAGGAAGCAGGGGAAAAGCCAGGAATGGCAGAGCCATGGAATGCAGGTAAGGAGAAGGCAGAGAGGTTTTGAACAGCTAAGAGAGACAAACTTGTCTGTCAGTTTGTCGTACTGTGGTGCCTTGCATGTTATGTGAGGCTTTGGGCTGTGCCACTAGTGTTTCAAATACCAGCAGGGTTTCACATGGAGCACAGGTTTCAATGCAGCTTGCAGACTGAGACAGACTAGGAAGAAGGAAGAGGCCATCCAATTCTCAAAGAATTGACTAGGGAAAACCTTATGAATAGTAGGGAAACACTGTCCGATACATCATCACTAGGCAACTTTATGAATAGTCAGGAAACATTGTTTGATACAGTGGACGGAGACAAGCCCCTTTGGTTGGAAGGCACTCAAAATATGACTGAGAAAGAGCTGCCTCCGCAGAGTAGAACCAACCTTAATAATATGGATAAAGTAAAGCTTTCAGGAACTCATTTGCTGATGTGGCATGACTCAAATTGAGGAGAAACAGCTACAAACATTCATTAATAATTGGAATATGGAATGTACCAAGTATGAATCTAGGAAAATTGGAGGTTGTTAGAAATGAAATGGAATGCATAAAGGTTGAAATCCTGGGCATTATTGAGCTGAAATGGACCAGTTTTGGCCATTTTGAATCAGATAATCATATGGTCTACTCTGATGGGAATGACAATTTAAAGAGGAATGAGGTAGCATTCATCATCACAAAGGATGTTTCAAGATCTGTCCTGAAGTATAATGCTGTCAGTGGTAGGCTAATATCCATACACCTACAAGGAAGACCAGTTAATACTACTGTTACTCAAATTTATGCACCAACCATCAAAGCAAAAGATGAGGAAATTGAAGATTCCTACCAACTTCTGCAGTCTGAAATTGACCAAACATGCAGTCAAGATGTGTTAATTGTCACTGATGACTGGAATGCAAAATGTTGGAAACAAAGAAGAATCACTGGTAGTTGGAAAATTTGGCCTTGGTGACAGAAATCATGCTGGAGATTGCATAATAGAATTTTGCAAGACTAACGACTTACTCATTGCAAATACCTTTTTTCAACAGCACAAATTGTGACTATACACGTGGACTTCACCAGATGGAGTGCACAGGAATCAGATTGACTACATCTGTGGCAAGAGGTGATGGAAAAGCTAAATGTCTTCAGCCAAAATCAGACCAGGAGCTGATTGTGGAAAAGACCATCAGCTGCTCATATGCAAGTTCAACTTGAAGTTTAATACAATTAAAACAACTCCATGAGAGCCAAAATATGACCTTGAATATATCCCTCCTGAATTTAGAAACCATCTAAAGAATAGATTTGATGTATTGAACACCAATGACCAACACCAGAAGGATTATGGCATGACATCAAGAACATCATTCATGAAGAAAGCAAGAGGTCATTAAAAAGATAAGAAAGAAAAGACCAAAATGGATGTCAGAAGAGACTCTGAAACTTGCCCTTCAGTGGAGCGAAGCTAAGGCAAATGGAAGAAATGACAAGATAAAAGAGCTGAACAGAAGATTTCAAAGAGCAGCTCAAGAAGACAAAGCAAATTACTATAATGAAATATGCAAAGACCTGGAGTTAGAAAACCAAACGGGAAGAACACACTCAGCATTTCTCAAGCTGAAAGAACTGAGAAAACAATTTAAAGCAAGAGTTGCAATATTGAAAAATTCTATGGGCAAAATATTGAATGATGCAGGAAGCATCAAGAGAAGATGAAAGGAATACACAGAGTCACTGTACCAAAAAGACCTGATCGGTCTTCATCCATTTCAGGAGGTGGCATATGATGAAGAACCAGTGGTATTGAAGGAAGAAGTCAAAGCGGCACTGAAGGAATTGGCGAAGAACAAGGCACTAGGAATTGACAGAATACCCCCTGAGATGTTTCAACAAATGGATGTCTCACTGGAGGCACTCACTCAGCTATGCCAAGAGATTTGGAAGACAGCTGCCTGGGCAAGTGACTGGAAGAGATCCATATTTGTACCCATTCCAAAGAAAGGTGATCCCACAGAATGTGGAAATTATCAAACAATATCATTAATATAGCATGCAAGTGAAATCTTACTGAAGGTAATTAAAAAACAGTTGCAGCAGTATATTGACAGAGAACTTCCAGAAATGCAAGCTGGCTTCAGAAGAGGACATGGAATGAGGGATATCATTGCTGATGTCAGATGGATCTTTACTGAAAGCAAAGAATACCAGAAAGATGTTTACTTGTGTTTTATTGACTATGCAAAAGCATTTGATTGTGTGGATCATAACAAATTATGGGTAACGTTGAGAAGAATGGAAATCCCAGAACATTTAATTGTACTCGTGAGGAACCCTATACATAGACCAGGAGGCTGTCATTCAAACAGAACAAGGGTTTACTGCATAGTTAAAATCAAGATGGGAGTGTGTTAGGTTTGTATCCTTTCACCATACTTGTTCAATCTGTATGCTGAGCAAATAATCCGAGAAGCTGGACTATATGAAGAAGGTGGCATCAGGATTGGAGGAAGAATCATTAACAACCTGTGATATGCAGATGACACGACTCTGCTTGCTGAAAGTGAGGATGTATTGGAGCACTTACTGATGAAGATCGAAGACTACAGTCTGCAGTATGGATTACACCTCAATATAAAGAAAACAAACGTCCTCACACCTGGACCAATAAGCAGCATCATGATAAATGGAGAAAAGGTTGAAGTTGTCAAAGACTTCATATTACTTGGTTCTGCAATCAACAACACCAATGAAAGCAGCAGCCAAGACATCAGACAATGTATTGCATTGGGAAAATCTGCTGCAAAAGACCTCTTTCACGTGCTGAAGAGCAAAGATGTCTCCTTGAAGACCAAGGTGCATCTAACCCAAGCCATGGTATATTCAGTCGCCTCATATGCAAGACTAAAGGAGTTGATGCTTTTGAGTTGTGGTGTTTGCGAAGAATACCCAAAGTACCATGGACTGCTAGAAGAAGTAACAAATCTGTCCTGGAAGAAGTGCAGCCAGAATGCTCCTTGGAAGTGAGAATGGCCAGACTTCATCTCACCTACTTTGGTCATATTGTCAGAAGGGACCATTCCCTGGAGAAGGATGTCATGCTTGGTAAGGTGGAGGGTCAATGAAAGAGGGGAAGGACTTCAACAAGATGGATTGACATGGTGATGGCAATAATGGTCTCAGGTATAGCAAGATTTGTGAGGCTGGCACAGGACCAGACATTGTTTTTTTCTGTTGTACATAAAGTTGCTATGGATAGAAGATGACTCGACGGCACATAACAACAACAGCTCCTAAGTTAATGCAACAGGGAAGGACATTTACCAACATTTAAATGACCAAAAAGCCCAAACCAAACTCACTGCTGTTGAGTCAGATCCAACTCATAGCAACCCTTCCTTGGGTTACCAAGGCAGTATCACTATGGAAATAGATTGCCCAGTCTTCCTTCCTAGGAGTGGCTGGTGGGTTTGAACTACCAGCCTTCTGGTCAACAGTTAAATGCCTTAGGCACTACACTACCAGAGCACCTATATAAATGACAGGTACATTTAATTTTAATTCAATTTCAGAAGCATATCTTAATGCCTAATATTGGCTGTCAAGGATCTAGAATGAATATAACATGTCTCCTCCTTTCTAGCCACCAATTAGGAAAGACAGATATGAATTACAAACTTCGTGAGAACACAACTGGCCTTCTTGAGTTAAAGTTGCTAGTGAGGTAGAAGCTTAGCTTAGGCTTTCAGAACACAGATTTTAGGGGGGTGGAATGAGATTTTGTAATGGAAGCCAGTAGAGGTTTTAGATGCTCTCTAAACTACTCATATTCCACCACTTATCTGTCAGTTTGTCATATGTGATGGCTTGCATGTTGCTGCGATGCTGGAAGCTATGCCACTGATATTCCAAATACCTGTCAATGGAGGACAAGTTTAAACAGAGCTTCCAGACTAAGATTAAGAAAAGAGGACCTGGAACTCTACTACTGGTGTAGGGGGGAAATGGCCAGTGAAACCTTATGAATAGCAGTGGAGCACTTATATATTACCAAAAGATGAGCCCCTCAGGATGGAAGGCACTCAAAATACAATTGAGGAAGAGCTGCCTCCTCAAAGTAAAATTGACCTTAATGACATGAATGGAGTAAAGCTTTTGGGACCTTCATTTGGTGATGTGGCATAACCCAAAATGAGAAGAAACAGCTGCAAATATCCATTAATTATCAGAATATGAAATGTATGATGTATGAGTCTAGGAAAATTGGAAGTCATCAGAATGAAACAGAATACATAAAGATTGGTATCCTAGGCATTAGTGAGCTGAAATGGACTGGTATTGGCCATTTTGAATTGGACAAGCAGTTGGTATACTATGCTGGGAATGGCAAATTGTAAAGAAATGGCATCACATTCATTGTGAAAAAGAACAAGATATATCCTGAAGTACAACTCTGTCAGTGATAGGATAATATTCATATCTACAAGGAAGACCAGTTAATATGACTGTTATTCAAATTTACATACCAATCGTTAATACCAAAAATGAAAAAATTGAAGATTTTTTTACCAATTTGTGCAGTATGAAATTGATCAAACATGCAATCAAGATGCATTGAAGAATTGGTAGCTGGAAAATATGGCCTTGGTGATAGAAATGTGATCACATGATAGAATTTTGCAAGGCCAATGACTTATTCATCAGAAATACCTTTTTTCAACAATATAACTGTGGACCTTACTGGATGGAATATACAGGAATCAAATAAACTACATCCATGGAAAGAGACATGGAGAAGCTTGTTATCATCAATCAGAACAAGGCCAGGGGCTGCCTGCAGAACAGACCATCAGCTGCTCTTATACAAGTTCAAATTTAAGCTGAAAAAAATAAGTCATTTAGAGCCAAAGTACCACCTTGAGTATATCCCACCAGAATTGAGAGACCATCTCAAGAATAGGTTTGATGCATTGAACACTGGCTGAAGACCAGATGAGTTGCAGCATGACATCAAGGACATCATACATGAAGAAAGCAAAAGATCATTAAGAAGACAGGAAAGGGGAGACTTCCAGCAAGATGATGGACTAGGCAAGCAAGTTACCCAGATGCTCTATAATGAAGACACTAGGAAACCAAATGAAAGAGATATGGATGATAATCCTGAAACCCTGAGCTTCAAAGGAAAGGATCAGAAAGTAGATCAAATACTGACTAGAAGAAGAAACTGAATGGAAACAGTGAACAAGGGGACATTTGGAGTGGTGAGTTTTCAACTGGCCTGCCACAGCATTGCCATTTTGAATTTTTGTAAGCAGCACTCTGATTGGGACAGGACCCTGATAATTGGCTCTACTTGCCCAGGACTGCACCAGCACGTATACTGGTCGTTGCCATCCTGGACTAGGTATGCTGTCCCTAGCCACTACTGAGGCTGGCAGAAACATCATCCTAGACTGAGTGCCTCACCTGAAGCTACCTCTATGCTAGCAGAAATGCTATCCCATACTGGACACACTGCCCCCAGCTGCCTCCTAGACCAGAAGAAGCACCCTCCTAGACTAGATGCCCTATCCACAGTTGGCCCCTAGACCAGGCACCTCACCTCTCATGGCCTGCTTGGTTAGCAGAGCCTGATGACCCACACAGGGCTCTCTGTCCCCTGGTACCTACTTGGCCAGCAGCAGTGATGGCTGGGTGCTCCACCCACCAGTTTTCAACTTTCTTTTTTTGTCCCCTCCCCTTTCTTTTTCTTTTATTTCCCTTCCCTTGTTTTTAGTTTTTCCTTGTCTTTTTTCCCTTCTTATTATTTTCTTTTTCTCCTTCCCTTGTTACTCTTTTCTTGTTTTCCTTTTTTTTCTATTCCTTTTTTTCTCTTTCCTTATTTCCTCTCTTTAGTTTTTGTTTCTTTCTTTAGCTTTTTTCCTTTCTCTTATTTTTTTTTTCTTTTTCTCTCTCTTTTTTCTTCTTTTTTTGTGTGTCCCATCCCATAGGAGACAGCAACAGCATCTATACTACCCAGCCACAACTGCACCTCTGGTAGCCCTACCTACTGGGTGATAGCCACCACTCACTCCTGCATCACCTGATTGATGACAGACTGCAGCCAACATTAGCCTGGTCCTCCCTCAACTGCTGTACACAAACAGCAAACAGAGAACTGTACACACACTCCCATCCTTTATCACACCCACCAGGAGACAGATGATGAGCACCTAAGTGCTGCCAAACTAGCAAGCAGAGTAGCAGAGTAGCAGGCCCACCCCTGGAGATACACACACACACACACACACACCCTGGATAAAGCACACTAATGTACAATCATCAATTAAATGCAAATACAACACCACCACAATGTCTTGGAGACAACAAACAATCTTGGTTGACAGAAAGAAACAAGGCAGAGTGGCTCAAACAAGTGACCAAAATTCAGAGCCAGGAAACCTACATGAGGAGGAAATGGTATTGGAATTACCTGATAAGGAAATATTTATGTACCTTCAACAGATTGAAAGATCAAGGAAAACACAGGCAAAACTCTAGAAGAATTAAAGAAAGCAAGACAAGAACAAACTGACAAAATAAATGGAAAATGAAAAAACATACAAAAACAGCAAATAGAAATCTAGAAGAGTAATACTAAGATTTCAGAAATAGATGATGTATTGAAAGGGCAATGGAGTAGAATTGAATCAATGGAAAACGAAATTAGTGAAGTTGAAGACAAATCTCTTAATACTAATCTGTCAGAGGAACAATCAGAAGAAAGAACAACACCAAAAAAAAATTTAAGAAAGACCATGAATTATTAAAGACACCATCAAGAGAAATAAGTTACATGTAATCAGAATTCCAGAACAGGAAGAGACAAACAAAACAAAACTAACAAAAAACCACAAAGATGATGTCAAAGATTTGTTAGAAGAAAACACCCCTAATATCATGAAAGATGAAAAGATATTCATTCAAGAAGCTCAGTGAACCCCAAGCAGAACAGATTCCCCCTAAAAATCACTAAGACATATCATAATCAAACTTTACAAAACCAAAGGCAAAGAAAGAATACTGAAAGCAGCTCAGGAAAAATGACAAGTTACATACAAAGGAGAACCAATAAGACTAAGCTCTGATTTCTTGGCAGAAACTGCACAAGTAAAATGCAATAACATGACATATGTAAAACTGTGAAAGTGAAAAATTGCCAATCAAGAATGGTATATCAAGCAAAATTGTCCATCAAATGTGATGGGGAAATTAGGACATTTTCAGATACACAATTAAGGGAACTTGTAAAAACCAGACCAACATTACAAGAAATAATAAAGGGAGTTCTCCAGACAGAGAACCAACAATAGTGGGCTACAACATGAGATTAGCACACATGATAGCATCATCCAGAAACCATCCAGAATTATCCAAAGTAAAATAAACCTACAAGACTGAAAATAGGGAACTAGAGATATCAATTTATAAATGAGGACAACTACAAAGCAAAAAGAAGGAATCAACATTATAGTTACAGACTTTCAAATGAAGAGAAAGTCAAGATGATTTCAAGATAGAAGTGACAGTTTTAAACTTGGAAAGAAAATAATAAATTACAGGGTTAACCTCAAAGGAAGTTAATAAACCTTGTCATCAAAATGAAAACTCATAAAGATTTAGTAAACACTAAAACATGGATAAGAAAATCTATAAACAAAATGAATTTTATATATTTATAAATGAATATTATATATTTTTCAGTACAGAAAAATACATGGAACAAAAACATCAAAAGTACCACATACACACACATACACCCTCCCACACAAAAGGACAACAATAAATTCATTCCTATCAACAATTACACTGAGTGTAAATGTATTAAGCACACCAGTAAAGAGACAGAGAGTACTATAATAGATAAGAAAACATGACCCATTGATATGCTGTTTAGAAGAGTCACACATTAGACACAAAGACAAGAATAAGCTAAAAAAAAAAAAAAAAAAAT
>NW_006921699.1:1931773-1939639 GCF_000298275.1 Orycteropus afer afer | reverse complement strand
CAAACCCACCAGCCACTCCTCGGAAGGAAGGTTGGGCAATCCTACTTCCATAGTGATACTGCCTTGGAAACCCAAGGAGGGGTTGCTATGAGTCGGGGCTGACTTGACGGCAAACAACAACAACAACAACATGCAAGGGTAGCACACCATTAGAGAAACAATCAATTTAATTCACCATGTAAATAAAACAAAGGAAAAGAACCACATAATCATATCAGTCTACACAGAAAAGACATTTGACAAAATTTAACAACCATTCCTGATTTAAGAAAAAAAAAAAAAAAAATTAAACAAATAGGAATAGAAGGGAAATTCCTCAGCGTAATTAAGGGCATATGTACAAAACCAATGGCCAGTGTTACTCTCAATGGAGAGAGACTGAAAGCATTCCTTTTGTGAACGGAAACCAGATAAGGATGCCCTTAGTCACCAAATCCTATTCAATATCACATCAGAACTCCTAGCAAGAGAATAGGCAAAAAAGAGAACTCAAAGGCATCCAAATTGGCAATGAAGAAGTAAAACTATCTTTATTTGCAGATGATATAATTCTGTAGAAAACCCCAAAGAAGCAGCAAGAAATTTACTGGAACTAATTGAAAAGTTCAGCAAAGTGGCAGGGTACAATATCAACATACAAAGGTAAGTCAGATGTCTTTATCCTAACAAAGAGAACTCTGAAGAGGAAATCAGAAGAACAACAATACCATTTACAATAGCTAACTGAAAGATGAAACATTTAGGAATAAATCTAACCAGATATACAAAAGATTGATACAAACAAAACTACAAAACACTGCTACAAGATACAGGGGCAAAGTTATGAAGATTTCTTAGCAATAATAAAACACCTTGAAGGGAATGAGTTCCTAGGCCTAGGGGCTCAGAACCATAGAGTCTCAGGGGTCTGTTGGTATAACATAGACAGTGTTCTATATCCTACTTTGGTGAGCAGTGAATGGGGTCTTTAAAGCTTGTGAGTGACTATCTAAAGTGCAAACATTGGTTTCTTTGTCTGGAGCAAAGACGAGTGAAAAAAACCAAAAACTCAAGAAAACAGTTCAAAAGACTAATGGACCACATGAACCCCAGCATTCATGACCCTGAGACCAGAAGAACTGGATGGTGCCCTGGTACTACTGCTGACTGCTTTGAAAGGGATCACAATAGAGGTCCTAGATAGAGTGGGAGAAAAATGTGAAACAAAACTCAAAATCATAAAAAAAGACCAGGCTTTCTGGTCTGATAGAGAACAGTGGAACCTCTGAGACTGTGGCCCTTAGACACCCTTCAAGTCTGAAACTAAACTCACTACCATGGCTCAGCTTTCAGCCAAATGAAAGCCTATAAGGTGAACAATAACATGAGGGAGGTATGCACTCATTAGACCGGTCAACTATATGAGATCAAAATTTTGTCGTTTGTCAGGGATAAACCTCAGAAGGCAGGAAAGGATAGTAAAGAAGAATGAAGGGAAATGGTAGAGACAAGAAGAAAGTGGGAAGGTGCTGTTACATTATGGGGATTGCAGTGTCACTAAACAAAATGTGTGTGAATTGTTGAATGCAAAACAAATTTGCTCTATAAACTTTCACCCAAATCACAATTAAAAAAAAGAAAAAGTCTAATAACAACAACACAAGAAACACTACTATAAGCAAAAGAGACTTACATAATGAAAGAATATACCTTGCTCATGGAATGGGGAAAAAATTTGGAAATGATGTATTGGACAAGAGAATAATTTTTAAAATTTATAGAAAATTTCAACAACTCAACAACAAAAAGATATACATTATGAAAATGTCAACACTAACCAAAGCAATCTACAGATATAATGCAATTCTGATCAGATTCTATCATCATTCTTTAAAGAGATGGAAAAACTAATCACCAACTTTATATGGAAAAGATCTTGAGTAAGCAGAGTACTACTAAAGAGAAGAACAAAGTAGGAGGCCTCACATTTCCCAATCTCAAAACCTACTACACAGTCATGGTAGTCAAAACAGCCTGGTATTGGTACAATGACAGATATATAAACCAAGGGAACATAAATAGAACCCAGAAGTAAATGCGTCCACTTACGGACAGCTGATCTTTGACAAATGGTTGAAACCCATTAAATGGGAGAGATAGTGTTTTTTAACAAATGGTGCTGGCAAAACTGCATATCCGTTTGTAGGAAAATGAAGCAGGATCCATAGCTCACACTATATACAAAAATGAACTTCTGTGCTCACTTCAGCAACACATATGCTAAAATTGGAATGATACAGAAAGTATTAGCATGGCCTTTACACAAGGATGTCATGCAAATTTGTGAAGTGTTCCATATTTAAAAAATAATCAAGAAAAAATAGAGACAATCTTAGGGGGCCTAAAGTATGGCATAAATACACTTTAAGACATAACAAAAATGCACAAACAGCAGAAGACAACCTAGATGACTAAAACTTTCTAAAAATTAAACATTTATGCATATCAAAAGATTTCATCAAATGTAAAAAGAGAACCCACATACTGGGAAAAAAAAATTGGAAATGATGTATTGGACAAGAGAATAATTTCTAAAATTTATAGAAAATTTATTTATTTTTTTTATTTTATGAGTTGGATCCGACTCATAGGCACATAACATCAACAACAATAATATGATCCAACAATCCCACTACTAGGTATGGAATAGGACCAAATGCGGGTCCCTGCCTGGTGCGCAGTCAGGCCAAAACAGTTTACACACCGAGTGATTAAGAGGAGAGAAGTTATTTATTGCAAAGCAGCAATGCAAGGAGTAGGAGTATCCTCGTACCCAGATCTGACTCCCTGAAATGCCATCAAATTACAGTTTTTGTAGGTTTCAGAAGAGGGGATTATGCATATTCACAAAAATTTTAGGAATTTGGGGTATGAAATGGTTGAGGATTGCAGCCTGTGTGGTGGATGAGTCACACCAGCTTCCTGTCATCAGCTGATTGGGGCTTAGGCAGAAGAGAAAATGTCCATTCCCATTAACTTTGTTCCTTTCTGCCCTACTGCATGTGTCTGCGGGCCAGGGTTAATTTACAAGTTGTTTTCTAAGACACTTTTAGCACGTCTATCACCTGCAGGAAAGAATGTTTTCCTTCCATTCAATTCTTTAAGGAACTGAATACTCATCTGTCTCCAACCAGAGTGGGGGGGGGATAGTTGAGGGTAATTTAGTTTACTTATCTATTCCCATGGGGGGGTATCTGATTATCTGCCTTAACCAGGGTGAGGGAAATAGTTGAGGGTAATTTAGTTTACTTACCTATTCCCATCCGGGTACCAGGGTGGGGGAAATAGTTTTTACTTTACTCAGTTTCAATTCCCCCTTAGAATAGATATTTTTCCATAT
Organism: Orycteropus afer afer; assembly: GCF_000298275.1. Taxonomy (NCBI): domain Eukaryota; kingdom Metazoa; phylum Chordata; class Mammalia; order Tubulidentata; family Orycteropodidae; genus Orycteropus; species Orycteropus afer. Next base: position 1,936,260 of record NW_006921699.1, on the reverse strand, counting down.
TCTTGGGGAACACTCGTTTTTTTTTTTAATTCCCCCTTAGAATGGTTACTGTTCCACAATTTTGGGAAACGGGGCGACGACTCTTCCTAGCTGCTTCCTGCTGACTGGGAGCAAAGATGGTGGAACTCAATCCCTGGTCAGTAAGCTTCTTGTAGTTTGAACAGTTCACAGAATCTTCTGGCTATAGTCCGGGGAGAAGAGACTAGGGGTACCTGTAGAGTAGGTTGTAATTCTGGAGGCTTGAAGACAAGTAAGCACCTAGGTAGGCATTGAATACAACAGCAAGTAAAGAGTGTTACTGTTAATATGAGGAGTACTGTAACAAATAAGGATCTCAACCACCCTAAATTGAGTAATCAAGAGGTGAGCCAAGAAAAGTCTATCCCAAAGGTGGGGGTTAAATCCTGTCATGCAGTTTCCCTGTTCTGTTGCAATTTATGAATGGTGTGATGAATAGTCTGTTGATCTTGTTCTATTTGTCCTGATGCATTAACTAAATGAGCAATAGGTGGCATTGATGTATATACATACCCCACCATGTGCTACTAGCATAAGTAGTAGCTGCCCGATTCTGAAGTACAACAGTTTGGAGTGCAGAAGTTATATCACAGGTAGAGTTAGCTACTGATTCTAGGGAAACAGAAACATTCTGAACAAATTGGCATAAAAGGTGGATATCATCGTGATTTTTCCCAATGCCCATCATGTTATTGTTATTACATGCTGTCGAGTCAGACCCGACTCACAGGGACCCCTCCTTGGGTTGCCGAGGCAGTATAACTACAGAAGTAGATTGCCCTACCTTCCTTCTGAGGGGTGGCTGGTGGGTTTGAACCACCAGCCTTCTGGTTAGCAGTCAAGTGCCTTAGGCACTATGCTACCAGAGCTTCTGATGCCCAGCACGGGAATTAAAATTCTTTGGGCCTTTTCCCAAGCACTCCAAGTTAGATCAGGTGGGCTATGCCAGTGTCGGTAGTTAGGCCGGACAGAATGGAGAACTTCTAATGGTAGGAAATGCATTCCTCCTGCCCAGATCCACCCTAGAGTGCAGGTGCCTTCATGATTAACTGGCCAAGTTTTAAAAAAGCAGCATGCTCACATAACCAACATAGCCCTGGGTGGGGGAGGTAATAAGCTGTAGGAGGGAACTGAAATATAGCCCAAACAATGTTCTGGTCAGTCAGAGTGATACCTATTTTGTTAGACATATTCTTAACTGGGGTGTCATGTTCTATAACGGCACCATGTTCATTAATCCAGGTATGGTTCAGCATATAAAGGGACTAGGTCTGGTTGCATTGTGCCCATTTTCCTACGGAAGGCTGTTGGGCTAGAGGGGGGTCCATTGTATACATAGAGTAGCTGTGGTGTAGTAAATTACCTGGTATGGCTTTTCTAGCCATAAATCTTTGTAAACTCCGAGGTGGAATTTACCATGAACAACTGAGGAGCTCAACGTTGTCCACCTGGAGTATTTCTGTTGGGAGTGGCACAAAACAATGTTCTGGGAGGGCCCCCCTCTCTCTCAGGTGCTTAGAATTCTGATGTTATGATTGGTTGTTTTGGCCACTCTGCTGGGCTCAAAAGGAGGCCTCCTAGAGGCAGAACTCTCTCTGACTGCTGGCTGAGGAAGACATGCTGCTGAAAGAGACACTTGCTCCTGAAAGAGACACGTGCTGCTGGGAAAGAGATGCAAGAGACACGCATTGCTGAGTAAGATACCGAAGGACATGCACTGCTGGGGGAGAGACTGTGAGAGACTTGGCTGAGAGACGGTGGGCTGGGAGAGAGACTGAGCGTTTTTCCTGAACTTGAATTGTAGCCTGGTGCTTCCCTAATAAACTCCATAATCTGTGAGTTCTGCGTGGCCACTGCAGCAAATTATTGAACCCAGGAGAGAGGTGGTGGATGCTCTGGGAGGAACGGTTGGAGAAAGGGCTGGAGGGAGGCAGCATGTCTGGCCTCACAGGAATAGGCCTTGGGCTATTGATGGTGATTCTGTCTTCCTCTTGTGGGATCAGAGGAGGTCAGAACATGTGGCGTCCTTGCCCTTTTTGCAGTGTAGCCAAAGTTTTAGACCTTAATACTTAATATTTCATCACAGAAGAGCTTTAGTTAGAATTTATTATATTGGCCCCTTCATCTCCAGCCCAGTATTCTAAATGTAAGGGGACAGGGATGGTAGGTAGACCCTGTGCTCCATGTGAAGGAGAGTGGGCACACACCCAACAATTATTAGCCCAAAATTAGTGATTTAATAGGGTTTGTTGAAGGTTTATGAGCATGTTGGGCTCCTATCCTTCTTCAGAAGGGGGTAGGGATAAAACAATTATTAAGCTGATCAAAATCACATTCATGTCTTAATCTGGAACAGGTTTCCTTTTAAATAAAGTCTTAAGATTCTCGATGGGCTCACAAGTATGTTCCACTACAGGTTGTTGGGAATACTTAATATTGAGTTGCCCAGGTTCTCTTGAGTCTCCCTGTTCCCCAAGGCTGTTCCTTGTAGAATAAAACTTAGTTATAGGTCAAGGAGAGTTCCCACTGCAGTCTGGTGCTATCCTCAATCGGGTGTGATGTATCCAAGGGCAGACTCCCTTCAGTTTGGCTGAAGAATGTGTTGTCAGCAATACTTCATAAGGTCCAGTCCATTTGGCCTGGAGCTGGCTCTGGGGAGTCCGGTCGTTCCACTCCTTCAGCAGGACCCAATCGCCTGGACAGAAGCTATGAAGGCGAGTATCTGTAGGATACAACAACCTGCTGGAAGCAAACTGGTTAATAATTTTTAATGTTGCAGACAACGTTTGCACATGTTTTAAATTATCCAATTCCTTAACACTTTTAAGGTCTCCCTTTCCTGCATAACTAGGGTGCCACACTCTAGAAAATGGTCTCCCATATAATATTTCATATGGGCTTAACTTAAGCCTACTTCTCCGGGTTTTGCCCAGACCCGCAGAAGGGCAAGAGTTAAGTTTTATCCAAGGTAAGTTGGTCTCTTGGCACATCTTAGCCAGTGTCTTCTTAAGAGTGTGGTTCATCTTCTCAGTCTTCCCTGTCAATTGGGGTCTCCATGGGGAGTGTAATTTCCACTTAATGCCTAATAGTTCTGTTATCTGTTGGACTATTTAGGATATAAATGACCCCCATTGTCACTTTAAATTCAGACTGGTAATCCAAAGCTAGGGGTAATTTCCCTTAGTAGGGCTTTACTCACTTCTGCTGCCTTTTCTGTGTGACAGGAGAAGGCTTCCACCCATCCAGTGAAAGTATCTACAAATACCAACAAGTACTTGATTTTCTCAGAAACTGTAGGCATAGTGGTGAAGTCTACTTGCCAGTCTTCACATGGGCCTAGTCCTCTTTCTTGAACTCCCTTTACCACTGGAGGTGGGCGGCATTTTGGATTGTTCTTGGCACAGATCAAGCAGCCTAGTGTCACCTTTTGGATGGTTTTGTGTAGATCTGGGCCTGCAATGATTTTACTTAGCCAAGCGTATAGGGCATCCCTCCCATAGTGGATGCTTATATGGGCTGTCAAGAGAACATCATGCATGAGGTGTGCAGGAATTAGAACCATTCCTTGTTCATTGTGTATCCACTTAGTTTGGTCTCGCTTAAAACCCCATCCCTCTGCTTGAATTAAATCATCTTCTGAATACCCAGGATCCAAATCACTAAGGTATAGACTAGGGACTAGGGTAGCCACCAATGTTATAGGAATTTCGGTTTTGGCTGCGTGTTTGGCAGCAGTATCTGCTATGTGATTACCTTTGGCTATTAGGGAATCTCCTTTCTGATGTCCTGGGCAGTGCATTACTGCCACTTCCATAGGCTGGTTGACTGCTTCTAGTAATTTGAGTATTTCTTCTGCATATTTGATTTCTTTTCCTCCTGAATTCAGTAAGCCTGGTTCTTTCCATATGGAACCGTGAGCATGAAGTATGGAAAAAGAGTAATGCAAATCCGTAAATACATTCATTCGTTGCCCTGTACTTATTTCCAGGGCTCGGGTGAGAGCAATTAATTCTGCCTTTTGTGCTGAAGTTCCTGGAGGCAGCGCCTCGGCCTCCTTAGTCTCACATAAGGTTACTACAGTGTATCCTGCCTTGCGGATGCCATTTTCTACAAAGCTACTTCCATCAACAAATAGTTCCAAATCTGGGTTGTCTAGCGGTTGATTGCTTAGGTCAGAATGGCTGGAGTAAACTTCCTCAATTACCTCTAGGATGTCATGTTCTGGTCCCTCATTCTCTGTGGTTGGGAGTAACGTGCCTGGGTTAAGGGTAGACACCGCTTTCAGGGTGACATTGAGGTTGTCAAGTAAGGTTGCCTGATACTTTCTGAGTCGGCCTGCTGTTAACCAGAGTCCTCCCTTTTGCTCTAACACAGAGAATACATAATGAAGGGTTAGGACAGTAGTGGGTTGGCCCAGGGTAAACTTTTTTTTTTTTTTTTTAATTTTATTTTGATTTGGGTGAAGATTT
>NW_006921699.1:1924234-1931079 GCF_000298275.1 Orycteropus afer afer | reverse complement strand
GACTATGGTCCCAAGCCCGCAGGATCAACTACTTGGTCGCTCTGGGTAGCTGGCTGTGACCAAGCAATGACCATAACCTTGCCCCTTGTCAGCTCTACTATACACCAGGGTAAACTTTTCAGCTTCACTCAGTAAGCCACAGGTTGCAGCCACAGCTCTTAGGCACGTGGGCCATCCTTGGGCCACAGGGTCGAGTTGTTTTGAAAAGTAAGCTACAGATCATCTCCATGGGCCAGGTTTTGAGTGAGGACTCCCAGTGCCACTCCCTGTCTCTCATGCATGAATAGTTCAAATGGCTTTCGGGTGTCAGGGAGCCCTAGGGTCAGTGCAGATCCCAATTTAACTTTATTTGCTCAAAGACTCGTTGGCACTCAGAAGTCCAGTCTAAGGGGTCAGAGTCTTTCCCTTGAACTGCCTGGTAAAAAGGCTTGGCAATAAGCCCAAAGTTGGGTACCTATTCATGGGTATACTTATAGCATATGTAAATACATATGTAGAAATACTCTCTGTCAAACCTATATATATTTGTGGATGTAGTCCCATTTGGCTTCCTACACCTTTTCCACTTGTGTGTCTATGTATCCACCCATGGATTATTGATATTGCAGGCTTGGATACGTAATAGTATTGGCCTCTGTTGCTTTTAGCTCTTGTACTACTCTCAGTGTCTTCCATTGCCTTGATCACTTTGTGCAGACCTCCTGCATATATTGCCTTCCTCTTCACCAGGTTAGTATTATTCTATAATTTACCCTCCTACCCATGGTAACTTTCAAAGAATTTTTCTTTCTGTGTGAAAACCTTTTCTTGACTTTTTATATAAGTGAGCTCATTCAATATTTGTCCTTTTGTGTGACTAATTTCACTCAGCATAATGTCCTCCAGGTTCACCCATGTTATGAGGTGTTTCTAAGATTCATTGGAATTCTTTAATGTTGTGTAGCATTCCATTGTACACACCACAGTTTGTTTGTCCATTCCTCCATTATGGTCACTTATGTTGTTTCCATCTTTTTGCTATTGTGAATAATGCTGCAATGTACATGAGGGTACATATATTTGTCCATGTCATGGCTCTTATTTCTCTAGGATATTTACCTGAAACTGAGTAAAGTAAAAACTATTTTCCCCACCCTGGTACCCGGATGGGAATAGATAAGTAAACTAAATTACCCTCAACTATTTCCCCACCTTGGACTCTGGCTGGAGACAGATGAGTATTCAGTTCCTTAAAGAACTGAATGGAAAAGTTGTACTCTTCCCAGTGTCTTCCATTGCCTTGATCACTTTGTGTAGACCTCTTGCATATATTGCCTTCCTCTTTACCAGGTTAGTATTATTCTATAATATGGAACATTCTTTCTGCTGAAAGTGCCTTAGAAAACAACTTGTAAATTAACTCTGGCCAATGGACATGCGCAGTAGGACAGAAAGGAACAAAGTTAATGGGAACGGACACTCTCCCGTCTGCCTAAGCCCCAATCAGCTGATGACGGGAAACTGGTGGACTCATCTGCCATGCAGGCACAATTGTCAACCATTTCATGCCCCAAATTCCTGAAATTTTTGTGAATATGCATAACCCTCTCTTCTGAAACCTACAAAAACTGTAATTCGATGGCCATTTTGGGGAGTCAAATCTGGGTACGAGAATACCCCTACTCCTTGCATTGCCACTTTGCAATAAATAATTTTTTCTCCCCTTAGTCACTCAGTATGTAAATTGTTTTGGCCTGTCTGCACACTGGACAGGGACCCACATTTGGTCCTATCTCAATTTGGCACCCCAGATGGGACCGAGGGTCTCTGGCCCTCTGCCTGGAGCACGAGGACCCTTGGATGGTGGAAACAGAACACACTCCTGACAGACCTTGTGCTCACTCAGACACTGCTTTTTTTGAAGGTACATGAGGGGTGCTGAGTCTGTGACCGTCTGCACCATCCTCGGCCTCTAGGTGCTTTCAAGAGAAAATTATTTTGGGTTTGAAGACATCTATTGGTGAGTATAGATTAAATTCTGGTCTGGGTTCTAGATGATCGAGAGGTTGAAATTTTGGCTGATAACCTTAATTAAGATATCTCCATGGCTGAAGCATCTGAAGAATCTATACTCTGGTCTGGTCTGGTCTGGCTTTAAGCTGATAGGGAGGTTGAAGTTTTGGTCCTTAGTTGGTAACCTTAATTAAGATCATCTCCACAGCTGAAGCATTGTTATTCTGTCTGGTTTGGTTTTGGTTTGGCTTATGTGTGGGTTTACTGTAGCCCATGTGTGTCTTAGGGATCCTTTACCTAGATCTGTTGTGTGTGGATAAGAGTGTGGGTACGTGGTGGCCCAGGGATCTTTTAGTCTGGTCTGGTTTTGGCTTGGTTTGTGTGTGGGTAAGATAAAAGTTTTAAGTGGCAGTCCAGGTGTCTTTTAATCGAAATCTCTCTGCAGCCTACGTGGTTCTTAGGAATCCTTTGCTTTGAATTCTGATCCGGCTCTTCTTGATTTGTTTGTGTGTAAGAAAGAGTGTGTGTGTATGCTTGGCACCGGTGCAACAGTTTCAAGTGAGAATGGACATAAGTGTGACTGGAAATGGGTAACCAATGTCCTATACCAGAATGCAGCCCCATTGGTTGCATTCTGAAAAACTGGGCTCATTTTGGCTTTGAGCCTATAAAAACAAAACAAAAAAAAAACCCAGTATTTTTCTGTAACACTCTCTGGCCACAATACCGGCTTGAGTCTGGGGATAGATGGCCAGAGAATGGGAGTCTAAAACTATGATATAATTATGCAATTAGATCTATTTTTCAAGAAGGATCAAAAGTGGGAATAATTGATCTATTTAGAGCTTTTCATGGCCCTGTTTCAAAACAAGGGTTTACAGAAACAGTGCATGGTGATGGTTGTACGACCTAAAGGGAAAGCAGATTTTAAGGGTGTCTTTCAGGACTCTGAAGACCCTCACCCTGACTCCGTTCCTCCCCCATCTGCCCCTCCCCCATACCTCCCGGAGTTAAAAATACAATTCACCTATGAGTCTACCACCTAAGCCTAAAGGAATTTTGAATTGAGAATCCCCTAAAACTCTGGTGGTGTTATATCCCCCTTTACTTGATAGTACCCCAGAAGCCACTAAAACTATTAAGTTCATCAAAAAATAAATGAACTTGGAGGACACTGAAAAAAAATCAATCATAGAAGGACAAATATTGTATGAGTCTGTTATTATAGAAAAAAAAAAAAAGATTTACACAGAGAAGGAAATTTTTCTTGGTTATCAGGGATGGGAAGGGAGGGGAAGAAAAATTGCTAGCTAGTTAAGAGGCAGGTGTTGATTTGGGTAAGGGGAAAAGCAATATAACAAATGCATGTGACCAGCACAATATCACTAAGGAAAAGAAAGACACAGAGAGATGCACAAGAGGTATAGAAAACAAAGGTAAATACTATTACATATACAATACTACATTATTAGTAATAACAAACACTAAGGAAGATGGGGCAATCTACTTCCATAGTGATACTGCCTTGGAAACCCAAGAAGGGGTCACTATGAGTTGGGGCCGACTTGATGGCATATAACAACAACAACAACAATATACAGGTAGATGCATAGGTAGACAGGCAAGAAGATCATGTATGCATAGGCAAAAGGACATATACCTATAATGGTATATAGGTTTGGCAGATGATGCTTCCACATATGTATTTGTATGTACTATAAGAATGTCCACATATATTACAGAGTTAACAGGGGACAAAGTTAGGATAACTTCCTAGCCATAACTAAGCACCTTGAGGGAGTGAGTCACTAGGCCTACAGACATGAGACCACAGTCACAGGGGACACCAAGCTCAATTGGCACATGTCAGGTGCTGTCAAATTGGCTTCGACTCATAGTGACGCTATGTACAATGGAACGAACACTGTCCTGGTCCTGTACCAGCGTTACAATCCTTGCTATACCTCAGCCTATTGTTGCAGCCTCTGTGTCAATCCTTCTCGTTGAGGCCTTCCCCCTTTTCACTGACTGACCTTCCACTTTGCCAAACATAATATCCTTCTCCAGGTAATGGTCCCTTCTGACAACATGACCAAAGGAGGTGAGAGAAGTCTGGCTATTCTCGCTTCCAAGGAGAATTCCAGCTACAATTCTTCCAGGACAGATTTTTTAGTTCTTCTGGCAGTCCATGGTACTTTCAGTATTCTTTGCCAACACCACAACCGAAAAGCATCAACTCTTATTTGCTCTTCCTTATTCATTGTCCAGCTTTCACATGCATATGAGGCAATTGAAAATATCATGGCTTGAGTTAGGTGCACCTTAATCGTCAAAGAGACAACTTAGCTCTTCAGCACTTTAAAGAAGTCTTTTGCAGCAGATTTGCCCAGTGCAGTATGTCATCTGATTTCTTGATTGCCAATTCCATTGGTGTTGATTGCAGAAGCAAGTAATATGAAATTTTTGACAACTTCTATCTTTTCTCCATTTATCATGATGCTGCTTATTGGTCTAGTTGTGAGGATTTTCATTTTCTTTACAAAGGAATTCTGGTGACATAGTGGATAAGGTATTTGGTTGCTAACCAGAAGGTTGGCAGTTCAAATCTACCAGCTGCTCCATGGAAGGAAGATGGGGCAATCTACTTCCATAAAAATTTATTGCCTCAGAAACCCAGAGGTGGTCCTATAAATTGGAATTGACTTGATGGCAGTGTTTTTTTTTTTTTTTTTTTTTTTTTAATGTTGAGGTGTGATCATACTGCACACTGTATTCTTTAATCTTCATCAGTAATTGCTTCATGTCATCTCCACTTTCAGTAAGCAAGGTTGTGTCATCTGCATATCGCAGGTTGTTAATGAATCTTCCTCCAATCCTGTTGCCACCTTCTTCTTCATATAGTCCAGCTTCTCAGATTATTTGCTCAACATACAGATTGAATAAGTATGGCGAAAGGATACAACTCTGATACACACTCTTCCTGATTTTAAACCATGCAATATCTCTTGTTCTGTTCAAATTACAGCCTCCTGGTCTATGTGCAGGTTCCTCATGAGCACAACTAAGTGTTCTGCAATTCCCATTCTTCACAATGTTATCCACAATTTGTTATGATCCAAACAGTCAGATGCTTTTGCACAGTCAATAAAACATAAGTAAACATCTTTCTGGTATTTTTTGCTTTCAGCCAAGATCCATCTGACATCAGCAATGATATCCCTTGTTCCACATTCTCTTCTGAATACAGCTTGCATTTCTGGAAGTTCCCTATCAATATACTGCTGCAACCATTAAAAAAGAAATTATTTTCATCAATTCCAAGATGGCAGAATAGGCAGAAAGTCTGCACAGGCCCGCTTCAACAAAGAAAGGGGAAACCAATTAACACAGACATAGAAGATAATCCTGGACCCCTGAGCCTTGAAGGGAAGTATATAGAAGTGGACTAAACCTCAACTAGCAGAAGAATTTGCATGAAAATACCAAAAAAGGAGACATACAGACCTGTGATCTGGCAGCAATCCTGAGGGATCCTGACAACACAGCTTGGAGATTCCCGAGTGGTGGTAGGACCTAAGAATTAACCTAAAAATCAGCACTGTTAGCCAGAGACTGCATGGAGGACTGCTCTGGTGGCTGTGGAGTAAAAGGGGAAGCAGTGGTGAAGAGGAAAACGGCCTGAGCTGTGGACTTTTGCCTGTCCAGAGGGTGACGCCATTTTGAATGTTTACAAGCAGCTTGACCATTTTGGATATTTAAAGAGACAGCACTCTCCGAGATTCTAGGGGCTTAAGAAGAGGTTCTGCTTTCCAGTAGTCCCAAGGACACTCCAGACGTGCATGACTGAAAAGGTGTGACAATCTTATTCTTATACCTCACACTCACATGGTGAACGGTGGTGTGGCCACCCCCCATTCCCACCCACCTTCTGGGCCCCCAGGAACTCCATCCCAGTCTGTATGCTCGGACAGAGCCTGGGTGCCCTGCCCTGTCCTCCGCTGATTTTTTATTTTTATTCATTTCTTTTTCTCCTTCTTTCTTAGGGTGTTTAGTTTGCTTGTATTTGTCTGTTTTAAAACTACTCTTATTAATAATACTTTTGTCTTTTTTACTATCTTCCCCTCCCACGTCCTAGTTTATACCTTTTTTGTTTTCTTTTCCCTGTTCCTGGTTAAATTCCCCCCCCCTTTTTTTTTTCTCATGGTTAACCCCATTCCTTGTTTTTTTTTTCCCCCCATTTTTTTCTTCATTATTCTCCTTCTCTACCTTTTTTGTCTTAGTGCCCTATCCCCAGATATTGTGGGTTTTCTTGTGTTTTTCTTCTTTTCTCCCTTTTTTCTTCTTTTGGTTACTGTTCCTGTGTGATTACTTGTTGTATATTTTGTCCATGTGCTTTTAGTTTTTTGACGGTTATTCAGTTGTAATTTTTGTCTAACTGAGTTGGAGACAGCAACAGTCTCCATAAGATACAACTACACCCACACCTCCTGCAACTTCATTTAATGAGTGAGAGCCACCACCTCTTTCTCCACCAATGGGCCAATGATAAAAAACCACCAAGAAGAGCCTGAACCACCCTTGGCTGCTCTTCACAGTTAATAGAGATCTAAATACAATGCCACTATGCCTCAGAGACAACAGACTATCACAGTCCACACAAAGAAGCAAGAAAACGTGGTAGAAACAAGGGAACAGGATACAGACCCAGAACACATTGCTGAGGAAGAAGCAGCATTGGAACTCTCTGATAAGGAATTCAAAAGAGTAATTTTATGTATCTTCAAAGGATTGAGAGACAGACCAAAGAAAACACAGAAAAAAAAATTAGAAGAATTTTGGAAGAAAATACAAGA
>NW_006921699.1:1921439-1922804 GCF_000298275.1 Orycteropus afer afer | reverse complement strand
GATATAGAAAGCAAATGGCAACTGTAAGAGAGCAGGAGTGGCAATATTAATTTCTGATCAAATTGACTTTAAGACAAAAACCACCATATGAGACAAGAAAGGACATTATATAATGATTAAAGGATCAATTGAACATGAAGATATAAACATAATAAATATCTGTGGACCCAATGAAGGAACCCCAAAATACATAAATCAGACTTTAAAAGAGTTGAAAAGTCAAATAGATGACTCCATATTCATAGTGGGAGACTTTAATACACCACTTTCTTTGAAAGATAGAGCAACTGGAAAAAAACTCAACAAAGATGCAGAAGAGCTAAACAATACAATCCACCAACTTGGCCTTATAGACATCTACAGAGCACTTCACCAACAGTAGCACAATATACATTCCTCCCCAGTGCACATGGAACATTTTCCATGATAGACCATATGTTAGGCCATAAAGCAAGCCTTAATAAATTTAAAAGCATTGAAATACTACAAAGCATATTCTCAGATCATAATGCTATCAAATTAGAAATCAATAATAGGAAGATCAACAGAAAAAGAGTAAACACATGAAAACTGAACAACACCCTCCTGGAGAAAGACTGGGTAAGAGAAGAAATAAAAATTGAATTTCAAAAATTCCTTGAATCAAACAAGAATGAAAACACAACATACCAAAATTTTTGGGACATAACAAAAGAAGTGATCAGAGGCCAATTTATAGCAATCAATGTACACATCAAAAAAGAAGAAAGAGCCAAAATCAACACTTTAAACCAACGTCTCCAACAATTAGAAAAAGAGCAGCAAGAAAAGCCCACAGTCACTAGAAGAAAAGAAATAATAAAGATTCGAGCAGAAATCAATGAAACAGAAAATAGAAGGGCTATGGAAAAACTCAAGAAGACCAGAGGTTGGTTTTTTGAAAAGATCAACAAAATTGACAAGCCACTGAAAATTTAATAAAGGAAAAGAGTGAGACAATACAAATAACATGAATAAGAAACGAAATGGGTGAAATCACAACAGAACCAACTGAAGTAAAAAGGATAATATCAGGATACTATGAAGAACTGTACTCCAACAAATTTGAAAATCAGGAAGAAATGGACAGATTTCTAGGAACACACCACTTACCTACACTAATAGACTGATGTGGAAAAGTTGAACAGATCCATCACAAAAGAAGAAATTGAACAGGTCATCAAAAAATTACCAACTAAAAAAAGTCCTGGCCCACATGGTTTCACTGGAGAATTCTACTAGACATTCAGAGAAGAACTGATACCAATCCTCCTCAAACTATTCCAAAACATAGAAAAGGATGGAATCCTCCCTAACTCATTTTATGAAGCAAGCATAACCTTGATA
>NW_006921699.1:1890169-1899956 GCF_000298275.1 Orycteropus afer afer | reverse complement strand
TGGGTCCATAAATATTTATTATGGTTATATCTTCATGTTCAATTGATCCTTTAATCATTATATAATGTCCTTCTTTGTCTTTAGGGACATGGAAAAACCATTCACAATTTCATAGGGAAAGGAATGAGACCTCAGATAAGCAAAACCCTGTTGATGAAGAAAAACAAAGTTGGAGGTCTCACACTCCCTGATCTCAAAATCTACTAAGACCACAATAATCAATACAGCATGGTATTGGTACAATGATAGACAAATAGACCAGTGGAACAGAATCGAGAACCCAGAAATAGACCCATCTATCTATGGGCATATCATCTTTGACAAAGGGCCAAATTCTATTAAATAGGAGAGAGAGAACCTCTTTAACAAATGGTGCTGGCAAAATTGGATATCTACTTGCAGAAAAATGAAACAAGACTCATACCTCACCCCATACACAAAAACAAACTCAAGATGGATCAAAGACTTAAATGTAAAACCCAAAACCATAAAGTTCATCAAAGATAAAATAGGGGCAAACCTATGGGTCCTAATTTATGGAATAAATAAACTATCACACATAACCCCAAATTCACAAGCAGTGGAAGAGAAACTAGATGACTGGGACCTTTTAAAAATTAAATTCTTTTTCTTTTTAAATTTTTTTAATTGTGATTTGAGTGAAAATTTACAGAGCAAATTCACTTTCCATACAGCAGTTCACATACACTGTCTCATGACATTGACCACAATTTACCACAATGCAACAGCTCCCCTCCCACTTCCTCCTGATTCCTACCTATTCCCTGTGTCCATCCCTTCATGCACTCCTGCCCCCTGAGCTGTCTCCCTGTGCATAAACAGCCCTTCTTTCTCCCATAATTGTTCTCTCCAAGGAGCGTATCTACCTCAGGTAAATGTTCAACTCATATGCCTGTCCTTTGTTTGTCTGGAAGCCACAAGTGTGGGTTCAGTTTCAGACCTGGAAGTCTTAGTGGTTTCCCCAGGCTCTCTCAAACCAGCAAACCCTGCCTCCCACATTTTTTTCCAAATGATTTTGTGTTTTGTTCCACATTGTTCTCCTTCTCTATCCAGGAACTCCTATATAGATCCCTCTCCGAGTGGTTGACAGTGGGTAACATCTAGTTCTTCTGGTCTCATAGTCGTATAGGCTGAGGATTGCATGGTGTATCAGTCACTAGGACTAATTGTTTCCATGAATCTTTGGTTTTCTTCATTCTTCTTTGCTCTGGATGAGGAGAGACCCATCATTGCATCTAGATGGCTGCTTGCAAGCTTTTAAGATCCCAGTTGCTACTCGCCAAAGTAGGAAATGAAACAATGTTTTGTGTAGTGTTTATGCCAGTTGAACTTAATGTCCTCTGCGGCTATGGTCCCAAGCCCACAGGTTCAAGTTCTCACTCCCTCTGGGTAGCTGGCTGTGACCAAGAAGTGACTACAACCTTGTCTTGTGTTGGCTCTACTTAAAAATTAAATTCTTATGTGCATCAAAAGACTTCTCCAAAAGTGTAAAAGGAGAACATACAGATTGGAAAAAAAAAGATATTTAGCTATGACATATCTGACAAGGGACTTATCTCTAAAATTTACAGAAAACTTCAACACCTCATCACCAAAAAGGCAAGCAATCCAATTCAAAAATGGGCAAAGGACATGAACAGACACTTCACTAAAGAAGATAGATACACAGGCTGCCACCAAACACATGAGGAAATGTGCACGATCATTAGCCATTAGAGAGATACAAATCAAAACAACTGAGATAGCATCTGGTGGCTTAGTGCCTAAGGCATTTGACTGCCAAGCAGAAGGCTGGTGGTTCAAACCCACCAGCCAGCCACTCCTTGGAAGGAAGATTGGGCAATCTACTTCCATAGTGATACCACCTCAGAAACCCAGGGACGGGTCTACATGAGTCAGATCCAACTCCACAGCAGTGAGGCTAGCAATAATAGCAAAGTTCACGAAGACAGAAAATAGCAAATGCTGGCAAGGGTGTGGAGATACTGGAACTCTCATACACTACTGGTGGTACTGTAAAATGGTACAGCCACTGTGGAAAATAGTATGGTGTTTCCTTAAAAAATTAGAAATAGAGTACCATTTGATCCAATAATTCCACTACTAGGAATATTTCCTAAAGAGGTGAGATCCAGGACACAAATAGACATATGCACACCCACATTCATCGCAACACAATTTACTATACAGAAAAGGAAACAACCTAAGTGCCCATCAGCAGATGTGTGGATAACCAAACCATGGTATATTCACACAATGGAATACTATGCAACATTAAAGAATAGTGAAGAATCCACAAATCACTTCACAGTGTGGATGAATTTGGGGGACATTATGCTGAGTGAAATAAGTCAATCACAGAAGGACAGATATTTTAACAATTATTGTAAAAAGTCAAAGAATGGTTTTCAGGGAAGGAAATTCACTTTGTTGGTTACTCGGGATGAGAAGGAAGGGAAGGGAAAATTTCTGACTAATTAAGAGTCACATGTTGTTTTGGGTGAAGGGAAAGGCAATATAACAAAAGTGTGTGACTAGCACAATGACAATAGGGAAAAGGAGAACACAAAAATATGCACAAAAGATACAGACAACAGAAGCAAATACTATTACGTGCACAATACTGCATTATCAGAGACGCAAACACTAAGTAAGCTATGGGTAAATGCATAAACAGATGAGATTAGGGGTGGGTAGGCAAACAAGAATATACCCAAGACTAAGGATAGATTTGGCTAAAGATAGTCTTACGTATATGTACTTGTGTTACAAAACTATCCATACATATTACAGAAGTAACAGGGGACAAGGTTGAAGTAGCTTCTTGGAGACAACCAAGCACCTTGAGGGACAGAGTCACTGGGGTTGAGGGCTTGAGACCACAGTCTCAGGGGACATCATGCTCAATTGACACAACATAGTATATAACTATCTTGTTCTACATCCTACTTTGATGAGTAGCAACTGGGGTCTTAAAAGCTTTTGGGTGGCCATTTTAGATCAACTGTTGATCTCCTCTCATCTGGAATAAGAGTGAAGAAAATCAGAATCATTTGGAAACAATTAGTCCAAAGATATGATGGACCATGAGGACCTTAGCCTTCACGACCCTGAGACCAGAAGAACTAGATGGTGCCCAGCCACCAATGCCAGCCACTTGGAAAGGGATCAGAATTGGAGATCCTGGCTAGAGTGGGAGGAAAAATATGGAACAACATTCAAAACATAAAATGTTCAGAATTAGTGGTCAGATAGAGACTGGTGGAAGCCCCACAACTATGGTCCCAGGTTTTTCTTTGAGCCTGGAAATGGAATCACTACCATGGATTAGTTCTCAGCTCAACAGTAGAAAGGCCTACAAGCAGAACACCTACCACAGAGAGATGCATCCTAGGGAAATGGACCCCTTAGATTAATCAACCATGAGACATCAGAAGGGCAGTATTCACACAGAGGGAAAGTTGGACAAACAGGAATGCATAGATAAGAAGGGCACAGGGAACCTGAATGAAAATAGTGAATAAGGAGACAAATGGAGCTGTCCTGATGGCACAGCCAATTTGAATATTCACAAGTGGTGCTCCAATCTGGGCAGCAATCTAAGAACTGGCTGTGCTTGCCAAGGACTGCATGGCTGACAAGCACACTGATGGCTGACATCTAGAAAGGAAAACAGCAAAAAAGAAGACAGGCAGAACTGTGGACTGTCAGCTATCTTGATGGCTTGGCCATTTTGAGTATTTGCAAGCAGCATTCCAACCCAGGCATCAACCTAAGAATAGGCCCCACTTGCTGAGGTCAGCACAGGCAACTGCACTGCAGACTGATGACTAGAAAGGTGGGGTATTCCCCTTGTTATCCTTGTACACGACACCCTGTGGTGAATGGAGGTATTGCCATCCTCCACCTCTATCCACCTTCTGGACAAGCAGGAATTCCAACCCAGTCTGAGTACCCTGCAACCAGCTGCCTTTTGGGCAGGCAGTAACTGGTCCTAGCACTAGGTTCCCTGTCCCTAGCCACCTTTTGGGCTAGTAGGACATTTTTCTGAGGCCAGATACCCAACATCCAGCTGGCTTTAGAGATAGCAAGAACTTTTTTTCTGGGAACAGGCCCCTGCTCCTGGTAACCTTTTGAGACAGCAGGAATTTTGTTTGGGTCCACAAGCCCTGCCCACAGCTGCTTTTTGAACTGCCTGAAACTCCTTCTGGAACCAGGTGCCTTGCCCCCAATCACCTTTTGGACTGGCAGAAACTTTTTCTGGATCTAGAAACCCTGCCCACGGACACTGTCTGGATCAGTAGGAACTAGTCTGAAATCAAGTGCCCTGAACCCAATTGTCTTCTGGTAGATAGGAACTAGCTCCAAGATCAGCCACCCTGCTCCCAGCAGCACTTTGGGCTGGCAAGAACTTTAGTTGGGTCCAGGTGCTCTACACTAATGCCTGCTTTGGGGATGGTAGGAACTTTTTCTGTAAATGGGGCCCTGAGCTCAACTGCCTTTTGGGATAGCAGGAACTTTATCTGAGACCAGACAACCTATCTCCAGCCACATTTGGATCAGGCAGGAATTCCTTCTGAAACCAAGTACCTTGCTACCATCAGTGTTTGGGCTGGCAGGAACTTTTTCAAGGTCCAGATACCTTACCCCCAGACATCTTCTGGGTCACGAGGAACTTTGGAAATCAGGTACCCTGTCCCCAGTTCCCTTCTGGGAAGGCAGGAACTAGTACCAGAATCAGGTGCCCTGCTTCCCATTGACTACTTGGCCAGCGGAAACAGAGACTGGGTGTCCTACCCCCATGCCTAGTTTTGTTTTTGTTTCTTTTTATTCTTTTTTTCTTTGTTTCATTTTTTTTTTTTAAATATTTCATTCTCCCATTCCCCCACCCCTTTTCCTGAGTCCCTTCTTTTTCTGTTTGTCCTTCTTTTGTTTTATTTTAAAATTTTTCTTTTCATTTATTGCCTGGTATTTTTTCTCCACACAATTGTTGCTGTTTATGAAGTTTGTGTTTTTTGTTTTCATTTTTATTTTTGGTGTTTTTTCTTTCTTTCTTTTTGTCTAACTGGGTGAGAGACAGCAACCATGCCCACATGACCCAACCACACCTGGACTTCCTACTGCCCTACCCACTGGGTAAGGATGACCATTGGCTTCTGCACCAACTGATCAACAATAGATGGCAGCTATTACCAGCCCAACTCACCATAAACTGTTTTTTTACAAATAGCTAACAGAGATCTCATCCTCTATCACACTCACCAAGAGAAAGGTGCCTAAGTGCTAAGACAGGTGCCTAAGTGCTGCCAAACTAGCAAATATAGCAGAAATATAAACACAGCAGTATCACAATGTCTTGGAGACAACTGACCATCTCAGATCCCACAAAGAAGTAAGAAAAGTAGGACAAAAAAAAGGACCAGGATACAGACCCAGAAAACCTTACTGAAGAAGGAGTATTGGAACTTCTTGATAAGGAATACAAAAGAATTATATTTAGGTACCTTCAATGAATTGAGAGATAGATCAAGGAAACACTGATAAAATCAAGGAAAACACAGACAACACTCTACAACAATTTTGGAAAAGAATAAAAGAACAAACTGACAGAATAAGTGAAAAATTAAAAACCATACAAAAACAACAAATAGAATTGAGAAGATTAATGCTTGTTGTTGTTGTTGTTGTTATTTGCCATCGAGTTGGCCCCGACTCATAGCAACCCTTCCAGATTAATGCTAAGGTATTAGAAATAGATAACACATTGAATGGGAAAAAGAGTAGAATCAAATCAATGGAAGTCAGAATTGGTGGGATTGAAGACAAATCCCTCAATTATTTTGTTAACAAATCATTCAGAAAAAATATCAAAATAAAATGAAGAAAGCTTAAGATTCATATGGGACACCATTAAGAGGAATAACAAACAAGTGATCAGAATTCCAGACCAGGAAGACAAATAAAACCACAGAGAAATTTGTCAAAGATTTGTTGGAAGAGAAATTCCCTAATATGATGAAAGATGAGAAGATAATTCATTGAAGTTCAACAAACTCAAACAGGATAGACCCCAAAAGAAAATCACCAAGGCATATCATAATCAAACTCACCAAAACAAAGGACAAAGAAAGAATCCTGAAAGCAGCACAAGAAAAATTAAAAGAAACCTATAAAGGGCAACCAATAAAACTAAGCTCTGATTTCTCACCAGAAACCATGCAAGTGAGAAGGCAAAGGATGACATACATAAAACTCTGGGGGAAAAAAAAAAGTTTCCAACAAAGTATCATATACCCCACTAAATTTTCCATCAAAAATGATGATGAAATTAGGATATTTCCAGATAAAAAGAAAATGAAAGGATTTGTTAAAACCTGATCAACCTTACAAGAGATGCTAAGGGGAGTCCTCCGGACAGAGAACAAACAGCAGCAGACAACAACCAATGATTAACACACATGACAATATAACACAGAAACTACCCCACTTGTAGACGTATCCAAAGTAAAATGACCTTATAAAATGGTAAACAGGGAACCACAGATATCAGTTGGTTAATGAGGACAACCACAAATCAAAAAGAAGGAATAAATAGTGTATTTACAGAACTTCTAAATGGTAAGGAAGTCAAGACAATTGTGCAGACTGTTTTAAATTTGGGAAAAAATAATAAATCACAAGGGAACCTCAAAAAAATTAATAAAACTTCACATCAAAATAAAAAGGAGAGGCACAAATATTTAGCAAATACTAAAACAATAGCAATGAAGGAAATCATAACAAATTACATAAACAAAATGAGCTTAGCAAGAAAATTATATAGAACAAAGAAATCAGCAACACCACAAGAAACACATTTTGAAAAATGACAGCAATAAATTCTTACATGTCAATAATTACTCTGAATGTAAATTGATTAAATGGACCACTTAGGAGACAGCGGGTTGCAAACTGTATATGGAAACATGATCCATCAATATATTGTCTACAAGAGACTCACCTTAGACACAAAGACAAAAAAAGGTTGAAAAAAGTTATATAAAGCAAATACCAATCAAAAAAGCAGGAGTGGAAATATTAATTTCTGATAAAATAGACTTTAAGACAAAACCACCATAAGAGACAAAGAAAGACACTATATGATGATTAAAGAATCAATTGAACAAGAGGACATAAACACAATAAATACCTATGCACCCAATGAAAGAGCCCCAAAATACATAAACCAGACTTCAAAAGAATTGAAAAGACAAATAGAAGACTCCACAGTAATAGCAGGAGAATTTAATACATCATTTTCAATGGAAGATAGAATAAATAGAAAGAAACTCAACAAAGACCAGAAGAACTAAACAATACAATCAAACAATTTGAACTTATATATAGAACATATCACCCAACAGCACAGTATACATTCTTTTCCAGCACACATTGAACATTCTTCAGGATAGACCATATGTTAGGCCACAAAACAAACCTCAACAAATTGAAAAACACTGAAGTACTTCAAAACATCTTCTCAGATCACAATGCTATAAAATTAGAAATCAACAATAGGAAGATTGACAGAAAAAGAGCAAACACATGGAAACTGAATAACATCCTCCTTGAAAAATACTGGGTAATAGAAGAAATAAAAAAATGAAATTAAAAAATTCCTTGAGTCAAATGAAAATGAAAACACAACATACCAAAATTTTTGGGACACAGCAAAAGCAGTGACCAGAGAGCAAGTAACAGCAATAAATGCACACATCAAAAAGAAGAAAGAGCCAAAATCAACACCTTAACCCAACATCTCCATCAATTAGAAAAAAAGCAGCAAAAAAAGCCTATTATCAGCAGAAGAAAAGAAATACTAAAGATTCAAGCAGAAATGAATTAAACTGAAAATAGAAAGACAAAAGAAAAAATTAAAAGACTAGAAGCTGGTCCTTTGAAAATATTAATAACATTAACAAACCACTGGTATATTTAACAAAAGAAAAGAAGGAGAAGATGCAAGTAATGTGTTTTGGTTACCTAGTGCCACTCTAACAGAAATACCACAAATAGGATGGTGTTAACAAACAGTTAAAAGTTTTGGAAGCTAGAAGTCTGAGTTCAAAGTACCAGGCTCTACAGGCTGGGTGAAAGCCCCTCAACCTTGGGCTTCACCTCTGCCTCTTGCTTCTGACCCACTGAAGCTAGAGGTGTCTCTTCACTCAGGCAACTGCTGACTGCTGAGGCTGACAAACCCAAGGTTGACAAGTGAAAAGGTACAATTCTGATATTACCAAACCACACAACAGGCCATTCATTCAAGTCCATTAAAAATCCCAAGAAGGCAGAGCATGGCAGACTGTTGAACAACAACTTGGCTTCATGCAGGGTTCAAGTGTGCCAAAAAGCTACAGACCAATCCCAAAGCTTCTCTTTATATACAGGAAGCAGATCACATCTGTAAATCTGCTCATGGCAGAGTCTACCATGGAGTTGATTGCTGGTCTCATCATGGGGAATAATTACCTCCAGCTGCCCAGCCACATGACTAGGCCCAGCCAAGCTAACAACAACATTAACTACCACATAACATGAATAAGAAATAATATGGGTGACATCACAAATAAAAAGAATAATATCAGGATACTATGAAAAACAGTGCTCCAGCAAATTTGAAACCTAGACAAGATGGAAATGTACTACTTATCTAAACTAACACAGACTGAGGTAGAAAATTTGAACAAGTCATAAAAAAAACTACCAAAAAAAATGTCCTGGCCCAGACAGTATCACTGGTAAATTCTAAATATTTAGAGAAGAGCTCACATCAATCCTACTCAAACTATTTCAGAGCATAGAAAAGGATGGAATCCTCCCAAATTCATTTTATGAAGCAAGCATAATAACCCTGATACCAAAACCAGGCAAAGACATCACTAAAAAGGAAAACTGTAGACCAATATCCCTCACAACTATAGATGCAAATATCTTTAGCAAAATCCTAGCCAATAGACTCCAACAGCATTTAAAAAAAAAAAGACATGAACAAGTAGGATTCATATCAGGTATGAAAGGATGGTTCAGCATTAGGAAAACAATCAATATCATCCATCACATAAGTAAAATAAAGGAAAAGAACCACATGATCATATCAATCAATGCAGAAAAAGCATTTGATAAAATCCAACACCATTCCTGATAATAACTCTCAGAAAAATAGGAATAAAAGGGACGTTCCTCAACATAATAAAGGGCATATATGCAAAACCAACAGCCAACATTATTCTCAAAGGAGAGATACTGGAAGCATTCCCCTTGCAAATGGGAACCAGACAAGGATGCCTTCTATCACCATTTCTATTCAACATTGTATTTGAAGTCTTAGCGAGGGTAATAAGGCATGAAAGGGAAGTAAAAAGCATCCAGATTGGTAAGGAAGAAGTAAAACTATCCCTATTTGCTGATAATATGATCCTATACTTAGAAAACCCAAAAGACTCAGTAAAAAATCTACTGGAATTGGGAGATTACCATTGTGGCAGGATACAAGATCAACATCCAAAAATCAGTTGGATTCCTGTACACCAGTAAAGAGATCTCTGGAAAGAAAATAAGAAAATCAATACCATTTGTGGTGGTTATGTTTTTGTGTCTTGGCTGGGCCTGGTTGAGTGGCTGGGCATCTGGTGGTAGTTATTCCCCATGATGAGACTGGCAATCAACTCCATGGTGGGATCTACCATAAGCAGCTGAGTAGCTGCCTTTGGGATGTGGTCTACTTCCT
>NW_006921699.1:1886468-1890069 GCF_000298275.1 Orycteropus afer afer | reverse complement strand
TTGGTAACATCAGGACTGTGCCTTTCTACTTGTCAACCTTGGGGCTTCTCAGCCTCAGCAGCCAGCAGCTGTCTGAGTGAAGAAATGCCTCTAGCTCCAGTGGGCTGGGAGCAGCAGGCAGAGCTGGACGCCAAGGTTGAGGGGTCCCTATAACCTGGCACTTTGAACTTGGACTTAAAGCCTCCAAATTATAAGAATAAACTCCTGTTTGTTAAGGCCATCTCATTTGTGGTATATTTCTTGTCAGAGCGGCACTAGGTAACCAGAACACCATTCATGATAGCTATTAAAAAGATAAAATACTTGGGAATAAATAATACCAGGGATACAAAAGACCTATGCAAAGAAAACTACAAAACACTACTTCAAGAAACTGTAAGAGATCTACATAAATGGAAGAACATACCATGTTCATGGATAGGAAGAGAGAACATTGTGAAAATGTCAATATTACCCAAAGCAATTTATACATTCAATGCAATCCTAATCTAGATTCCATCAATATTCTTTAGTAAAAAACCAAACTCACTGCCATCGAGTTGGGTCTGACTCATAGCGACCCCTCCTTGGGTTTCCAAGGCAGTATCTCTAGGGAAATAGATTGCCCAATCTTCCAAGGAGTGGCTGGTGGGTTTGAACCTCCAGCCTTCTGGTTAGCAGTCAAATGCCTTAGGTACTATGCCACCAGAGCTCCCCAACATTGATTAAGGACATGGAAAAACAAATCACTAATTTTATATGGAAAGGAAAGAGACCTCGGATAGAAAGGAGCTCTGGTAGTGTAGTGGAGAAGGGACTTGGCTGCTAACTGGAAGATCAGTGGTTCAAAGCCACCAGCTGTTCTGTGGAAGGAAGACTAGGTGATCTACTTCCATGAAGATTTATAGCCTTGGAAACTCAACAGGGGTTGCTATGAGTTGGAAACAACTCTATGGCAGTGAGTTTTTGTTTGTTTGCTTTTTACTGAAGAAGAACAAATTAGGAGGTCTTACACTCCCCTATCTCAAAATGTACTTTACAGCCACAGTAGTCAAAACACCTGGTACTGGTACTATTATGTTGTTGTTACGTGCCGTCAAGTCAGACCCGACTCATAGCGACGCCTCCTTGGGTTTCCGAGACAGTATCACTACAGAAGTTGATTGCCCCATCTTCCTTCCAAGGAGTGGCTTGTGAGTTTGAACTGCCAGTCTTCTGGTTAGCAATCAAGTGCCTTAGACACTATGCTACCAGAGCTCCCTAGTACTACGACAGGCATATAGACCAATGGAATAGAATTGAGAACTGAAAAATAGATCCATCAACCCATGGTCAGCTGATCTTTGACAAAGGGCCAAAATCCATTAAACGGGAAATGTACGTCTCTTTAACAAATGTTGCTGGCAAAACTGGATATCTGTTGGCAGAAAAATGAAAAAAGGTCCATGCCTCTTACCACACACAAAAACTAACTCCGACAGATCAAGGACTTAATGAGAAACCTAACACTATAAAGTTCATCAAAGGAAAAATGAGGGCAAACTTAGGGGGCCCAATATGGTATTAATAGACTACCAAACATAAGAAAAAAATACACAAACTGTAGAAGATAAACTAGATGACTGGGACCTTCTAAAAATTAAATTCTTACGCACATCAAGACTTCTCCAAAAGAGTGAAAAGAGAACTTGCAGATTGGGAGAAAATATTTGGCAATGACATATCTGATTAGGGACTTATGTCTAAAATTTATAGAAAACTCCAACACTTCAACATCAAATGACAAATTAATTCAAAAATGGGCAGAAGACTTGAATAGACACTTCACCAAAGATATTCGGAGGGCCAAACAAACACATGAAAAATGTCCACCATCATTAGCCATTAGAGAGATGCAAGTCAAAACAACAATGAGATACCATCTCACCCGACACTTACTAGTTCAACAAGACAGAAAATAATGTTGGCAATGATGTGGAAAAATTGGGACTCTCATACACTGCAGGTGTGTCTGTAAAATGATACAACTACTGTGGAAAACGGAATGACAATTCCTCAAAAAGTTGGAAATAGAAATACCATTTGATCCAGCAATCCCACTACTAGGTATTTATCCTGAAGAAGTGAGAGTTGGGGCATGAATAAATATAAGCACACCCATGTTTGTCACAGGACTATTCACAATAGCAATAAGATGAAAATAATGTAAGTCCCATCAACAGAAGAATGGATAACCAAACTATGGTACCTACACATAATGGAATACTATGCAACACTTAAGAGTAATGTAGAAATCCATGAAACAATGCATAACGTGGATGAATTTTGATGGCATTATGCTGAGTAACATAAGACAATCACAAAAGGGCAAATATTATATTAGTCCACCATTGTAAATAGTCCATGAAAGGTTTATATATGGAAGGAAGCTTTCTTTGTTGGTTACCAGAGATGGGAGGGGAAGTGAGGGGAAGGAAGATTGCTAGATAAATAACAAACAAGTATTTATTTGGGTGAAGGGAAAGGCAATATACCAAAAGTGAGTGACCAACACAATAACACTATAGAAGAGGAAAATACAGAGAGGTGCACAGGAAGTATAGACAATAAAGATAAACACTTTTACATACACAATACTGTATTATCAATTACAACAAACATTAATCTACAGATGGATACATAGGTAGACAGCCTAAATGATCAGGTATGTCTAGCAAAAGGGAATATACTCATGACCATATGTAAGTTTGGCAGACGATATTTCTATGTGCATGGGTCCATTGGTCCATGGGCTTGTGACCATGATCTCAGGGGACATCAAGCCTAATTGACATAACATACTACACAGAAACATTGTTTTGCATCCAGCTCTGGTGAGTAGTGACTGGAGTCTTAAAAGCTTGCAAGCAGCTGTCTAAGATGCAACAATTAGTCTCTCCTCATGCCATGGTATTTTCAATTGCCTCGTATACATGCCAAAGCTGAATAAGGAAGACGAAAGAAGAACTGATGCTTTTAAATTATGGTGGTACTGTTTTTAGGTGCCAATAAGTCAGTTCCAACTCACAGTGATCCTATCAATAATGGAATGAAACACTGCCCAGTCCTGTGCTATCCTCACAATTGTTTTAGTGCTTGAGCCCATCATCACAGCCACTGTGTCAATCCATCTCATTGAGGGACTTCCCCTTTTTCATTGACTCTCTTCTTTACCAAGTGTGATATCCTTCTCCAGGGAATGATCCCTTTTGACAACATAACCAAAGTAAGAGAGACAACGTCTGGCCATTCTCACTTCTAAGGAGCATTTCAGCTCCTGCAAGACAGATTTGTTTGTTTTCCTAGCACTCTGTCTTGTTGTTGTAGTTGTTAGGTGCTGTCAAGTCATCTCTGATTCATAGTGACCCTATGCACAGTAGAACGAAACACTGCCAGGTCCCACACCAGCTCTGCGATCCCTGCTATACTTGAGCCCAAGTATAGCAGCCACTGTGTCAATCCATCTTGCTGAGGGCCTTCCCCTCTTTCGTCGACCCTCCACCTTACCAAGCATGACATCCTTCTCCAGTGAATGGTCCCTTCTGATAACATGACCAAAGTAGGTGAGACGAAGTCTGGCCAT
>NW_006921699.1:1885032-1886368 GCF_000298275.1 Orycteropus afer afer | reverse complement strand
AACATGACCAAAGTAGGTGAGACGAAGTCTGGCCATTCTCACTTCCAAGGAGCATTCTGGCTGCACTTCCTCCAGGACAGATCTGTTAGTTCTTTCAGCAGTCCATGGCACTTTCAGCATTCTTCGCCAGCACCACAAATTTGTCTATTCCAGTTAAGTTGTTGAATTTATTAATATCAAAAGTGTCTATAGTGATAGCTCTTCTTTCATTCCTGGTATTAAGTAATGAGTTTTGGTGTTCTTTTTTTTTTTCTTCTGTTTTTCAATATAAGTGTTACTAGAAGCTTATGCTTTCTTATTGGTTTTTCAAAGATCTCGAAAGCATCAATTCTTTTTCGATCTTCCTTATTCATTGTCCAGGTCTCAGATGCATATGAGGTGATTGAAAATATGGCTTGTGTCAGGCACACCTTAGTCAAGGAGACGTCTTTGCTCCTCAGCCCTTGAAAGAGGTCCTTTGCAGCCGACTTGCCCACTGCTGTACGTTGTCTGATGTCCTGACTGCTTCTTCCATTGGCGTCAATTGTAGAACCAAGCAACGTGAAGTCTTTGACAACTTTGATCTTTTCTCCATTTATTGTGATGCTGCTTATAGGTCCAGTTGTGAGAATTTTTGTTTTCTTTATATTGAGATGTAATCCATACTGCAGACTGTATTCTTCAATCTTCATCAGTAAGTGCTTCAAGTTGTCCTCATTTTCAGCAAGCAAAGCTGTGTCATCAGTGTTATCGCAGGTTGTTAATGATTCTTCCTCCAATCCTGATGCCACGTTCTTCTTCATATAGTCCAGCTTCTTGGATTATATTATTACAGCTCAGCATATAGATTGAATAAGTATGGTGAAAGGATACAACCCTGATGCACTCCTTTCTTGATTTTAAACCATGCAGTGTCCCCTTGTTCTGTTTGAATGACAGCCTCCTGGGTCTATATACAAGTTCCATTAGATTTATTTATTTATTTAGATTATTTTGGTATATATCTAATTAATTAGATATAACTCCCATTCATAATAAACACTCTCAGAAAAGTAGGAAGAGAAAGGAACTTTCTAAACCTGACTTCCATTCATAATAAATGCTCTCAGCAAACCAGGAAAAGAAAGGAACTTTCAAACCCTGACCAAAGTAATCTAAATAAAACTTCAGCTTATTTCTCCCTAAGACTGAAAATGAAACAACAGTATCTGCATCACTATTCCTATTCACCACCATATTAGAGGTCCTAGCCATTGCAATAAGGTAAGAAAATAAGCTAATCATCATATGATCTTTATACTGTAGTATGTTCATAGAGTGAAATGGCATTAATTGAGTTTTTTTTTTTTTTTTTTTT
>NW_006921699.1:1859974-1864727 GCF_000298275.1 Orycteropus afer afer | reverse complement strand
AATTCTTCTGCTAGTTGGGGTTTAGTCCACTTCTATACCCTTCCCTTCAAGGCTCAGGGGTCCAAGATTATCTTCTGTGTCTGTGTTGATTGGTTTCCCTTTTCTTTGTTGAAGAAGGTTTGTGCAGTCTTTCTGCTTAGTCAGCTGTCTTGCCGGAACTTCCAGTTTTCTTCTGATTTGTGTTTTCATAATATAATTATTTTTCTTTTAACTTTTCTCTATCTTTACCTTTAAAGTGGACTTCTTGTTAAAAGCATTTACTTGTGAATTGCTTTTCATCCAATCTATCTTTTAATTTGTGTGCTTAGATAATTTATATTTAATATTATTTGTATCATTGTTTTAAAATATACCACTTTTTTGTTGTTTCCTATTTGTTCCATCTGTTCTTGTTCCTTTTTTTTTCTACCCACTTTTTGATTGTTATTTATGATTCAGTTTTATTTCCCTTAGTGGCTTATTATTTTGTGCCTTTTTAAAACAAATTTGAGTGGTTGCCCTAGGATTTACAATATATGTCTTTAATCAATCACAATCAACCATCAAGTAATATTGTACTACTTCATGTGTAATTTAAGAACCTTATAAAATACCCCCAGTTTCTCCCTTCCATCTTTTGTGCTGTTATTGTTATTCATTTTACTTTCATGTGTGATATAATCCCACAATAAATTGCTAGTATTTTGTTTCAGACAGTTATTTATCCCTTATATAATAAAAAATTTAAAAATATATATCTTTCAAGTTTATCTTCATTTATCCATTCCTAGACATCTTCATTTCTTTGTGTAGATCCATGTTTTTGTAAGACCATCCAGGTCTGATGGTAATAAATGTTCTCACCTTCTTTTGTTTAAAAGGATATAGAATTCTGAATTGATAAATTTTATTTCAACACTTTAAAGATCTTACTCCGTTGTCTTCTTGCTTACATAGTTTCTGAACACTAATATCTCTGCTATAATTCTTTTCTTTATTTCTCCATATTTTTCTCTGGTCTCTGGCTGCCTTAATGACAGTTAAGCTTTCAACCTTTCTGGTGCTCCTGAACCTCAGAGGGGGATGTTTCTTGCTGGACTCTTCTCTCTCCTCCAGCTGTTGCTTATTACTCATTCTTGCTAGCATAGTTGTGGGGACCAGGGGCCAGTGAGGGTTTTCTATCTCCTGGTTGAGCCTTAGTCTTAAACAGGCTTTATACTCCTGTGGAATTTCTTAGTGATCCTGACCCTCATCACCATAACAAACTCTCTAATATCTTTGGTGGGTCTTGGGCAGGAGAAAGTCTCCTGTCCCTCTTCCAATTGTACAATACCTCTAACAGTATGGACTCAGATCATTTTCTGCCTCCCCCCACAGGGTAGAGGTTTATTTGTTTTTCCTCTTCCCAGCCAAAATGAGTCTTCACCTATTTTTAGGGGGGAGGAAGTTGTGATGGTGACAAAATTTGCTGCCCTTCCCTTCGTGACTTAAAATTTTTATTTCCTAAGGGAGATGATCTGATTTTTTGCCATTTTCAAAGCAGCGGCACCTCCCATATCCAGGTGTATACCACAATCTACTTCTGTAGTGATACTGCCTCAGAAACCCAAGGAGGGGTTGCTATGAGTAGGGTCCGACTCGATGGCACATAACAACAACAACAACAACCACTGAGAAGGGCTTTCTTTGGCCTGCCCTCCACCCTCAGTCTTTCTTAAAAGCATTTAATGAAGGTCTGTGAAGATGAACATGTGAGTGATGTGAGATTTCTTTGTATCTGTGGTTCCCTGGAAATCTATAATTTCACATGCACTCACACTTTGCCTTTGGCAATTTCTTAAGAATTTTAAGTTAATTCTTTCTTACTTGTATGGTGCTCACTCAGTGTTTCTACTACTTGTATTTTGCTGTCGGTGAGCCAGTGCTCATGTCCCATCTCTCACTGATGGAATCCGTCATTCTTTAGATTTTAAGGTTTTTAATTGCCATGTAACTTCAGCTCTCTGATGAGCCCAAGAAAAGTTATGATGTTGTAGTTTATCTAGCAGATGTTGTTGATGACGTTAGGGTGAGAGCAATTTTCTTCCTAGCTTCTGCATCCTGGAATTCCTCTTTGTTTTTTAAGAACTAAGATATTTTTTCCATAAACCACATATTATAGATTGAATTGTGACCCTCAAAAATATGTGGTCTCAGCAAAAGCATTGTTCAGAGGGCAATTTACAGCCATAAAAGCCACAACCATATAGAAGAAAGAGCCAAAATTAACACCTGAACCCAACATCTGCAACAATTAGAAAAAGAGCAGCAAAAAAGACTGCAGTCACCAGAAGAAACAAGAAAATAAAGATTTGAGCAGAAATAGTTGAAACAGGAAAACAATAGAAAGATTCAATAAGACTAGAAGTTGGTTCTTTGAAAAGATTAGTAAAATCAACAAACCACTGGCCAGTTTAACAAAGGAAAAGAAGAAGTAGATACAATAAGATGAATAAGAAATGAAAAGAGCAATGTCACAATAGAACCAACCAAAATAAAAAGAGTAATATCAGGATACTATGAAAAACTTTACTGCCACAAATTTGAAAACCTAGGAGAAGTAGGCAGATTTCTAGAAATATATTACTTACTTAAACTAACACAGACCGAGGTAGAAAATTTGAACAGACCCATAACAAAAGAAGAAAATGAACAGGTCATAAAAAAAACTACCAACCAAAAAAATGTCCTGGCCCAGATGATTTCACTGAAGAATTCTGCCAAACACTCAGAGAGAAGGTGGCACCAATCCTACTGTAACTATTTCAAAATATAGAAAAGGATAGAATCCTCCCAAATTCATTTTATGTAGCAAGCATAACCCTGATACCCAAACCAGGCAAAGACACCACTAAAAAGGAAAACTATAGGCCAGTCAACTGTTTCAAGTGCTGAGGAGCAAGGATATCTCCTTGAGAACTAAGGTGCGCCTCACACAGGCCATGATATTTCCAATCGCCTCATATGCATGTGAGAGCTGGACAATGAATAAGGAAGACCGAAGAAGAGTTGATGCTTTTGAGTTGTGGTGCTGGCGAAGAATGCTGAAAGTACCGTGGACTGCTAAAAGAACTAACAGATCTGTCCTGGAGGAAGTGCAGCCAGAATGCTCCTTGGAAGCAAGAATGGCCAGACTTCATCTCACCTATTTTGGTCATGTTGTAAGAAGGGACCATTCCCTGGAGAAGGATGTCATGCTTGGTAGGGTGGAGGGTCGACGAAAGAGGGGGAGGCCTTCAAGGAGATGGATTGATACGGTGGCTGCGATGATGGGCTCGAGTATAGCAGGGATTGTGGGGCTGGAGCGGGATCGGGCAGTGTTTTGTTCTGCTGTGCATGGGGTCGCTATGAGTCAGAAATGACTCAATGGCACTTAACGACAACAACAACAATAGGCCAATATCCCTCATTAATATAGATGCAAAAATCTTCAACAAAATCTTAGCCAAAATATTCCAACGCCATATCAAAAAAATTATGCATCATGATCAAGTGGGATTCATATCAGGTATGCAAGGATGGTTCAACATTAGAAAAACAATCACATAAGTAAAATAAAGGAAAAGAACTACATAATTTATCAATCAATGCAGAAAAGGCATTTGATAAAATCCAACACCCATTCCTGATAAAAATTCTCAGCAAAATAGGAATAGAAAGGAAATGAAGAGCATATATGCAAAACCAACAGCCAACATTATTCTAAATGGAGAGAGACCGAAAGCATTCCCCTTGCAAACAGGAACCAGACAAAGATGCCCTGTATCATCACTTCTATTCAACATTATATTGAAAGTCCTAACCATGGCAATAAGGCAAGAAAGGGAAATCAAAGGCATCCATATTGTCAAAGAAGAAGTAAAACTATCTCTATTTGCAGATGACATGATCCCATACATAGAAAACCCAAGAGACTCAGAAAGAAAATTACTGGAACTAATAAAAAGTTTCAGCAAAGTGGCAGGATACAAGAGCAACATACAAAAATCAGTTGGATTCCTCTACATTAACAAAGAGATCTCTGGAAAGGAAAAAGATGAATATAATGTCTTTTGCAGTAGCTAACAAAAAGATAAAATACTTAGGAATAAATCTTACCAGGGGCAGAAAGGACCTATACAAAGAAAACTATAAAACATGACTACAAGAAGCCAAAAGAGACTTGCATAAATGGAAGAATATACCATTCTCATGACAGGAAAAGTTAACATTGTAAAAATGACAGTACTACCCAAAGCAATCTACAAACATAAGGCAATCCTGATCCAGATTCCATCAATATCTTTAAAGAGATGGAAAAACTAATCATCAATTTATATGGAAAGGAAAGAGATCCTGAATAAGCAAAGCACTACTAAAGAAGAAGAAAAAAGTAGGGAGCCTCACACTTTGCAATCTCACAACCTATTATGCAGCCACACTAGTTACAACAGCCTGGTGTTTGTACAATGACAGACACATAGACCAATGGAACAGAACTGAGAACCCAGAAATAAATCCATCCACCTATAGAGAGCTGATCTTTGAAAAAGCGGTGAATCCTTTGGATTCTAAGGGCAAAACATTGAATGATGCAGGGAACATCAAAAGAAGATGGAAGCAATACACAGAGTCACTGTACCAAAAAGAACTGGTCAATCTTCATCCATTTCAGGAGGTGGCATATGATCTAGAACCAATGGTACTGAAGGAGGAAGTCAAAGCTGCAATGAAGGAACTGGTGAAGAACAAGGCT
>NW_006921699.1:1844400-1859093 GCF_000298275.1 Orycteropus afer afer | reverse complement strand
ATTACATCTCAATATAAAGAAAACAAAAATCCTCACAACTGGACCAATAAGCAGCATCACCATAAATGAAGAGAAGATTGAGGTTGTCAAAGAATTCACATTGCTTGGTTCTATAATCAAGGCCAATGGAAGCAGCGGTCGGGACATTAGACAACATGTAGCACTGGGCAGGTCAGCTGCAAAGGAACTCTTTCAAGTGCTGAGCAGCAAGGATATCTCCTTGAGGACTAAGGTATGCCTGACACAAGCCATGATATTTCCAATTGCCTCCTATGCATGTGAGAGCTGGACAATGAATAAGGAAGACTGAAGAAGAGTTGATGCTGTTGAGTTGTGGTGCTGGTGAAGAATGCTGAAGGTACCATGGACTGCCAAAAGAACTAACAGATCTGTCCTGCAGGAAGTGCAGCCGAGATGCTCCTTGGAAGCGAGGATGGCCAGACTTCGTCTCAACTACTTTGGCCATGTTGTCAGAGGGGACCATTCCCTGGAGAAGGATATGCTTGATAAGGTGGTGGATCGACAAAGGAGGGGAAGACCTTTAACAAGATGAATTGACATGGTGGCTGTGACAATGAGCTCAAGTATAGCAAGGATTGTGGAGCTGGTGCAGGATCGGGCTGTGTTTCATTCTGCTGTGCATGGGGTCACTATGAGTCGGAAACAACTCGACGGCACCTAGGAACAACAACAACAACAACAACATAGAGAGCTGATCTTTGACAAAGCGGTGAGTGGGTGAATCCTATTCAGTGGGGAAGAGATAGTCCCTTTAACAAATGGTGCTGGAAAAAATGTATATTCATTTGTAGAAAAATGAAACAAGATCCATACCTCACACCTTACACAAAAACTAACTCAAGAAGGATCAAAGACCTAAATGTAAAATCTAAAACTATAAAGTTCATGAAAGAGAAAATAGGGGTATGGTAGTTAAGGTTGTGTGTCAACTTGGCTGGGCCTGGTTGAGTGGCTGGGCAGCTGGTGGTAGTTACTCCCCATGATGAGACTGGCAATCAACTCCATGGTGGGATCCAACACAAGCAGATGAGTAGCTGCTTTAGAGATGCAGTCTGCTTCCTGTATATAAGCAGCAGCTTTGGAAATGGTCTCTAGCTTATGGCATGTTTGAATCCTGCGTGTAGCCCTGTCATTGTACAGCAGCCTGCCATGCTCTGCCAACCTTGGAACTTTTGATGGACTTGAATTAATGGCCTGTCATGTGGTTTGGTAACATTAGGACTGTGCCTTTTTACTTGTCAACCTTGGGCTTGTCAGCCTCAGCAGCCAGCAGCTGAGTGAAGAAAAGCCTCCAGCTTCAATGGGCCAAGAGCAGGAGACAGAGCTGAAGCCCAAGGTTGAAGGGCTTTCACCTAGTCCCTAGATCCTGGCATTTTGAACTGGGACTTAAAGCCTCCAAACTGTAAGAGAATAAACTCCTGTTTCTTCAAGCCATCCCATTTGTGGCATATTCCTTTTAGAGCAGCACTGTTGTTGTTATGTGCTGTCAACTTGGACCTGACTCATAGCAACCCCTCCTTGGTTTCTGACGTGGTATCACTATGGAAGTAGATTGCCCAACCTTCCTTCTGAGGAGTGGCTGGTGGGTTTGAACCTAAAACTAAAAAGTTCATGAAAGAGAAAATAGTGGTGTGGTGGTTAAGGTTGGTTAGCATCAAATGCCTTATGCACTATGCTACCAAGTAACCAAAAAAAAGAACAAACTTAGGGACCTTAATGTATGGCATAAATAGACTACCAAACTTAACCAAAATGCACAAGCAACAGAAAATAAACTAGATGACTGGGGACCTTCTAAAAATTAAATTCTTACATACACCAAAAGACTTCTCCGAAAGAGTAAAAAGAGAACCTACCTACACCTCAACCTCAGAAGACAAACAATCTAATTGAAAAATGGACAGAGGACATGAAGACACACTTTACCAAAGAAGATACTCAGATGGCCAACAAACACATGAAGAAATGCTCACAATCATTAACCATTAGAGATATGCAAATCAAAACAACAAGGAGATATCATATCACCCCAGCAATAATAACAAAATTCAAAGAAACAGAAAGCAACATGTACTGGTTAGGGTGTAGAAACACTGGACTGCTCATACACTGCTGGTAGAGCTTTAAATGATACAACCACTGTGGAAAGTGGTATGGTACTTCCTTAAAAAGTTGGAAATAGAAATACCATTTGATAAAGTAATCCCACTTGTAGGTATATATCCTAAAGAACTGAGAGCTTGGGCATAAATAGATATATGCGCACCCATGTTCATCACAGCACTATTCACAATAGCAAAGAGATGGAAACAACCTAAGTGCCCATCAACAGATAAATGGTTAACTAAACTATGGTATATACACAAAATGGAATATTATGCAACACCAAAGAATAATGAGGAATCCTTGAAACACTTCATAATGTGGATGAACTTGGAGGATATTATGCTGAGTGAATTATGTTAGTCACAGAAGGATAAATATTGTGAGTCTACTGTTGTAAAAAGTTAAGGGAAAGTTTACACATGGAAGGAAACTTTCTTTGTTGGTTACCAGGGATGGGAGGGGAGAGGAGGAAAAATTACTAGCTAGATTAGAGGCATATATTGATTTGGGTGACGAACAAGACAATATAACAAAAGCATATTTCCAGCACAATAACACTAAGGAAAGGAAAAGCATGGAGAGGTACACAAGCGGTACAGATAACAAAGGTAAATACTTTTATATACACAATACTGCTATTGTGATTAATGTTAATTAACATTAATCTATGGGTTGATACATAAGTAGGCAGGCAAGAAGATCCAGTATGGGTAGGTGAAAGAGAATATACCCATGATCATATATAGGTTGAGCGGAAGATATTTCCACATATGAATTTGTATATACTATAAAAAGCCAAAAAACAAACTCACTGCCTTCGAGTTGATTCTGACTCACAGTGACCCCTCTTTGGGTTTCCAAGGTGGTATCTCTACAGAAATAGATTGCCGAGTCTTACTTCCAAGGAGTGGCTGGTCCATATATATAATAGAGCCAACAGGGGGAAAAGTTATGAAAATTTCTTCACCACAACTGATCACCTTGAGGGAGTGAGTCACTGGGCCTGTGGGCTCAGGACCATGGTCATAGGGGACATCAAGTTTAGTTGGCATACATACTACACAAAAACATTGTTCTCCATCCCAGTTTGGTGAGTTGCACCTGAGGTCTTAAAAGTTTGTGAGTGGACATCTAAGATGCAACAATTGGTCCCTCCCTGTCCAGAGCAAAGAAGAGCAAAGAAAAGTAAAAATGCTTGGAAACAATTAGTCCAAGGGACTTGTGGACCATGGGAACCTCAGCCTACATGACCCTAAGAATTAGGTGGTGCCCAGCTACCATTACCAACTACTCGGAAAGGGATTAAAATTGGAGATTCTGAATAGAAGGGAGAAAAATATGGAACAAAACTCAAAATCATAAAAAAGACCAGGCTTACTGGTGAGATAGAGACTGATGAAACCCTAGAAACTATGGCCTCTAATCACCCTTTAAACCTGAAATTGAACTCACTCACATGGCTTGACTTCCAGCCAAAGAGTAGACAGGCCTATGAGGTGAACACTTACACCAGGTAGGCATACCCCTTAGAACAATCAACCATGAGAGATCAGAAGGGCAGCATTTGTACAGGACAAATTTTCAAAGGGGTAGAATGTATAAGAAAGAAGGCCACATGGAAGGGGTAACCCCAGAGAAGAAAGTAGGAGGAGAGCTGTTGCATTGTGGGGATTGCAACCAATGTCATGAAACAAAATGTATATAAACTATTGAATGGAAAATGAATTTGCTCTGTAAATTTTCACCCAACTCACAATAAAAAGAAAAAAAGGAAGACACTTTCCCCTCCCTTTGCTTAGATCATTTGTTTTAGAAAACTTGTAGATTCTTTCTCTGCCTCTTTGAAATGTATGTAAATATATTTAAAACCTATGTGTGTTTGTGTGTGTGTGGCAATTTCTAACTTCTATGCCTGAAGTTATGATCCCATTTGGCAATGGATTGTCTTTGTTATGTTGATGAGACAGCATTAATGTAGGGTGTATCTTAAGTCAATCTCTTTTGAAATATGAAAGAGATTAAAATAAGCAACCTAAGAAGCTGAGATGGAGGAAGAAGGATGCCAAGTCACATGAAGATTGCCCAGGAGCAGAAGCTGAAGGGACAAGGACCTTTCTCCAGAGCTGACATAGAGAGAAGACCTTCCCCTAGAGCCAGTATTCTGAATTAGGACATCTGGCCTTCTGAACTATGAGAAAATCAATTTCTGTTTGTTAAAGACATCCATCCACTTGTGGTATTTCTGTTATAACTAAGCAGTAGATAACAGAGACAGAATTTTGTACTTGAACAGTGGGGTGTTGCTTTAACAGATACCTAAAATGTGGAAGCAGTCTTGCAATTGGGTAATGAGTAGAGGCTGGGAGAATTTGAAGGATAATAGTAAACCTCTAGATTGCTTTGAAGATATTGCTGGTAGGCTTAGGGATGTCAAAGGCAATTCTGATGAGGGCTCAGAAGGAAATGAGAAGAGTTGTGGAGAAAGTTTCTGTCGCCTTAGAAAATACATGTGGCAGCAGCAGCAAAATTGTGCTAGAAATCTGGACATTAAATGTGCTTCTGGTGAGGCTTTAAAAGAAAATTCTATTGTGATAGTTGGTTAGATCCATCAGTCACAGGCTGATGTGATTGGACAATGGAGGATGGGCAGTACTTTTATGCAATAGTAAAGGATTTGTCTTAATTATATTAAAATGTTTTGTGGAAGGTGGAACTTGTAAATGATCAACTTGAATATCTGGCTGATGAGATTTCTAAGCAAGATCTTAAAGGAGCTGTGTGGTTTCTTTTTACCACTTATAATAAAATGTGAGAGGAAAGAGATGCACTTAAAATGAACTGTTCAAATTGAAAACAAATATTTGGAAAATTCTGTTGTACAAACTAAGGACACATGTCCTAGAATGTTCACCAAGGATGTGGCTACACAACCTTTTGTTAAAGAGATAGAGCCTATGACTGATGGATCTAACCAACTATCACAATAGAAAACTATCAGCTTAGACTGAAGGGGACAGAGAAAGAGTGAAATGAAAGAACACTTTCTGCCTCTTGGGATTCTATAAGCAGGAAATAGGCCAAGGAGCTACATCTATTGTCCCACATGAAAAGAAAAGGACCATCCTTTGAGCTACTCGGGGAACAGCAGAACTCTTGGAAGGAGCACAGGAAGCAGAGCCTTAGTTTCAAAGGGTGCGGTCCCAGCCTCCTAGGTTTCAAAGAGTGTATGTATCATCTGGACTTTTGCCAACTTGGTTCTGGAGTGTGAGGCTGCTGTTAAGGTGTGCCGGGGCATGGGATCACTGCCCAAAGCTAAGAGGGTGGGGCTGTCATGCCCAAGGGATGGAAGAACAGGGCCTGCCAGGGCCAAGGGAGTGGGGTCACCACTCAGATGGACTAGGAGAAAAGGGCCACCCAAAGTGGAGGGAACAAGACTTGCCATCTCAGTAGACTTGGAAGGTGGGTCTGAAGCCCAGGGCTGAGGAGCCTCCATCCAGAATCCAGAGGGTATGGCCAGCAGCATCCACAGTTTGGAATTTGGAACCATCTGGAGATGGTTCCAAAGAACAGAGGATTATTTTCAAGCCTTGAAGGCTAATGTAAATTGTTCTGCTGGGTTTTGGACTTGCTGGTTGCTCATTATCCCTTCTTTGCCTCAATTTCTCATGTTTATAATGGAAATGTCTACCTTGTGCCTGTTCTGTCACTGTGCTTTGGAAACAGGTAACTTGTCTAGGTTTCACAGATTAAGAGATGAAGAGGAATTTTGCCCCAGCATAGAATACACCTTAAGTTTCACCCATATTTGATTTAGATGCTTCAAAATATGAGAATTTAGACTCGGATTTAAGACTTTGGGGATGATGTACTGTGGTGAATGTATTTTGCATGTAGCAAGGAAATGAATTTTGGGGGGCCAAAGGTTTGAATGTTATGGATGGAATTATGTCCCTCAAAAATATGTGTTAAAATTCCTATGATTATAATCCCATTCGGGAATAGATTGTCTTTGTTATGTTGGTAAAACAAGATCAGTGCTGGGTATATCTTGAGTCAGTCTCTTTTGAGATGTATAAGAGATTAAAACAAGCAAGCTAAGAAGCAGGTGTGGGAAAAAAGATGCCAAGCCACATGAAGATTTCCCAGGAGTGAAGGCTGAAGTGGCAAGGACCTTTCTCCAGAGCTGGTGCTCTGAATTCAGACTTCCAGACTCCTAAGTTGTGAGAAAATAAATTTCTGTTTGTTAAAACCATACACTTGTGGTATTTTTGTTATAGCAGCACTAGATGACTAAGGCAACACCCCATATATTTTTAACATGTCGCATGTTAACTGATGTTTGCTTTTATTTATCTGTTTGCAGGGTTTTTTTTTTTTCCTCTGCATTTGACTCAGTGTTATTTAGATGACTATTCTTTTTTAAGTTCAAGATGGTTGAGAGTTTCATTTAAACTCTTATTCTTTCTATTGTTTTTACATTACAGTAAAAAAATGTGAGCAATGAAATTCCTGCTTTGGGAAATTTGTTTTTATGACTGTTTGAGCAGATTGTAAATTTAATATCCATGGGATATAGTGTTTAGTATCTATTAAGCCAAGTTTTATTGGGTTTTTTTTAGTTAATAGTAAAATCCTCTGTATGATTATCTATTTTCTACTTCATCTGTTAAAGATTGAAAGAGGCATGTTAAAGGTATTCATTACAATTGTGGTTTTATACTTTTTTTCCTTGAATTGTCTTCCTTACTTCCTTATTGTTTTATTTTTAAACTGTTATTCAGCCTAGAAATATTTATTGATGTTTGTCTTCCTTGTTGGTTATCGATAAAATAACTCTGATTCCCTTTAGTACTTTTTGTCTCGAAAGCTATTGCTACTTCTGATTTTTTTTCTTGCTTCATGTATCCTTATTTTTGATCCCAGTTCTTTATTCTCTGCTTCTTTTGTTTATAGCCACTGCTAAAACCCAAGTCCAAGTTTACTGTCATCCCTCACCTAGACTATTGAAATATGTTTTTAATTGGTCTCTTTGCTTCCACTTTTACCTTACACAAGCCATTCTGCACTCAACTGATCTTTCTCCAGCTGAAAGACCACCTGTGGCTTCCCTTACATTTATATTCTTACCATGGTTTATATTCTGTAATCTATCCCCAGCCTACCTCTTCAACCTCATCTCATACTATTCTCCTCCTGGCTCATTGTGCTTTAGCTTTACTGACCTTATTTCTTTTCTTTAAACATGTCACACACTATCTATGCCCTCTACCTGGAAGCCTTTTTCTCTTGACTAATGCCTTTCATTAAAGACTAAGTTCATCTGTCACCTCCTCAGAAAATTCTTCCCTGACTACCCAATCTAAAGAAACCGCTCTGCCACCAACTAACTCCATTTATGCAGTTTTGTTTTCTTTTCAAAGCATTTACTGATATCTGAAATATTCTTGATAATGTATCTGTGTACTCAGTGAGGGCCGGTACCTTGAATGAGTTGTTCACTGCTGTGTTGCTGTATCCCTGGCATTTGGAACCCTTTATATCTTGAGGAAGTTTTCTTCAACCATTTCTTTGATCATGGGTTCTCAGTCTAATAGTTTCTCCCTTTCTGAAATTTCTTTTATACTTATTTTACCTCATCTGGATTTCTGTCCCAAGTCTTATAATTTTCTTATCTCTGTGGTTTTCTTCCAATTTCTTAGACAGTTTCTCAAGTTTGCTCATTAATTCACGGTTGATGATTCCATTTTCCAAAATATAGAGGCTGCTGTAATATTTGTCATTTCACATGTTAACCTCAAAGGAAGCCCTTCTTTTTCCTGGGATGAAGCACGTTAGCACGTTAGTTCCCATAATTCTTCTCTGAAGTCATTACAGAGTGGGTAGAGGAAGATGAGGGCTGTGTGTTAGTTTGAACTTTCTTGGTAACCTTAGGAGTAGAGTGTGCTATTCACTGCTTCCACTTGGACTTTAAAACTGCAATTGTGCAATTAAATTTTTTCTCACTAAACTTTTTTCTCTGATCTATGTTATTCTTCTTGATGCACAGTCCTTTTGAATTCTATTGGGAAGGAATGGATTAGAGATTGAATAAAGGTTTCTTCTGTTTCCTTCAGTAATTGTCTTTCCTAATTGGAAACCCAAGGAGGGGTCACTATGAGTCAGGTCTGACTCGACGGCATATAACAACAACAAGAGGTATTTGCTCTTGTTCTTCAGGTTGGGTCATGTCTTTTGAACTGCTAAA
The DNA here is from genome assembly GCF_000298275.1 of Orycteropus afer afer. Classification (NCBI taxonomy): domain Eukaryota; kingdom Metazoa; phylum Chordata; class Mammalia; order Tubulidentata; family Orycteropodidae; genus Orycteropus; species Orycteropus afer. The sequence continues at coordinate 1,850,722 of NW_006921699.1, read as the reverse complement.
TTTATTTGTTTGTCTGAAATTTTGATTTATTTGTTTGCTAGTCCTCACAGAAGGGAGTCCAGGTTTTGCCCAATATTAGGAATTGAGATGGATTTCTCCATAAATAATATCTGTCCTCATTGAATGTTTTTGGGCTTCTGAGATATGCGAGAGTAATTGTAAGGGGCAGGAAGACAGGTTGTGTTTAAAAGAAGAGTTGGGTCTGATATAGGGAATAGTCTCTTTCATCAAAAGGAGGTTTTCCAGCCTGAGAAGAGTCAGAGGAGTTGAGTCTAACTGGTCTATGTCTGTAGATAGGATAAATGTACTAATACACTACAGCTACCTCTCAGTTATCTGTATGTAACCTAATAGGTACACCTAGTATGATTTTTGGCACAGATTTGGTATTCAGAATATGTGTGCTGAAATAAATCAAAACATACTGAGTAACTGACTGTATGGGAAATTCGGACATAATAAAAGCACATCCTATAAGCTCATCCTATAACGGGCTCTATCTAATAGGAGTTATTAGCCATCTGAAGAATTAAATAACAGAAAACATTACTCAAGAAATATAGATGCACTAAAAGAAGGAAGAAAAAAGAAAAAAGTACTGCTGTCGGGTCAATTCAACTCATAGCAACCCCTCCTTGGGTTTCCTAGGTGGTATCTCTACCTATGGTTGCCCAACCTTCCTTCCAAGAAGTAGCTGGTGGGTTTAAACTGCTAGCCTTCCAGTTAGCAGTCAAATGCCTTAGGCACTGTGCCACCAGAGCTCCCAAAAGAAGGAAGAGACCCCTCTAAACTGGATAGTTGAGGAAGGCTTCCAGAAGGGTACAATATTAGTTGGATCTTAAGAAGTGATTAAGGTGGGTTAGGTGGTAGAAATAGCTGATGTAAAAAATGATGTAGATGTTCGAATCAGTCTGATGTGCGTGGGAGAAGTAAGAGGACCAGTTTGCCTGCGACAGACATGGTATGCAGAGTGTACTATGGCCCAGTGAGCATAGGCCTTACTAGCTAAGCTTAGGAATTTGGCTTTTACCTTGCAGTTGTAAGGAGACATTGGAGGCTTTTGAGGCAAGAAGAGAGGAGTGTTTTTAGAACTGTGCTTCAGGAAGCTCCATTGGTATATTTCCATTGATAAGAGATGGACATGAGGCAAGATGTTTCTTCTTGTCTTTGTTTCCCTTCATCCCACCTGCCTCTTCTATGTTTCTTCCCTTCTTCCAACCTGGCTTTGGCCCCTGGGATGTTCCCTGGAGTGGCTTCTGATTCCTACCATCACCAAAGCAGCAACAAGGTCAGCACCAGGCACTTACTTACTAGTAGCTACTACAACCTGACCCCTGGCTAGTATGCCAGATATAGCAGAGGTGTTGGGGATTTCCAAAGGGAAATTCTGTATCCTGGATCTAATGGGAGCCTACAGGAAGGATGTGGATGATAAAATTCTTGTTGTTCTTGTGGATGAAAGTTTACTTTAAAAAAAAAAAAAGAAAGAACAAGTGGAAGGAAGATTATATTGACATGCCATGCCTTGGGGATGGATGGAAGAGGGGAGGCTATTGGGCTCACTTATTGTCTAAGCTTCCAAGATTTTTTATACCACCTTAAGAATCACCTTGCCTACCAAAGATACATGGAAAGAGTTAGTCCAAAGGACTAGTGGACCATGCAAACCTCAGCCTATATGACCATGAGACTAGAAGCCCTAAATGGTGCCTGGCTACCACTGTTAACTATACCTAAAGGGATCAGTGCAGGAGATCCTAGATTGAGTGGGAGAACAGCATGGAAAAAAAAACTCAAAATTATAAAAAAGACCAGGACAGGTCTGATAGAGCCTGATAACCCCCGAGACTAAGACCTCTGGGTAAACCCTCAGGCCTGGAATTGAACTCACTCCCATGGCTTCCATACAAACAATAGACAGGCATATAGGGTGAATGCATAGGAAGGAAGGACACAAGAAGTAACTACAGGGAGGAAGTGGGAAGAGAGCTGTTGCACTGTGGGGATTGCAGTCAATGTCATTAAACAAAATGTGTATTAACTGTTGTATGGAAAATGAGTTTGCTCTGTAAACTTTCACCTAAATCACAATAATTTTTTTTTTTAAAGGATCATCTTGCCTAAAGGCCTCAAAAGATCTTCATCTAAATGATTAGAAAATGTAGCCTCCTTCAACCTGCCATTCTTCCTTCCTGAGTCACTGCCCATGGAAGATAGGGTATTCTGGTTACCCAGTGCCGCTCTGTCAAGAATGTACCGCAAATGGGATGGCCTTAACAAACAGGAGTTTTCTTACAATTTGGAGGCTTTACGTCCAAGTTCAAAGTACCAGGCTCTAGGAGCTTGGTGAAAGCCCCTCAACCTTGGGACTCAGCTCTGCCTCCTGCTCCCGGCCCACTGGAGCTAGAGGCTTTTCTTCACTCCAATAGCTGCTGGCTGCTGAGACTGACAAACCCAAGGTTGACAAGTAAAAAGGCACAGTCCCGATGTTACCAAACCACACAGCAGGCTATTAATTAAGTCCATTGAAAGTCCCAAGGTCAGCAGAGCATGGCAGGCTGCTGAACGACTGGGCTACATGCCTGGTTGAAGCGTGCCATTAGCTAGAGACCATTCCCCAAGGCTTCTCCTTATATACAGGAAACAGACCACATCCCTAAGGCAGCTACTTAGCTGCTCACAGTAGATTCCACCATGGAGTTGATTACCAGTCTCATCATGGGGAATGCTGCATTCAACTGCCCAGCCACTCAATCAGGCCTAGCCAAGTTGACACACAAACTTAACCACCACATAGGGTAACCAAACCTTAGTGCTTCCTTTGGCTACTGGCTTTGGGGGTTTTCACTAATGGGAATGGAAATGAAGGTTTCAGTGAGATATCAGCAGGATTACACTGTTCTACATTCTGAGTTTGCTATACCTGTCCCATATCACCCTATCTCACTAGTATATCCCTCTGTTTTTTTTTTTAAGATTTTCTGATAACATCATTTGTTCAAGCCTTTCGTGTGCAAAAACAGATGCTTGAGAACTTTTGTGATGTAAAGGTATATACTGCCATGGTGCTTACTCCAGCTTCAGTCTTGATAGTGTTGTTTGCTGCCAGCCTCCACTGTGCATCTTCTCCTACCCTTTGACAAACCCCTCCCCAAACCAACAGGACAGAGCTAATCTAGAACTATGCTTTCCAGTACAGTAGCCACTAACATACATGGCTATTTAGTTAATATATGACTAATTAAATAAAATTTAAAATTCAACTGCTCAGTCACTTTAGCCATATTTCCAGTGCTTAATAGTCACATGTTGCTAGTGGCTTCTGGATTGGACAGTGCAGATATAGAACATTTTCATCATAGAAAGTTCTACCGAATAATATGTCTAGAACAATATTGCTAGACTCGAACAGGACTGGATGGTAGATATAGGCACTCCGAGGCAAGCTCCCTTTAAGTTCTACATTATCACTATGTGACACTACATGAAGCAGATATAAACCTATTGCTGTCGAGTCAATTCCAACTCATGATGACTCTATGTGTGCAGAGTAGAACTATACTCCATAGGGTTTTCAAGGCTGTGACCTTTCAGGATCACATTGCCAGGCTTTTCTTGTTAGGCACCTCTGGGTGAGCTCACACCACTAACCTTTCAGTTACTAGTCAAGTGCTTAACCACTTGTGCCACCCAGGTATTCCGTGTCATTATTCCGTATCCCATCTGGTAACTGTTAAATCAGGCAAAAACACATACACAGCTCCTAGTTAGTTCTTACAGACCAGATACTCTGCACCCAGATGAAGGAAGAGAAGTATTTTCCTAATTGATCCATAATTTTCCCTACACATTTTCAATTAGCCCCCCTCCTCAAGCCTGTCATAAATAAACCCCTTCCTGAGCATTTCTCATTTAATGGCAGGTCACTCAGCTAGCTCTAAAAGGATACAATAATAGCTTTTCTTATGTATTTAAGAGCCTAAATTCTCACCTTCTCCCCAGTCTGTGCTGAGACTCTGGAGGTGGGAGCAAGGTCTCAGCATTGGAAAAGGCTTATTAGATGCTGTAGTATTTGTCATTTCACACCTTAACCTCAAAGGAAGCCCTTCTTTTTCTTGGGATGGAGCACTTCAGTTCCCATAACTCTTCTCTGAAGTCATTACAGAGTGGGTGGAGGAAGATGAGGGCTGTGTGTCAGTCTGAACTTTCTTGGTAACCTTAGGAGTGGATCTATTGAAAACAAAGTGTTTTTTTCTTAACCACACCACCCCCGAGATTCCATTTCCTATAGCTGTGGTGGCAGCACCTCTAGCTATCTCTGCCCAGGCCTTTGGACCAAGCCTTGGCAGGGGTCTGCCCTCTGCCTAGAGCTCCATTGGTCCAGCTCCAATGGAAAAAAGTACTTTCTTTGCCCTTACTTGGTAGGAAAACTCTTCCTCTCTTATGTAGCTAACTGAGTAGGAATTAGGGTTACTACTCCAATGGGTAAAAGATATTTTGCTCCATGCTGGAGAAGGAAATAGGTAGTGGTTTTATCTATCACTGACTACCCTTTATCTGCCCAAGTGAATGCAAATAGAACTTCTGCTCCTGATGCAAACCCTGCCTCTGCTCCAGCCCCTTTTCCAGCTCCTACAGTTTTTACTTACTTCACCTTTTTTCTCATCCTGATGCTGTCCCAGACCACTGCTCTGTCTCTAGCTCTGCTCTTGTTCTAGATGCAGCCCAGATCCAAGTCTCTCAAGTCTGGGCAAGGAGCCTCAGGGAGAGGGGAGCTGCTGAAAGGAGAGGTGGGGACTTGGGGAGAGGAATGCAGAATCTCTGAATACTCTTCACTGTCTGCCAGGCCTAGATCTTCTGTGGCCTTCTTCCTTTCTCCCTTTGAATTTCTTTCAACAGAAGAGCTTTATCATCCAGTCTCCTGGCTGTCATGTACCTTGTGCCTGCCTCTTGTCCCACATTTGTCAACACTCAGCTGTGCTGTGAGAGATAGCTGGCCCTACTCTCAGAAGTAGGGAGGCCAATGAGTATGGCAACAGGGGGCTATGACACATAGCAAGAGAGTGGAGACATGTGAAGCCAGGCTACCTTACAGTCCACAGCATCCCCTGAAAATGCTTGGCTGACTCCTAATGATTTTATAAAAAGTGTTTTTTCTTTTAAATTATCCAAATAACACATTAATACATTCTCTTCTAGTAAAAATTTTAACCTTACTGCTAAGGCTAAAGTCCCACTTGACTACCACACCTGATACCAGTCCCCTCCCCAGGGCCCCACAAGTAGCCACAGTTCTCAGCTAGGTGTCTATCCTTCTAGATCTTTTTCTATACATTTAGTTGCTGATCCCGTATACCTATAGAAAAGAGAAAATAGATATGCTTATTAGTAATTTTCATCTTTCTTTTTTTTTCTTTCCATCTGTTTTCTTTTTTTACACAAGTAAAGTATTATACCTATCACTCTGCAGCTATCCAAAAAAAAAAAATCTATGGCCATCAAGTCGATTCCAACTCATATTCCATTGAGTTCCCAAGGCTGTAAATCTTCCCAGAGGTAGATTGCCTCATCTTCTTCCTGCAGAGCAGATAGTGGGTTTGAACCATGAACTTTCTGGTTAGCATCCAAATACCTTATCCACTACACCACCAAAATTCTTTCTGTTCCCTGTCAGCCAGTGACATGTCTTAGAGATCTATCCATATTGATTCAAAGCAATCTTCTGCATTCTTTTACATTGTTGCACAGTATTCTCTAGTATGAAGATACACAATTTAGTCATTCCTTGGTGGATGGACACTTATGTTTTTCCTAATTTTCACTATTACAGACTGCAATGAATATTCTTGCATATGCCTCATTAAGCACATGAGCAAGTGACTCTCTTGGAGAGCCTCATGGGCTATATGCATTTTAATTTAATAGAGTCTGCTAATTTTTGTGTGTGTGTGTGTGATTTGGGTGAAGATTTACAGAGCAAATTCACTTTCCATACAGCAGTTTATATATACTTTGTTTCATGACATTGACCACGTTTACCACAATGCAACAGCTCCCCTCCCACTTCCTCCCCATAGTTACCTCTTCCCAGTGTCCATCCCTCCATGGACTCTTGCCCCCTGAACTGTCTCCCTGTACATAGGCAGCCCTTCTTTCTCAATGAATGTTCTCTCCAAGGAGTGTATCTACCTCAGGTAAATGTTTAACTCATATGCCTGTCTTCTGTTTGGCTGGAAACCACAGGTGTGGGTTCAATTCCAGACCTGAAGGGCAGCTAGGGGCCATAGTCTCAGTGGTTCCACCAGGCTCTGTCAGACCAGCA
>NW_006921699.1:1829619-1831855 GCF_000298275.1 Orycteropus afer afer | reverse complement strand
TTTGGGGTTTAGTACACTTCTATATCCTTCCCTTCAAGGCTCAGGGGTCCAGGATTATCTTCTGTGTCTGTGTTAATTGGTTTCCCTTTTCTTTGTTGAAAAGGGTCTGTGCAGTCTTTCTGCCTAGTCCGCCTTCTTGCTGGAACCAAGCAAGTCTGCTAATTTTATCTTCAGACAAACATCACCACATTACACACCCACTAACAGCCTATTGAAACTGTTGTCTTGATATTATCAAATGCTGTTTACAGAATTTCTCACTTTGTTTCTCTGGTTCCTAGTGATGCTCAACATCTTTTTATGTATTTATTGCACATTTTTGTTTCTTGTTATATTGATTACCTATTTGTGTCTTTTTTTCTATTGAGTTGTTAAGATTTTATGTAACTTTTAGAAATTTCTTGTATACTCTGGATTTTATTTATCTATTAAAAGTATTACAAATGTTTTCTCCCATTCTCTCCTTTGTCTTTTGAAGTATCTTTTGTTATACCAAAGTGTTTCATTTCATGGAGTCAAATTATCATTTTTAAAAATGAGTTTTGCTTTTTCTTGTCTTATTTAAGAAGGCCTCACCCCCCAAGGTCATAAATATATTTTCCTATATTTTTATTTTATGTTTATTTTATATTTGGAACTTTGATGTAACAGAATTTATTTTTGTGATGGTGTGAGAAGAGATCTAACTTTATTTTTTTATCTTAAGGGAGAACTACTTAGAACTTTCATTAGTTGTCTCCCCAGCATCTTTTTTTCTCTCTTCTGTTAGCAACAGTATTCTGAATTTCCTTGCACGTGGTCTGTGTAGGATTGGTTCCATCCCCATCTCTTAGAGTCGATCCTAATTGGCTTAAGCCAATCAGTACATGCCATCCCCTGGCTCCAGGGCACAAATAGTTCAGATGGGTAAATTACCTTTAGGAGCCAGTTAGCATGAAATCATATTTACTGGAAGTTTCTGGGAAAGAGAAAGCACTCTAGTGGTATAGTGGGTAAGGAATTTGGCTGCTAACCAGAAGGCTGGTGGTTCAATCCCACTAACTCTCTGCTTTGGAAACTCAATGGGAGTCGTTATGAGTTGGAATCTATTCAATGGCTGTGGCTTCTGGGAAAGAGACTTTCCTCTGCTACTGGTTCAGTTGCTATTAACAATTATCTTGCTCCCACAAAGTAAGTTAGTCTTAGGATGAACCAGTATAATAGAAGGCAGAGAAGAGAGAAAAAAAGAAACCACGTTCTTGCTGACATCATTGATCTGCTGGATCAATTCTGTTCTGAGGTCCAGATGACGTTTCTTTTTGAGCCAGTACATTTTCTTTATTGTTTAAGCCAGTTTGAGTTGGGCTTTCCCTTACTTGAATGGTAAATATTCTAATCTATTTAATAAAAGTTGTCTCAATACAGTTTATTGAAAGTTTCATCCATTTCATGTTGATCTAAAATGTCACATGTGGTAAGCCCTGGCCAGTCCTGTTGTTCATCAGAAGAGCTAGAGTAAACATCAACAGAAAACTCTGAGACTCTAAACCTGGGTGAAGATAGATTGTTACAGTGTTGACAATAAGAATTCCAACAGCTATCCAAAAGAAAAAAAAAAAAAATTCAAGGCCTAGAATTCACATATTAGGCCAGTATGATATGGCTTACTGAAGAGCAGAATTATTTAGTAATGTAAGTTGCTTTTGGTGCTAACATGGATGAGATTGTAAAAGGCAGGGAGTGCTCAAATCTATGCTCTTCTGACATAGTGGAGATCTCATTTTATGCAGGCTGCCATGACCATCAAACAAGGTATTCCTTTGTGAGAAAGTAAAAAAGGCAGTGGAAATCCACAGCCCCATATGCATCCTTGTGATAGTTGGAGCTGTGTGTCAACTTGGCGGGACCCCAGTTCTGTGTGGTTGTTCCCATGATGGGATCGGATGACTGTTCTGAGTGGTCAGTCTGCCCAAGGAGAGTTTCCCTAGGGGTGTGGCCTGCTTCCAGGTTATCCAGGGACATCCTGGGAAGAGAGACATTCTTCTGTGGATCAGGACCCTGGTGTGCTGACTACAACCTTCTGTGAGTGAGCAGCCCACCACTTGGCCTGGAGATCTTGGATTCGTCTTTCGTTGGAGTCAACAATCAGTGTACTGCCTGCCACCCTTGAATTTCTCAGCCCCCTGCACCTGCAGAAGCTAAGGCTGCCTCCAGCCGGACGTTTCCTCCAGGGACTTTGGACTTGTCGGCTTCTATA
>NW_006921699.1:1828146-1829308 GCF_000298275.1 Orycteropus afer afer | reverse complement strand
ACAAATATATATATATATATATATATATAAGCTTTGCTTGTTTTTGTTTCTCTAGTGAACCCAGTCTAACACAATTCTCATCTCACAAATATCCTTTGTACTCCTAAGTATTAACTGCCTTCGATGTAAACTAAAATAAAAGCAACCTTGACTAGAGTTCAAGTCACCATTCTTACCCATCCCTGAACCTAGACTTCATCTCACTCCATAATTTCTGTAAATATATGTATTTACCATAACATATGTGTTTGTATTTGTACTCTACATTCTGGATTATTGATTATTTTATTTCTCTACCAGCACCATGCTGTTTTAGTATCTGTGGCTTTGTAAAGTATTGTGATATCTTATAGGGCAAATCTCCCATCATTGTTCTCCTTTGAATTGATCTAGAGTATTCTTTCACATGAATTTTAGAATCAATTATCAGGCTCCATGTGACGATCTATAGGGATTTTGATTGGGGTAGAACTCAAGAACTCAACCTGGGAAGAAACAGATGCAAACATTCATTAATAATCGGATCATGGAATGTATGAAGTATAAATCTAGGAAAATTTGAAGTTGTCAAAAAGAAAAATGGATGCTTAAATATCACTCCTTATCCTAGGCATTAGTGAGCTGACATGGATGGGTTTGGGCCATTTTGAATCAGATAATTATATGGTCTACTATGCCAGGAATGACAAATTGAAGACAAACAAACATTCATCTTCATAAAAACATTTCAAGATCTATAGTAAAGTACAGTGCTGTCAGTGATAGGATAATAACCATATGGAAGACCTGACTGGGAGAGATCCATATTTATACCCATTCCAAAGCAAGGTGATCCCACGGAATGTGGAAATTATTGAACAATATTATTAATATCACACGCACGTAAAATCTTACTGAAGGTAATTCAAAAATGATTGCAGCAGTATATTGACAGAGAACTTCCAGAAATGCAAGCTGGATTCAGGAGGGGATGTGGAGCAGGGGATAATATAGCTGATGTCAGATGGATCTTGGCTGAAAGCAAAGAATACCAGAAAGATGTTTACTTGTGTTTTATTGACTATGCAAAGGCATTCAATTCTGTGGATCATAACAAATTGTGGATAACATTGAGAAGAATGGGAATTCCAGAATATTTAATTGTACTCTTGAGGAACCTGTA
>NW_006921699.1:1814021-1827391 GCF_000298275.1 Orycteropus afer afer | reverse complement strand
CATATGCATGTGAGAGCTGGACAATGAATAAGGAAGACTGAAGAAGAGTTGATGCTTTTGAGTTGTGGTGTTGGTGAAGAATGCTGAAAGTACCGTGGACTGCTCAAGGAACTAACAAATCTGTCCTAGAAGAAGTGCAGCTGGAATGCTCCTTGGAAGTGAGAATGGCCAGACTTGTCTCATCTTCTTTAGTCTCGTGGTCAAAATGGACCATTCCCTGGAGAAGGATGTCATGTTTGGTAAAGTGGAGGGTCAGTGAAGGAGGGAAAGCCCTCAATGAGATGGATTGACACAGTGGCTACAGGGATGGGCTCAGGTACAGTAGAGATCATGAGGCTGGCACAGGACTGGGCTGTGTTTCGTTCTGTTGTACATAAAGTTGCTATGAGTCAGAGATAATCTGGATGGCACATAACAAACAAACAAACAAAACATAAGGAAGACCAGTTAATAAAACTAATATTCAAATTTATTCACTACCTACCAAAGAAAAAGATGGAGAAATTGAAGTTTTACCAACTTCTACAGTCTGAAGTTAACTAAACATGCAATCAAGGTGTACTGATTACTGCTGGTGACTGGAATGTGAAAGTTGGAGATGAAGAATCATCAGTAGTTGGAAAATATGGCCTTGGTGATATAAAAGATGCTGTAGATCACATGGTAGACTTTTGCAAGACCAATGACTTATTTATGGCAAATATCTTTTTCAACATCATAAACAGTGACTATATATGTGGACCCTGCCAGGTGGAATACACAAACCAAATTGACTATATCTGTGGAAAGAATCAATGGAAAAGCTTGATATCATCAGTTAAAACAAGGCCAGAAGATGACTGTGGAACAATCAATTACTCATCTGCAAGTTCAACTTGAAGCTGAAAAAATTTAAAACAAGTCCACGAGAGCCAAGATAAGACCTTGAACATATCCCACCTGAATTTATAGACCATCTGAAGAAAAGATTTGCTACATTGAACACCAGTGACTGAAGACCAGATGAGTTGTGAGATGACATCTTCATACATGCAGAAAGTAAAAGATCATTAAAAAGACAGCAAAGGAAGAAAAGACCAAAATGATGGCAAAGGAGACTCTGCAACTTGCTTTTGAATGGAGAGTAGCTAAAGCAAAAGGAAGTAATGTTGAAGTAAAAGAGCTGAGCAGAAGATTTCAAAGGGTGACTCAAGATGACAGAGTAAAATATTGTAATGAAATATTCAAAGACCTAGAATTAGAAAATCAAAAGGAAAGAATACACTCAGCATTTCTCAAGCTGGAAGAACTGAAGAAAAAATTCAGTCCACAAATTGCAACATTGAAGGGTTCTATAGGCAAAATATTAAACAAGGCAGGAAGCATCAAAAGAAGATGAAAGGAATACACAGTCACTATACCAAACAGAAGTGGTCAATGTTCACTCATTTCAGGAGGTAGCATATGATCAAAAAACAATGATATTGAAGGAAGAAGTCCAAGCTGCTTTGAAGGATTGGCCAAAAACAAGGCTCCAGGAATTGACAGAATACCCATTAAGATGTTTCAACAAATGGATAGAGAGCACTGGAGATGCTTACTCATTTATGCCAAGACATTTGGAAGACAACTACCTGACCAACTAACTGAAAGAGATCCATATTTGTGCTCATTGCAAAGAAAGATGATCCAACAGAATATGGAAATTATCAAATAATATCATAAATAACACACACAAGTAAAATTTTGCTGAAGATAATTCAAAAACTGTTGTAGTAGTATATTGACAGAGAACTTCCAGAAATGTAAGCTGAATTCAGAAGAGGACATGGAATGAGGAACATCACTACTAGTGTCAGATGACTCTTAGCTGAAAGCAAAGAATACCAGAAAGATGTTTACCTGTGTTTTGTTGACTATGCAAAGACATTTAACTGTGTGGATCATAACAAATTATGGATAACATTGAGAAGAATTAGAATTCCAGAACACTTGATTGAGTTCATGAAGAACCTGTATATATCAAGAAGCTATTGTTAGAACAGAACAAGGGAATACTTCATGGTTTAAATCAGAAAGAGTGTGCATGAGTATTTATCCTTTCACCATACTTATTCAATCTGTATGCTGAGCAAATAATCTGAGAAGCTGGACTATATGAAGAAGGATTGAAGGAAGACTCATTAACAACCTGAGATATGCAGATGACATAACTTTGCTTGCTGAAAGTGAGGATGACTTGAAGCACTTACTAATGAAGATCAAAGACTGCAGTCTTCAGTATGGGTTACACCTCAATATAATGAAAACAAAAATCCACACAACTGGAACAATAAGCAACATCATGTTAAGTGGAGAAAAGATTGAAGTTGTCAAAGATTTCATTTTATTTGGATCCACAATCAACACTCATGGAAGCAGCAGTCAAGAAACCAGATGGTAGCGACTGGGACCTTAAAAGCTAGGAAGCTGCCATCTAGATGCAACAACAGGTCTCTCCTCATCAAGAAGAAAGAAGAAAACCAAAATTATTGGAAACAATCAGTCCTAGAGACTGGTACACCATCCGATCTGCAACCTATACAACTATGAGACCAGAAGAACTAGATGGTGCCCAGCTACCACTGCCATCCACTTGGAAGGGATGTAGGAGATCCTGCATAAAGAGGGAGAACAATGTGGAACAAAACTCAAAATCATTTGGAGGCAAAAAAAAAAAAAGAAGGTGGGGACCAGGTTTGCTGGTCCAATAGAGCCTGGTGTAACCACTGAGACTATGGCCCCTAGCTGCCCTTCAGGTCTGGAATTGAACCCACAACTGTGGTTTCCAGCCAAACAAAGTACAGGCAAGTGAGTTAAACATTTACCTCAAGTAGACACACGCCCTGGAGAGAACAATCATGGGAGAAGGAAGGGCTGCTTATGCACAGGGAGATAGCTCAGGGTGCAGAAGGGTATGAAGGGATGGACACTGGGAGGAGGTAACTATAGGGAGGAAGTGGGAGGGGAGCTTCTGCATTGTAAATTTTGGTCAATGACATGAGACAAAGTATATGTGAACTGCTGTATGAAAAGTGAATTTACTCTGTAAATCTTCACCCAAATCCTAATAAAAAAAAAAAAAAAAGAAAAGAAAGAAACCAGATGTTGTATTTCACTGGGCAAATCTGCTGTAAAAGATCTCTTTGAAGTGTTAAAGAGCAAAGATATCACTTTGAAGACTAAGGTGTGCTTTACCCAAGCCAGGGTCTTTTCAATCACTTTATGTAATGTGAAAGCTAGACAATGAATAAGGAAGACCAAAGAAGAAATGATGCCTTTGGATTGTGATGTTGGCGGAGAATACTGAAAATATTGTGTACTACCAGAAGAATGAACAAATCTATCCTAGAAGAAGTGCAACCAGAATGCTCGTTAGAAAAAGAATGGCCAGACTTCATCTCACCTACTTGGTCATGTGGTCAGAAGGGACCAGGCCTTGGAGAAAGATATCATGCTTGGTAAAGTGGAGGGTCCAAGAAAAAGGGGAAGACTCTTAACGAGGTGGATTGACACAGTGGTTGCAATGATGGGCTCAAGCATTGATTGAAACACAGGATAGGGCAGTGTTTTGTTCTGTAGTATGTGAGGTCTCTATGAGTCAGAATCAATTTGATGGCACCTAACAACAACAGAATTTCAGAGACTGGTTGGAGGAGAATATTAAGAAAACATTGACTCTTTCCATGTGTATGATATTCAGCCTTTTCAATATATTTGTTTATTCCCAGGAATATTGTAGTTACATTGATCTTGTGAAGGAAATATTTTTTTATTATTAATTGCTAATTAATTCTTGCTAGTATTTGGGAAAATTACTTATTTTTGTTTCTTCATCTTATATCTGGCTACATCACTCAACACTTCTATGTAGAGTTTTGTATCATCAAGAGATAATATTTTAATAGTACATATATATTTGTATATGTAGTAAATATACCCATGTATATAATGGGGAACACAGGGGGAAGAGTCATGAAAACCTCTTAGCCATAATGAGACACCTCCCAGGACTGAGATACTAGGCTTGAGCGATATAGTTTCAGGGGGACACCTAGGTCAATTGGCATAACATAGTCCATAAAGACAGTGTTCTACGACCTACTTTGATGAGTAGCAACTAGGGTCTTAAAAGCTTACAAGCAGCTATCTGAATTACAATTATTGATCTCTTTCTGTCCAGAGCAGAGAAGAGTGAAGACAACCAAAGACTCAAGGAAATAATTAGTCCAAAAGACTAATGGGACACATGAACACAGCCTCTACTAACCTGAGACCAGAAGAATTACGTGGTGTGTGGCTACCACCACTGACCACTCTGGCTAGGATCACAACAGAAGGTACCAGATAAAGTGGGAGAAAAAGACAGAATAAAATTTATATTCATTAAAAAAAAAAGACCAGATGTACTGGTCTGATAGAGACTGGTGGAACCCCGAGACTAAGGCCCTTAGACACCTTTCTAACTTGAAACTGAAGCCACTCCTGGAAATCACCTTCAGCCACGTAAAAGACAGGCTTATAATGTAACAGTAACACCTGACAGGACCGTACTCCTCAGAGCAATCAAGTATATAGGCCACAAAGGCAGCATTTTCCCAAAAGCAAAGTTAAGAAATCAGGAAGGGGCAGAAAAATTGGGCAAATGGAGAACCCAAGGTAGAAATAGAGAAAATGCTGACACGTGGGGAGGATTGCAACCAATGAAACAGAACAATCTGTGTATAAATTGCTCAATGGGAAACTAATTTGCTCTGTGAGTTTTCACGTAAACCACAATAAAATAATTTTTAAAAAGAGATAACATAATACAATGATAAAGAATGCAGACTCTGAAGTCAGACTGCCTGGGTTTAACTTCTGACTCTGCTGTTGACCTTGGCCAAGTAATTCAGCATCTCTATTATTTCATTTCCTCATCTATAAAAGTGAATTAAGACATGTAAAGTATTTAATATAATGCCTGACAGTGGTAAACAAGCAATAAGAACAATGGTCATCATCAGTTTATTTAAATAACAAGTTTTTTGAATCTTTATACCTCTTATTTTCTTTTCTTATCTAAATGCACTTGCTGGGACTTTCAATACAGCACTAAATAGTAGTACTGATTGCAGGTATTTTACCCTTGGCTTTAATGCAATTTAACTATTAAATAGGATGATTGCTGTAGGTTTCGGGTATACTCCTTCATCTTATTAAGGATGCTCCCTCGTAATCCTAGTTTGCTAAAAGTTTTTTCTCAAGAGTTTTCTGTTGAGATGATCATCTTTTAATTATTCCATTTTTGTGGAGAATTACATTGGTAGTTTTTCCAGTATCAATCTTCCTTGCATTCTTGGGATACACCCTGCTTGATTATAACCTACTATTCCTTTAATTCAGTTTGGTGATGTTTTATTTCTACTAAGCTCACCTCAGTAAAAGTTTCCACCACTAGTACACTTAATCTCTGGGCTGGGTTACATGCTTCTTCTCTCCACCCCCACAGTATGCTTTTTTTCCATAATACCTCTTTAGCTTTGCACTTAACATCTGATAATACACTTTCATGTCTCCTTCATCACATATACAATAGTTTGCTCCTGGTTAAGAAACAGGATTGGTATTTTTTTTTCATCGTTGTATCTTTAGTGCCCAGATAGGGACTGGCTCAGAGCAGGCATTTGAGAAATATGTCTGATCCGTATAAATATGCTTATCACTCAGTTGATAGGTATGGGGACTGAGTACTTACCTCTAGTTCAGCTTAGTTGCTACAGCCTTGGTCTTGTTGACACAATTCATTATCCAGACAAGAGCTATGTTAATGCTGGTGGAACTCACTTGCTGCAGGGTCTGGGGAGTCAGGCACCCTCACAGCCACTCCTATCAGTTGTGCCTGAGTAGCCAGTGGGATGTTCAACACTCTCCATGACCTTCTGCATCTTCAGGCTTAAGGTTCTCTACCATTTCTTAGCAAAGCATGCTCAGATGCGGAGGCAAAATACATCATTAGCACCCTGAGTTGAGTCTTGCCACTGTTCTACAGAAGTTCTTTTTCTGGGAATCTAAAATATTTCTTAAGTACATTAGCATCAGCTAATGCAGGTGAGATTGGTCACTAGGCATTCCTGTCACTCAAAGATGCCTCAGTTTCTTTACCAGGAAGGAGAGGAAAGAGCATCACCATTATAGAAAAACTTCCATTTCAGGCCAGACACTTATCTCTCAGAAGCTAACCCCTTTGAGGTCAGCCATTGTGTTTGGGGAAGGAAGCTACTGCCACCAAGGCTATCCAGTGATAGGACAGCTGAATCCCTCCTGCCCGTCTTGCTCCACATCCCCAACCCAGCCCACCCCATCACCCTGCATATAGAAAACACTTGGCAGTGCTGGCTGAAGCAATGAGTGAGGCCCGAGTACTAAGCACTTTGCTGACCTTGCTCACAGCCAAGTAGGCATAAAATAGCCTGGATTACAAGAGAAGAGACAATCAGTTGGATTCCTCTACACCAGCAAAGAGATTGCTGAAAAAGAAATAAGAAAATCAATACCGTTCTCAATAGCTACCAAAAAAATAAAATACTTGGGAATAAATCTTACCAGAGACACAAAAGACCTCTACAAAGAAAACTATAAAAAGCTACTTCAAGAAACTATAAAAGACCTAAATAAATGGAAAAACATCCCATGCTCATGGATAGGAAGACTGAACATTGTGAAAATGTCAGTTCTACCCAAAGCAATCTATACATTCAATGCAATCCCAATCCAGATCCCATCAACATTCTTTAGGGATATGGAAAAAATGATCACTAACTTTATATGGAAAGGAAAGAGACCTCGGATAAGCAAAGCACTACTGAAGAAGAAAAACAAAGTAGGAGGTCTCACATTGCCGGATCTCAAAACCTACTATACAGCCACAATAGTCAAAACTGCCTGGTATTGGTTCAATGACAGATACATAGACCATGGAATAGAATTGAGAACCCAGGTATAGATCCATCAACCTATAGTCAGCTGATCTTTGACAAAGGCCCCAAATCCATTAAGTGGGGAAGAGAATGTTTGTTTAATAAATGGTGCTGGCAAAACTGGAGATCCATTTGCAGAAAAATGAAACAAGATCTGTACCTCACACCACACACAAAAACAAACTCCAGAT
Source organism: Orycteropus afer afer (assembly GCF_000298275.1). NCBI lineage: Eukaryota > Metazoa > Chordata > Mammalia > Tubulidentata > Orycteropodidae > Orycteropus > Orycteropus afer. Next base: position 1,820,223 of record NW_006921699.1, on the reverse strand, counting down.
GGATCAAAGACTTAAATGTGAAACCTAGAACTATACAGTTTCTCAAGGAAAATTTAGGCTCAAACTTAAGGGCCCTAATATTTGGTATAAATAGACTACCAAGCATAATTCAAAATGTACCAACAGCAGAAGAGAAGCCAGATGATTGGGACTTTCTAAAAATTAAATGTTTATGTGCTTCCAAAGACTTCTCCAAAAGAGTCAAAAGAGAACCTACAGATTGGGAAAAAATATTTGGTAATAACATATCTGACAAGGGACTTATCTCTAGAATTTATAGAACACTCCAACACCTCAATAACAAAAAGACAAACAATCCAATTAAAAAATGGGCAGAAGACATGAACAGACACTTCACCAAGGAGGATATTCAAGCGGCCAACAAACATATGAAGAAATGCTCACGATCATTAGCTATTAGAGAGATGCAAATCAAAACAACAATGAGATACCATCTTGCTCCAGCACTAGTAGCAAAGTTCAACAAGACAGAAAATAACAAATGCTGGCGAGGTTGTGGAGAGATTGGGACTCTCATACACTGCTGGTGGGACTGTAAAATGGTACAACCATTGTGGAAAGCAGTATGGCGATTCCTTCAAAAGTTGGAGATACAAATACCATTTGACCCAGCTATCCCATTACTAGGTATATACCCTAAAGAAGTGAGAGCCATAACAAGAACAGATATATGCACGCCGATGTTCATCGCAGCACTATTTACAATAGCCAAAACTTGGAAACAACCTAGATGTCCAACAACTGAGGAATGGATAACCAAACTTTGGTACATTCACACAATGGAATACTATGCAACGCTAAAGAATAATGTAGAATCTGCAGAACACCGCATAACGTGGATGAACTTGGAGGACATTATGCTGAGCGAAATAAGTCAGTCACAAAAGGACAAATATTGTATTAGTCCGTTATTGTAAAAGTTAAGGAAATGTTTATATATTGGAGGACATTTTCTTTGTTGGTTACCAGGGGTGGGAGGGAAGGGGAGGGAATGCTGTTAGATAGATAGAGATAAATATTGATTTGGGTGAAGAGAAGGGCAATGTACCAAATGTGAGTGACCAATATGGCAGCATTGAGGATGAGAAAGACAGAGAGAGTTACATGGGCAGTACAAACAACAAATATGAACCCCTTTGTAAATACAATACTGAGTTGTTAATGAAAGCAAATATGGGTATAGGGACGGATAGATGGGTGAACAAGCTAAACAATTATGTATGTCTAAATGGAGAGTGTATCCAAGATCATATACAGGGTTGGCAGAAAATGGGCCTCTCGAAGAGTATGAAGGGATGGACACTGGGAGGAGGTAACTATGGGGAGGAAGTGGGAGGGGAGCTGCTGCATTGTAAATTTTGGTCAATGACATGAGACAAAGTATATGTGAACTGCTGTATGAAAAGTGAATTTACTCTGTAAATCTTCACCCAAATCCTAATTAAAAAAAAAAAAAAGAGAAGAGACAGGACTATCTTCTCTTGGTGAGTCCCATGTTTCCAAGGAGTACAGTGAGGATATAGTTGGGCTGTACTTGTGGTAGTATCTCTGTAGCAATAGACAAGGACCTAACTTGCAAATAAAGTGTGTATTCAGGTGTATGTGCATTCACACTGTGCATAGTTGGGTCCTTGTTCCTACAGCAGCAGCTTTATGGGGTCCTTGTTAGCTGCCCTTTGTGCAGTGTGGGGAGAGGAGCTCTTGATTGTCTCCCTTTTTGGTTGTCACAGTTTTCTGTATGCAGCAGCACCCCTACCTCACCTGCCTCCATCGCCTAGGGGCAAGCAGAGTAATGGCTGAGGCATCAGGCCTGTGGTTTCTGTAACAGGAAGTGATTTAAATGCTGAAAGCTAATTTTAGATGAGTTGATATGGGGTTTTCAAAGAATGTTTCAGGGATGTTTCAGGCTGAAGGCTCAGCCCCATGCTCCTCTTGCCTATAGGAGACTGGCAAATTCCCACTGTCATTGTCACTGTCTAGATGGGTGAGCTCATGCACAGCTGGGCAGGGCTCTTGGATAGAAGACCAAGGCTGGTTTTCCCTGGATTCCAGGCTGCTTGAGTCATTGTCCTTGGCCTCAGGCTCTTGGCAGACTCTTGATGACTCAGTACAAGCCTGCCTCTAGTCCAGGCAGACGGAGGACTTCTTATCCCTGGCTAAACATTGCCTCAATTCACCCAAGAGTCCTGTCAGGACATAACGATTGACCCCCATATGAAATGAGGCTAGAGGACAGATATGGCTTTTGGACTAAAGGAAGTGTCATTGGGGATGGCAGGCACTTAGGTAGGGCATCTTCTTCAGGCTACTCCATCTTGAGCCTCTTAGAAGACCCAGGATGGCCAAGCTGAAGATCCAACCAGTGCTTCAGTCCTGGAAGTTGGGACTTCTGATGGTAGCATCAGACACAAATGAAGCAGAAGAAACAGGCACAGAACTCCCAGAGAGTTCCATCCTCCTGGAGCTGAAGCTTCATTGGTTGGTGGCCTCACAGAGTCTGTTTCCACCAAGGCCTGAGCATAGGAAATAGAAGGGTGGGACTTCCTGTTCACTTCCACAAGGGTCTACAAAGCCCATTTTCATCTGCTGTCCCATTCTCTAGAGCCTTCAGAACAAACCCCTGGAGCAGAGAATGCCACCCACATCATCAGAGAAGTCCTCAACAGACCAAGAGAGATGGGCTGGGGTCACATAACTAGTTCAGACAGCATCAGAGCCAGCTCAGGTGCTAGCCTCTGAACCATAGCCTCTGAACTGATGGGTGCCCATCAGTTAGGGAAGGAGATCTGCATGTCTGATTGAAGCAGCAGCCAGCCATGAGCACCTGACACAAACCTGTAAAGCTGAGTACATTGTAATTCAGGTCTCTGCCAGTTCCTGATCTACCCCTTGTCCCACCTAGGTGTTATTAGCCTGGGAGATGATGCCAGGTCTAGAGGTCTTGACCAATATACAAGAGGAGATATTTCTGTCCTGGAGATGCTGTTGGCAGACATTTTGAGGGTCAAACCTCAAGTAGTGTCCTCTTTGGCCTCTGTGGTCAGGGATTCCCCTGAGGAGGACCAAGTAGGACAGGACTGATAAGCAACTCAGAGTCCAGGTGTGGCTCAGACCTAGAGAGTAAGATAGCATTCTCACAAAAGCTCCTGTGCCTGTAGCCTAATGACAGAGGTGTGAGCTGAGCCCTGCTTAGATAGTTCCACAGAATGCCTCTTTGACCTATTTTCAAGGGCTGTGGTGGTAGGAGGAATTTTTGGTCACATCATAAAGATTTTGTGGCTACTTCTGATAGACCCAGCTCAGGAAGTTGTAATTTTCCATGATTAGGTTATTACTCACCGGAGCATCCCTACCCCCAACCCCATCCCCTGTGCTTTGGGAGCATGCTATCCAATGCTCCAGCCCTGCCCCCTCAGATTAGGTCTCAGCAGCAAGCCAGAAGCACTGCAGGTCCTGAGCACATGTCAGACTCTATATATGCCTGTCTTGCTTTTGGAGCCTCACAGCCTCATTCTAAGACTTACCCAGGAGATTTAGACAGAGCAAGAAATCTCTTAAGATCTCAATGAAGGGATGTGAGTAGAGAGTAACTCCCAAAAAACCACTCAGGGGAGGACCTATGTGCTCTAAGGTACCAGTAACTATGAAGCCCCAGTCTGTGACTTCTCTGGGGGCATTTTCATTTTAAGAAGAGAGAAAGTCTTAAGTGAAAGGAATACATTAATCAAGGTATTTCATGAAGCACTTTTGAGAAACCACATCAGGTTCAGAGCTCCTTGCCCATTAAAAAGATGGGAGTGTGTCAGCCTGTGTGGCATTCAATTCTGGGTCCCCAGAGTGGGTCTCACTTTGGGAGGGAGAAGTAGGGGTAGTTCATTCTCTCTGGAAAGTTCATCTGGTTAGCCTCTTTGTTTTGGCTCTCTAGTGCTGCTATAACAGACATACTGCAAATGTATGGCTTTAACAAATAAGAGTATATTCTTTTATAGTTTAGGAGGCTAGAAGTACAAGTTCAAAGTGCCAGCTCTAGGGGCTAAGTGAAAGCCCCTTGACCTTGGGCTTCAGCTCTGCCTCTTGTTCCCAGCCCCCTGAAGCTGGAGGCTTTGCTTAACTCAGGCAGCTGCTGGCTGCTGAGGCTGACAAACCCAAGGTCAACAAGTAAAATGGCACAGCCCCAAAATTATCAAACAATGCAGCAGGCCACTTGTTCAAGTCCAGAAACAGTCTCAAGATCAGCAGACAACATGGCAGGCCACTGAGATGAAGACTCAGCCAAATACAGGATCCAGATGTGCCAAAAACCTAGAGACCTTTCTCAAAGCTTCCTCTTATATACTGGAAGCAGACCCTATGCCCAAGGCAGCTACTCAGCCACTCACAGTAGATTCCACCATGGAGCTGATTGCCAGTCTCATCACAGGGAATAACTATATTTATCTGCCCAGCCAATCAAAACTAGGGCCAGCCAAGTTGACACATAACCTTAACTATTACACTCTTCTTCCAAATTCCTGGCTATCTCATCCCAGCTCCTGGGTTCAACAGGGTACCTCTGAGGAGTATTCCTGCTCCTGGAGCTGGTGGAGCACCCCAGGTTGAGAGGTAAGGAGAGCAGCTCCTGTGCCCTGCCATCAATGCGACGGAGCCAGCTATGTGCTTCCATTGCTAGCTGGTGGCATTTTCCTACGTGGAAAGGACTAGGGAGTAGGAGGTTCCCCGCTAGCTTCTATGCAGTCCTCTCCTCCTTGAGCCTGCAATTATCTCAGGCTCAGCCTCTGCAATGGTTTCTTGATCAGGGTATGTGCATGTTGGACAAAAACACAGAGGAAGCAGAGGTTGTTGCTTCTGAGACAAGCAAGGCTGTGGTTGAGCTGAAGGAATTGGGCTTTTCCTGGTCTTGTTTCTATCAGAAACAGTCTTAATGTAGTTACTGGGGTGTTTTTGTTTATTTGTTTGTCTTAAAGTGACCCCTATTCTCATATAGGATAATCCGGTCAGTTAGCATAATATAGTTCATATTCTACATCTTAGTTTGGTGAGTAGTTTCTAGGTGAGTGAACATCTAAGATACATCTGTTGGTCTCTATTCATTTGGAGCAAAAGAGAAAGAAGGTAACACAAGGATCAGAGAAGTAATTGGACTACAAGACTAATTGTCTCCATGAACCAAGGCCTCCTCTACCTTGAGACCAGAACTAGATGGTACCTGGTTACCACCACCAAATGTTCTTATCAGGGTTACAGATGGATCCTGGTAGGAAGGGAGAATAATAAGGAACAGAACTCCACATTTTCAAAGAATCCACATTGGGCCCATTGAGAGTAGAGGAGTCCCTGAAAGTATTGCCCCAAGATGCTCTTTAAACCTTGAACTGAAACCATCCCTTGAAGTCACCTTTTAACTAGAGAGCAGATTAGCCCAAAAAGTAAAAAATGTCACTCTTGATTACTGAGCTCTTTTAAAAATTATCTGTATGAGACCAGATAGACAACAGTTGCTCTGAAACATAGATGAGGAGGTTGAAGTGGCACTGTGACTAAGCTAATGAGTATGATATAACTAGAACAGAAATAAGGAGAATGTTGACACAATGTGAAAGATGTAACAAATGTCACTGAACACTATATGTAAAAATTGTTGAATAGAAACTTGTTTAATTGTGTATACTTTCACTAAAAATACAATAAAATAGTTTTTTTAAAAAATAAAATGACCCCTCTTGCTCTGAGGGCCTGGATGCTGCCTTGATTCTGGAAGGCTCAAGGACTGGCCCAATGTCACAGATGTTTGGGAGCTTCCAAGGGACTTATAGAGTGACACAAGCCACCTCCCCCACCTCACCCCACCCCCAGCCCCTGGAGGTGATGTGGGTCAGAGGAGAGGGGTGAGAAGTAACTCAACCTCAAAGATTTGATTGTATAGTTGTTCTGGTTACCTAGTGCCACTCTGACAAGAAATATACCACACATGGGATGGCCTTAACAAACAGGAGTTTATTCTTACAGTTTGGAGGCTTTAAGACCAAGTTCAAAGTGCCAGACTCTAGGGGCTGAGTGAAAGCCCCTCAACCTTGGGGTCCAGCTCTGCCTCCTGCTCCCGGCCCACTGGAGCTAGAGGCATTTCTTCACTCAGACAGCTGCTGGCTGCTGAGGCTGAGAAGCCCCAAGGTTGACAAGTAAA
>NW_006921699.1:1809894-1813921 GCF_000298275.1 Orycteropus afer afer | reverse complement strand
AAGCCCCAAGGTTGACAAGTAAAAAGGCACAGTCCAGATGTTACCAAACTACACAGCAGGCCATTAGCTTAAGTCCAAGGTCAGCAGATCAGCTTGCTGAGCAATGGCACGGCTACATGCAGGGTCCAAACGTGCCGTAGGCTAGAGACCATTCCCAAGGCTTCTCCTTATATACAGGAAGCAGACTACATCCCAAAGGCAGCTACTCAGCTGCTTGTGGTAGATCCCACCATGGAGTTAATTGCCAGTCTCATCATGGGGAATAACTACCATCAGCTGCCCAGCCACTCAACCAGGCCCAGACAAGTTGACACACAAACTGAACTAACACAATAGTCTTCTCAGGATGGAGGATTCAGGAAGAAGCTGGCTTGCTACAGTTGGGGAAGTGGGAGTAGAAAATGAACAGTTGCTGATCCCAGGCAGGTTTTGAGGGAGGTTTGTCAGGTCATTGATGGTTTGTGTACAAATCACTGTAAAAAGATGAGAGGACAATTGGGTTACAAGTAAAGTAGCCACTCTGCCCTCAGAAAAACAGGAGTCTGATTTCATGAGGGAAGTGACTCTTCTGAAAAACATAGGTGGGCAAGCCCCAGATATTACTGTAACTCTGGCAAACATCCTTTTCACGGTGTTTCTCACCCTTCCCCACCTTAATAAACAATGCTGATGCCTTTCTGGGTGACTCAGTCCCACTGCTCAAACTGGCCACTGGATTTTTTAATCTAGCTGAGGATGCAAGTACAGTTGGAGGGAGGACAGCCCTGAACGGGCACTGTTATGAATTGAATTATGTATCGCCCAAAATTTTTTATAAATCCTAACCCCTATACCTATGGAAAAAGGAGCCCTGGTGACACATTAGTTAAGCGCTTGGCTGCTAACCAAAAGATCAGTGGTTCAAACCCACCAGTCGCTCCATGGGAGAAAGATGTGGCAGTTGCTTTCATAAAGATTTACAGCCTTGGGAACATTGTGGGGCAGTTCTACTCTGTCTATAGGGTTGCTGTGAGTTGAGATGGTATGTGTTTGGTTTGGTGTTATACCTGTGGATGGAATCTTGTTTGGGAATAGGGTTTTTTGTTACGTTATTGAGGTCATATCAGTGTAGGGTATGTCTTAAGCCAATTATCTCTGAGGTGTAAAAGTACAGATTAGACACAGAAACAAGGAAGCACAAATGGGGAAAGATTGATGCCATATGAAGATCACCAAAGAATCTAGGACAAGAAGCTAAAAGAGATGGATTTCCCTCCAAAAGGAGATAGAGCCTTTCCTTAGAGCACTGCCTGAATTTGGACTTCTAGCATAGTGGCTAAGGCACTTGACTGCTAACCAGAAGGCTGGCGGTTCAAACCCACCAGCCACTCCTCGGAAGGAAGGTTGGGCAATCCTACTTCCGTAGTGATACTGCCTCGGAAACCCAAGGAGGGGTCGCTATGAGTCAGGGCTGACTCGACGGCACATAACAACAACAACAACAAGTCCCATGAAATGTGAGAAAATAAATTTCTGTTTGATAAAACCACCCACACGTGGCATTTCTGTTATAGCAATACTAGGAAACTAAGACAGGCACCAAACTCACTTAAGCAAAAATCCCAGATGTCAACTTGCTTTTCGATTCTTTGCCTATTTCTTCCTGAGAGGCATTTGGAAGAAAGAACATGAAGTTTGGAGTCAAAAAGACCTGGCTTCAATTCCTGACTCTGCAGCCTACCAGTTGGCAGACTTTGGAGCATTTCCTCACTGCTCTTTTTACACCTGCCAAATTATTTCATCCATTCATTCAACAAATATTACTGGAGAATCTTCTATGTGCCAGGTACACTTGGGATACATACCAGAAGGGCAAAAAAAAAAAAAAAAAATCCTGCCTTCAGAAATATGTATCATAGCTGGGAAGGCACAAAATAGTAAACCTGCTAATATTAGGTCAAAATTAGGTCAAAACCCAAAACCCAAACCCACTGCTGTTAATTTAATTCCCATTCATAGCCACCCAATGGGACAGAGTAGAATTGCCTCATAGTGTTTCCAAGGCTATAAATCTTTATGGAAGCAGACTGCCACATCTTTCTTCCTCATAACAACTAGTGGGTTCAAACTGCAAACCTTTTGGTTAGTGGCCCAATGCCTTAACCACAGTGCCACCAGAGCTAAAGGAAAAAAAAAAAAAACCCACCAAACTCGCTGCCATCGAGTCAATTCTGACTCACAGTGACCCCCTTTGAGTTTCTGAGGTAGTAAATCTTTATGGAAGTAGATTGCCCAGTCTTCTTTCGAAGGAGTGGCTGGTGGGTTTGAACCACCAACCTTCAGGTTAGCAGTCAAATGCCTTAGGCAATACACCACCAGAGCTCCCAAAGAGTGGTATAGAAAGGCTAAAATCTTAAATAGGATGGATGGGAAGATCCCTTTGAGAAAATACCATTTGAGAGTTGGCCCTTTCTAGACAGAGGGAAGACCGGTACAAAAACCCTGACACTGGCATTTTCAAGGAACATCAAGCAAAGAGGCCACTGTGGCTGGAACAGAGTAAGTGAGAGAGGGAGTAACAGAGGAAAAGGGGGCAGATCATGTTGGGCCTTGTGGGCACTTGGGCTTTTGCTGTGGTGAAACACAGCCACTGAAGAGTTTTGAACAGAGTGGCATGATCTGACCTGGATGTTAACTGGATCCTTCTGACTGCTGTGCTCAGTGTAGAGAATAGAGCTGAGCGATTTGGGTACAGGAAATTAGTTAGGCATCCTTGGCAGTATATTCTAGGTAGAAGATATTAGTGGCTTGAACAATGGTGGAAGTAGCAGAGGTGGTGAGAAATGTGTAATTCTGGATATGTTTTTAAAAGGTGAGTCATCAGGATTTGCTAATGGATTAGATGTGGAATATGAGAGAAAGAGCAGAGTCAAGGATAACTCTAAGGATTTTGCTCTGAGCAGCTGGGAAGGAGTTGGGGTCATCTGAGATAAGGAAGGCTACAGATGGGGCAGGTTGGAAGGAAACTGTCTTAGTTTTCTAAGGAGCCATGGTGGCGCAGTGGTTAAGCATTCAGCCGTGAACCAAAAGATTGGTAGTTAGAACCCACCAGGCACTCTGCAGGAGAAAGATGTGGCAGTCTGCATCCCTGAAGATTGATTTACAGCCTTGGAAATCCTATGGAGCAGTTCTATTCTGCCCTATAAGGTTGCTATGAGTTAGAATCAACTCGACAGCGGTGATGAGATCTTAGTTATTAGTACTGCTATAACAGAAATACTACAAATGGAGGGCTTTAGCAAACAAATTTACTTTCTCACAGTTTAGAGGCTAGAAATCTGAATTCACCATGCCAGCTTAGGTAGGCTCTTTCTGCTCTGGGGGAAGGTCGTTGTCTCTTTTGCAACTTCTATTTCTTGGTTCCTAAGAGATTTCACGTGGCATGACATCTATCTTCCCCCAACTATGCCTGCTTTCTTCATCTGCTCTCCGATATCTCCAAAGAGATTGACTTCAGACACACCAATATTTCCTCATTATAACAAAGAAAACTCATTCCCAAATGGGATTTTGACTACTATGTTCTTGTTGTTAGGTGTCATCGAGTCATCTCCGACTCATAGCAACCCTATGCACAGCAGAACGAAACACTGCCCAGTCCTGTGCCAGCTCTACAATCCTTGCTATACTTGAGCCCATCACTGCAGCTGCCATGTCAATCCATCTCATTGAGGGTCTTCCCCTCTTTTGTCGACCCTCTACCTTACCCAGCATGACATCCTTCTCCAGGGAATGGTTCCTTCTTACAACATGAGCAAAGTATGCAAGACAAAGTCTGGCCATTCTCGCTTCCAAGGAGCATTCCTCCAGGACAGATTTGTTAGATCTTTTAGCAGTCCATGGCACTTCCAGCATTCTTTGCCAGCACCACAGCTCAAAAGCATCAACTTTTCTTCGGTCTTCCTTATTCATTGTCCAGCTCTCACATGCATATGAGGCGATTGAAAATATCATGGCTTGTGTCGGGCACACCTTAGTCCTCAAGTAG
>NW_006921699.1:1785529-1809099 GCF_000298275.1 Orycteropus afer afer | reverse complement strand
TTTGTACCACATTGTTCTCCCTCTTTATGCAGGATCTCCTACATCCCTTCCAAGTGGATGGCAGTGGTAGCTGGGCACCATCACGAACTCCCTTCTTAATTTTAAACTGTGCCGTGTCCCCTTTTTCTGTTTGAATGACAGCCTCCTGGTCCATGTAGAGGTTCCTCATGAGTACAACGAACAGTTCTGGAATTGCCATTCTTCTCAATGTTACCCATAACTTGTTATGATCCACACAATCAAATGCTTTTGCATAGTTAATAAAACATAAATAAACATCTTTCTGGTATTCTTTGCTTTGAACCAAGATCCATCTGATATCAGCAGTGATATCCCTCGTTCCATGTCCACTTCTGAATCCAGCTTAAATTTCTGGAAGTTCTCTGTCAATATACAGCTGCAACCATTTTTGAATTATCTTCAGTAAGATTTTACTTGCATGTGATATTAATTATATTGTTCAGTAATTTCCACATTCTGTGGGATCACCTTTCTTTAGAATGGGTACAAATATGGATCTCTTCGAGTCAATTGGCTAGGTAGCTGTCTTCCAAATCTCTCCAGTGGGGCATCCATTTGTTGAAACATGTCATTGGGTATTCCATCAATTCTTGGTGCCTTCTTCTTTGCCAATTCCTTCAGTGCAGCTTCAGCTTCTTCCTTCAATACCATTGAATCTTGATTATGTACCATCTCCTGAAATGGATGAAGATCGACCAGGTCTTTTTTGTACAATGACTCTGTGTATTCCTTCCATCTTCTTTTGATGTTTCGTGCATCATTCAATATTTTGCCCATAGAATCTTTCAATATTGCAACATGAGGCTTAAATTATTTCCTCAGTTCTTTCAGCTTGAGAAATTCTGAGCATGTTCTTCCCTTTTGGTTTTCTAACTCCAGGTCTTTGCACATTTCATTATAGTAATGGCTTTGTCTGCTCGAGCTGCTCTTTGAAATCTTCTGTTCAGCTCTTTTATCTTGTCATTTCTTCCACTTGCTTTAGCTACTCTCCACTCACGGGCAAGTTTCAGAGTCTCTTCTGACAACCATTTTAGTCTTTCCTTCCTTCCCTGTCTTTTTAATGACCTCTTGCTTTCTTCATGGATGATGTTCTTGATGTCATCCCATAATTCTTCTGGTTTTTAGTCATTGGTGTTCAATGCATCAAATCTATACTTTAGATGGTCTCTAAATTCAGGAGGGATATATTCAAGGTCATATTTTAGCTCTTATGGACTTGTTTTATTTGTCTTCAACTTCAAGTTGAACTTGCATATGAGCAGTTGATGGTCTGTTCCACAATCAGCTCCTGGCCTGGTTTTGGCTGAAGATATTGAGCTTTTCCACTGCCTCTTACCACAGATGGAGTCAGTCTGATTCCTGTGTAGTTCATCTGGTGAAGTCCACATGTATAGCCATCATTTGCATTGTTGAAAAAAGGTATTTGCAATGAATTAAGTCATTGGTCTTGCAAAATTCTATCATGTGATCTCCAGCATTATTTCTGTCACCTAAGCCACATTTTCTAACTATTGATGATTCTTCTTTGTTTCCAACTTTTGCATTCCAGTTACCAGTGATAATTAACACATTTTGATTGCATGTTCTGTCCATTTCAGACTGCAGAAGTTGGTAAAAATCTTCAATTTCCTCATCTTTGGCTTTGGTGGTTGGTGTGTAAATTTGAATAATCGTAGTATTAACTGGTCTTCCTTGTAAGCATGTGGATATTGTCCTATCACTGACAGCATTGTACTTCAGGACAGATCTTGAAACATTCTTTGTGATGATGAATGCCATGCCATTCCTCTTCAAATTGTCATTCCCGGCATAGTAGATCATATAGTTGTCTGATTCAAAATGGCCCAAACCGGTTCATTTCAGCTCACTAATGCCTAGGATGTCAAACTTTATGTGTTCCATTTCATTTTTGGCACATTCCAATTTTCCTAAATTCATACTTCTTATATCCCATGTTCTGATTATTAATGGATGTTTGCAGCTATTTCTCCTCAGTTTGAGTCATGCCATGTTAGCAAACGGAGGTCCCGATAGCTTACTTTATCTGTATCATTAAGGTTAGTTCTACTCTGATGTTGCAGCTCTTTCCCAGTCATGTTTTGAGTGCCTTCTGACCTAAGGGGCTTATCTTCCTGCACTGTATCAGACAGTGTTTCAGGACTATTCATAAAGTTGCCCAGTAATGTATCAGACAGTGTTTCTCTGCTATTCGTAAGTTTTTCCTGGCCAATTCTTTGAGAAGTGGATGGCCTTTTCCTTCTTCCTAGTTGGGAGCTCTGGTAGCATAGTGGCTAAGGCACTTTACTGCTAACCAGAAGGCTGGTGGTTCAAACCCACCAGCCACTCCTCAGAAGGAAGGTTGGGCAATCCTACTTCTGTAGTGATACTGCCTCGGAAACCCAAGGAGGGGTCGCTATGAGTCGGGGCCGACTCGACGGCAAATAACAACAACAACAAGTCTGTCTCAGTCAGTAAGCTGTGTTGAAACCTGTGCACCATGTACAACCCTGCTGGCATTTGAAACACCAGTGGCATAGCCTCAAGCCTCATAGCAACATGCAAGCCACCATAGTAGGACAAACTGACAGACATTTGTCTCCCTTAGCTATTTGAAACCTCTCTGCCCTCCCCTTACCTGGATCCAGTGGCTCTGTCATCCCTGGCTTTCCCCCTTCTTCCTGCCTCTTGGGTGCAGCCTGTCTCCCTCCCCTTACCTGGTTCCCACAGCTCTGTCTTCCCCAGCTTTTACCCCACTTCCTGCCTCTTGGTGTGGGGCCTGTCTCACTCACCTTACCTGGATCCTGCAGCTCTTGACTACTGTAGGAGATAGGATTTACAACACATATTTCTAGGGGACATGATTCAATCCATAGCAGGGCAATCAGGAGTTCCATTTTGAACACGTAAAATGGAATAATAATACCCACTTCACAAGGTTGTTGTGAGTATTAAATAAGATGTGCAAGTCATTAGCACTGGCACATAGCTAGTTCTCAGTATCACTTTCTCTTTCCCTCTTTAATATAGATGGGTAAAGCATGAGCAACTGGAGGTTCCCCAGGCCAATTTGACTAATTGTCTTTCTGTAGACATAATGAGCAAATCAGATGCCAAATTAGCCTCCTCCCAGGTGGTTTCTCACCTTTCAGAAAACTTTCACTGTTGCTGATGGGGTCTTTTGATTCATCCATCAAAGGTGTGTTGGTGATGTTGAAATACTGATGTGATGAGATTTCTCATTAGTGGTACCACCATGGGGGTCCAGCCAGTCCCCCTACCTGTGCACTCACACCTTTCATGTCTGTTACTCTGCACTTGTCAGATGAGCAGGAGACAGGATCTCTCATAATGTCAGGACAGAGATCGGCTCTATACACAGACCCACATTCATATCCCTCCTTGGCCACTCAAATTGCTGTGCAACCACTAACAAATTATTTATCTGTGAGGTACATACTATTATTATCCCAACTTTATAAGAGAAGAAGAGGGATCAGAGAGACTTATTATGTGAATTGAATGAGCTAGTAAATGTAAAAGTGCTTAGGTACTTGATAAATGTGAACAATTGTCAGCCTCATCATCATACTTCAAGAAAAACAAGCAAGCAGAATGATAATGCCAGAATAAATTCCAGCACATCCATTTGCTAAAATATGCTATTTATGTATTATTAAAAACTAAAAACCAAACTCACTGCCATCGAATTGGTCCCGACTCATAGCAACCCCTCCTTGGGTTTCCAAGGCAGTATCACTGCAGAAGTAGATTGCCCAACCTTCCTTCTAAGGAGTGGCTGGTGGGTTTTAACTGGCAGCCTTCTTGTTAGCAGTCAAATGCCTTAGCACACTGTGCCACCAGAGCTCATCATGGCTATGAAGACTATATAAACAATAACAACACATATTTTTAAACAATGAGCTTATTTTTAAGACATTTCTGAAATGTGCTGGAAAGCCTTGTGTGGGGCATGTGTGATGGACGGGCTTTCTCATGAGCTGTTTTCCATGGTGACACTGCCTTTTCTAAGGGACAGCCCAGCCCAGCTGTAATGGCAGTGGGAGAAGCCAGGGAGGGGCAGTGGGGTAATGACCACATAGGAAAAGAGAAGACCTTCCTAGAAGTGTCTGTGCTTTAGTCCTGCACTGAGATTGATGAACCCGACTCATAACAGCCCCTCCTTGGTTTCTGAGGTGGTTATCACTACTGAAGTAGATTACCCAACCTTCCTTCCAAGGAGTGGCTGATGGGTTTGAACCACCAGCCTCCTGGTTACCAGTCAAGTACCTTAGGCACTATGCTACAGAGCTCCCCAGCTCTGGATTGTTGTTGTTGTTGTTGTTTGCCGTCGAGTCGGCCCCGACTCATAGCGACCCCTCCTTGGGTTTCCGAGGCAGTATCACTACGGAAGTAGGATTGCCCAACCTTCCTTCCGAGAGTGGCTGGTGGGTTTGAACCGCCAGCCTTCTGGTTAGCAGTCAAGTGCTTTTAGCCACTATGCTACCAGAGCTCCCCTAGCTCTGGATAGAAATACATAAACAACTCTGTTGTTGTTGTTGTTAGGTGCCATTGCATCGGCTCCAAGTCATAATGTCCCTGAATACCACAGAACAAAACACTGCCTGGTCCTGTGCCATCCTCACAATCCTTGCGATGTTTGAACCCATTGTTGCAGCCACTGTGTCAATTCAATTTGGGTGAGAGTCTTCCTCTTTTTTGCTGAACCTCTACTTAACCAAGCATGATATCCTTCTCCAGGGAATGGTCCCTTCTCACAACATGACCAAAGTAGGTGAGATGAAGTCTGACCATTCTCACTTCCAAGAAACATTCTGGATACGCTTCTTCCAGTACGTATTTGTTCATTCTTCTGGGAGTCCCTGGTATTTTCAATATTCTTCACCAACACCACAATTCAAAGGCATCAATTCTTTGATCTTCCTTATTCATTGTCCAGCTTTCACACCTATATGAGGTAACTGAAAATACCCTGGCTTGGGTTAGGCACACCTTAGTCTTCAAAGTGACATCTTTGTTCCTTAACATTTTAAAGAGGTCTTTTGCAGTAGATTTGTACAATGCAATACAACATCTGGTTTCTTGACTACTGCAACCGTGAGCATTAATTGTGGACCCAAGTAAAATGAAATTTCTGACAACGTCAATCTTTTCTCCACTTATTGTGATGTTGCTTATTGTTCCAGTTGTGAGGATTTTTGCTTTCTTTATGTTGAGGTGTAATCCATACTGAAGGCTGTAATCTTTGGTCTTCATCAGTAAGTAGTTCAGGTAATCTTCACTTTCAGCAAGCAAGGTTCTGTCAGCTGTTAGCGAGTCAGCTGTTAGTCTTCCACCAATTTTAATGTCACATTCTTCTTCATATAGTCCATCTTGTCAGATTATTTGCTCAGCATACATATTGAATAAGTATGGTGAAAGGACATAACCCTGATGGCACACCCTTTCTGATTTTAAATCATGCAGTATTCCCTTGTTCTGTTCAAACGACAGCCTCTTGGTCTGTGTACAGGTTTCTCATGAGCACTAGGTTTTTATTATCCTTCTTACATTCATGGATAAATGTGAGACCTTTTTGGCAGCTCCAGGATAACAAAATCTTTCTTTTCAGAGAGTCTTTAAGAAAGACTATAACCAAAACCACCTGTTGCTGTCTAGTTGATTCCAACTCATGCCAATCCCCATGCCATGTGTTTCAGAGTAGAACTGCACATAGAGTTTTCAATGGCTGTGACCTTTCAGAGATAAATCACCAGTCCTTCTTCTGAGGCACTTCTGGGTGCATTCAAACTACCAACCTTTCAGTTTATAGCTGATAGCTTAACCATTTGTACTGCCAAGAGACTGCAAGAGACATATGAGAACAGATATCTCATCTTTATTCTGTTTAAATTCAGGAGATTTGATTTGCTGGCATCTGACAGTGTGGGTAATAGCAAATGAATCCCAAATAGAAAGGCTACAACAACCTGTAAAATTGTGCAAGAGTCATGCCAGTTTCCTAAATGGTCTTTCCAGAAAGCTATAGAAATATGCAGAAGGAAAGCATCTGCATACTTTCTTTTGAACATCTGTGTTCTCCAGATTGGAAACCTCCACACTGTCTTGATCCAGCATTTCCTTGAACTCATTCTTAGAGTTAAGGGGTAGCTCAACTCTTAAAAAATGATAATTCTCATACTCTCTGACCTTTGAAGTCTCACTACAGAATGCCAAACTATTGGGGACACCACTGAATAAATCACAGCCATCCACCCTTCCCCACAACCACTGAGGTCTGCTGATTAGAATGACAGTAATAGGCCACTTTTGTCCACCACTGGATGTTCCACAAAGCCTCTGTTTCACCTCTGATGTCACCATTTATGCTGTAACTCTCCTTGCTTCTGTTCTTGCTCCCTTCATCTTAACATCCCCAGACTTCCTGCCTTGATATCTTTGGGGCTTGGTTTTTATGGTCACTGCCTATAACTGGCCATTCCTCCTACATAGCCACCCTACCTGGCTCACCTCTGCCTGACATTCCTCTCTGCTCTCCCCATGACCAGGAGCTCAGAAACTGCTCCAGAGCTGGAGGATGCCACCTTGGACACCTGATGACCAACCTGACACAGCTTCAGTGACCAACCTGCCATTTCTTCTCCTGGCAGCTAGCCTCCTGTGATCCAGCCTCTGTCCTCTCTTCCCTTGTGACCCCTTTTCTGACCATTCCCCACCCTCTTCACCTTTACTATCAAGTTCAGGCCATTATCTTCACCTGGGTGGCTATTACAGCCTCCTCATTGGTCCCTCTATTGGTGCTTTTGGCCTACTCAACAGCCTGAGTGATCATTTTAAAAAGTCAGTTCTGGTCAGGCAAGTCTCAGCCAGGTGTCACCCCTCTCAGAAAGGCTCTCATTGACCACTCCATCTGAAATCTCCACACCATCACCCTGCTTCATTATCTCCACTGCACTTATCTTTGACATTATCTTGGGAATTATTTTGTCTACTGCTTTCCTGTCTGAAGAATATAAACCTCAAAAGGACAGAAAATTTGTCTTATTCCCCATTCTGTTCCCAGTGTCAGGATGGTGCCTGGCACCTAGTAGGTCCTCAGTAAGTGTTTTTTTAGTGAATGAATGAACAAATGGGTCCATCCATCCATCACCCATCCACCTGTTTGGCAGTCCTCAGTGCCCTGGGCTTGAGTGAAGAGGAGAGCCTCTGCTGGGTGATGAGCAGGGAAAGAGCTTACAGTGACCCCAAGAGACAGGGCCAGGGCCTCTTGGTATGGTAGCTGCCAAACACCACTTGTCTCTTTAAAAACAGCAGGAAGCCAGGCTATGGAGATAAGAAGTGTGATTGCCAGCATGATAGAGGTGGAAAGAGGGCCAGAGCTTGGAAGGTGGGAGCTGCCAGGCAGCCTGCTCTGTGGGGATGCCCAGGCCTCTGCATCTGGCCTGGCCATACCATATACTTCCCGTGGGTGGCAATGAGAGGAGATCCCCTTCTGAAGGTCCTGGTGCTGGGGCTGTCCCAGGTGCCTCACCCTTGTCCTCAGTGATCACGGCAGCCAAGGCACAGGGCTGCTGTCCCTTATATATGCCATTTATAGATGTTTGGGGGACTGCCCAAAGAGGGCAGGTGCTGGATTCATGCGTGCTCTGCCCCCAGGCTCCCTGTGCTCCTCTGTGCTTCAGTCTCTCTATTGGTAAAGTGAACCCCACCAGACAGGTGATTGTGAGGAATCTGGGAAATCTAGAGGAAGGTCTCCTAGTGGTACTGGAGTACTGGGTACTGGAGGCTGAAGGTTCAAGGAGTGGTGAGAGTCTGGAAGTCTGAGAGGAAGTATGAGAGACAGCCCGAGGTGGTGGATGGGCCATCTTGGCTGAAGCAAAGGACGCTGGGGCCGGCATAAGGCAAACACTCAGAGGCCTCAAGGTCTGAGGTATAATGCTAACAGCATGATACTACTTAAGGAAGACCTGGCAGCCCACTAGGTGACTTATCCCATATGGTTCGTGCTAAGTGAGACCCAATAGGGTCTCAGAAACTGGAGTTCAAGTCTCATCTCTGCCACTTTATAGTATGCCCTATGTCCCTGACAAGTCACTGTCTCACTCAGAGCTTCAATTACACCATCAGTGAAAGGGAGGGCATGATCACTCACATGATTGTGAGTGATAAGCATTAAACAACTAGGATAAATGATTCCAGTGACATTACAAACCTTAGCTCCCCACTCCTGGGCCAGAGGTGGGACACAATCTGAGGATGCCAAAACACCACTCTCCTGACTCAGTGCCTTGCCCCACCCTGGCCTCTGGCTCAGATTCTGGAGGCCTTAGTCAGGGGGTGGAGGTTTGTTTGACCAGAATTGGGGTTTCCCTGTAGATCTCGTGGGACAGAAGCAGTGCAGCTGCTGGAAAGCCCTTGAAACAGCTGCATGTGGATCTGCCTAGGAAGAAGTCAGAGCAGACAGGTGGACCTGTTAGGCCCATCCTCTTAGGGAAACCTAGGCATGAGCTGCCACATGGACCTGAGAACAGTTCCTGTCCATCCTGCTCCTGTGAGGCCTTGGGGAAGGCTGTGGAAGGGAGGATGAGGTAACCACAATCGAAAGTTGCTGTCCAAAGGCCCCAGCCCCAGTTATCTAATCTAGACCCCTTCCACTCACATCATCTAACCATTTCCTGTCCACTTCCTCCCTATCCTGCCAACAGATTGCAACCCCTCCCCTGAACTGACCTGCTCTCTCCAGGATTATGGACTTTTTTCTGATCTCTTGGCCAACCCTGAATTTCGTGATGCCACCACTCCTGACTTCTTTCTTCTTCCACACTGTCTCCTATCAGCCTTTTCTACAGCTGCCTCCTCATTTGCCCACCCTCTAGATTTTCAAGTTCCTTGAGCTTGTCCTTTCTCTCTTTGGCTATACTGAAAGTCTTAAACTTGTGGTCTAAGGGCCAAATCAGAGCCTACATCCTCCAACCAGAGTCTCTGTCTTTTCTTACCTGCCACCCCACAAACATCATTACCCACTATTGTGTTATTCCCCCAGACATATGAAGCCACCCTGGTTATGTGCTACAGGGCCCAGGATTCTCCAATTCTGTTTCAGCCTCTGACCCAGGACAAGCTGCTCATCTTCCTCCTTCCTTCACAGACTGTTCTGGAACTACTTGTCCTAAGAAATTATACCCGAGCTCTTACCCTTGCCACATGGGGCTAAATCTGCACTTGTATGCAAGGATGGTGACTGTTTGGTAGGTGTCCATTGTATCTGGTGGCTGATGTACAGTGAGTACTCAGTATTAGAGACCCTAAAGCCCTTTCTCCTGAGGAGTTGTGTGCCTGAGAATAGCAGAGAGAGGCCCCTCCCTGCACTTATATGTCCCAATAGGACAGAGGCTTAAAGTAATAGAATGGACTCTTCATTTCTACGGCTTCTAGTTAGTCCCTTTGCTCAGGAGACAGTTTTTTTGCCTGGCACTTTGAAAGTGGTATAGTGCATGTTGTAATATGTCACACAGATCCCCCTTTGTGAAGAAGGTATTTATCCCACAAGTTGCTGAGAGGACTGCCAAAAGATAATCTCATCTGTCAGCCTTATTTGAGGATTGCCTCTGCCAAAGAAAATTTCCCTAGAAAGGTCATACCTGCTTCCAAGGAGAGCCCACATCCATTGACTGATAAATGTTAGGGCATAAAGACCTGGCTTCCTTAACACATCTTGGAAAAACTAACACACCATCCCAGCAGTGCTCCCCTGGGGTCAGTTAGAACCTATTTTGGTTCTCTAGTGCCACTCTAACAGAAAATACCACAAATGGGTGGGTGGCTTTGACAAACAGGAGGAGTTTTATTCCCTTACAGTTTAGGAAGCTAGAAGTCTGAGTTCAAAGTTTTAGCTCAAGGGGCTGGCTGTAAGCCCCTTAACTTTGGGCTTCAGTTCTGCCTCATGTTCCCAGCCCATTGAAGCTGAAGGCTTTGCTTAACTCAGCCAGGTGCTGGCTGCTGAGGCTGGCAAACCCAGGTCAACAAGTAAAATGGCACAGCCCCCAAATTATCAAGCAACACAGCAGGCCACTAGTTCAAGTCCAGAAACAGTTTCAAGATCAGCAAACAACATGGCAGGCCACTGAAATGGAGACTCAGCCAAATGTAGGATCCAGGTGTGCCAAAAAGGTAGAGCCATTTCTCAAAGCTGCTTCTTATATTTTGGAAGCAGACCACATCCCTAAGGCAGCTACTCAGCTGCTCACAGTAGATTCTACCATGGAGTTGATTGCCAGTCTCATCATGGGGAATATTATATCCAGCTGCCCAGCCAATGCCCAGACAAGTTGACACACACAACTTAACTACCACAAAACCTTTGTTGGAACTACATGAGCTTAACTTCCTTAGCCTAATTCTGTTTCCATCCCCTCTTTCCCACAGGTGTCAATTCTAAGAGCTCTCCATAATAAAAGTCCTATGTGCTAACCTCCATCTAAGAGTCAGCTTCCTGCAGCACCTACCCTACAACTATTGCTTCCAGGGATGGTCAGGAAAAAAAGATATTACAATGGGATTTTGATTGCCAACAAGGACCCATCACTGGTGGTGGGTGAAGAAAAGACAGCCTCTGGCACAAGGTAGCAGTCAGTGTGTTGCTAAAACATTCACTGGTTTTGGAAGAGAATGTATGAGCTGGTGCAATGATGTTTAGAACTATGAGGAATTGGTAAATATACGGACAATGGAATCAGATAGTGTTTTGGTTACCTCAATGCCTCTCTCTTACAGGAATATACCACAAATGGGTAGTCTTAAACAAACGGATTTATTCTCTTACAATTTAAGAGGTTAGAAGTCCAAGTTCAAAGTGTCAGCTCTAGTGGCTGAGTGAAAGTCCCTTGATCTTGGGCTTCAGCTCTGCCTCTTGCTCTTAGCCCACTGAAGCTGGAGGCTTCACTTAATTCATCCAGCTGCTGGCTGCTGAGGCTGAAAAATCCAAGGTCCACAAATGAAATGGCACAGTTCCAAGATTACCAGACAACATGGCAGACCACTAGTTCAAGTCCAGAGACAGCCCCAAGATTGGCAGGAAACATGGCAGGCTGCTGAATGAAGACTCAGCTACATGCAGGGTCCAAGCATGCCAAAAAGCTCAGACCTTTCTCAAAGCTGTCTTATACACTGAAAGCAGACCATATCCCTAAGGCAGCTACTCAGCTGCTCCAGTAGATTCCACCAAGGAGTTGATTACCATTCTTATCATGGGGAATAACTACATCCAGCTGCCCAGCTACTCACAACCAAGCTCAGCCAAAGCTTAACTACCACAAGTAGTGTGGTAGTTATGTTTGTGTGTCAACTGGCTGGGCCTGATTGAGTGGCTGGGCAACTGGTGGTAGTTATTCCCCATGATGAGACTGGCAATCAGCTCCATGGTGGGATCTACCACAGGCAGCTGAGTAGCTGCCTTTGGGATATGGTCTGCTTCCTGTATATAAGAAGAAGCCTTGGGAATGATATCTAGCCTATGGCATGTTTGGACTCTGTATGTAGCTGTGTCGTTGCTCAGCAGCCTGCTATGTTCTGCTGACCTTGGGACTTACAATGGACTTAAGCAAATGGCCTGCCACGTGTTTTGGTAACATTGGGACTTTGCCTTTTTACTTGTCAACCTTGGGCTTCTCAGCCTCAGCAGCCAGCAGCTGTCTGAATGAAGAAATGCCTCTAGCTCCAGTGGGCTGGGAGCAGGAGGCAGAGCTAGACCCCAAGGTTGAGGGGCTTTCATCCGGCCCCTAGAACTTAGCACTTTGAACTTGGACTTAAAGCCTCCAAACTGTCAGAGAATAAACTCCTGTTGTTCAAGCCATCCCATTTGTGGTATATTCTTGTCAGAGCGGTACTAGGTAACTGGAACAGGTAGCTACTGCTAAACTTGATTAACTCTCAGAAAGATAACAAAAAGCTTAGCAGGATTAATTGCCCATTAAAATCTAAGCATGAGGCCTTCACCACCTTGGCACATACACAGAGTTCTCATCTCTTGGCATGGAAGAAAAGAAAAAGTTGAGAACCAGGCCCAGGATGTTTTTCTCACAGTAGTTGAGCTCCAATGAAATTTAAACTCCCAACCATGGCAGGTCTCCTATGCTAAAGCCAGTGCCTTGTTTGGGAAAGAATGAGACCCTGACAATGGAATAGAGACATTAGAGTTGCTACACCTAGAAATATTGAATCCTCAGGTTCCCGTTAGCCCTCTGAGCCTGCAGAAGTGACTCACTCCTCCCCATTCAGAGTCAGTGCTTGCCTCATGCTTTAGAGAGAACACAGAGAGGTTTCTATCCTTCAAGACATTTTCTTCCCATCATCCCAGGAACTGCTTCCATCTCACCTCTTGACCACTAGACCAATAACTAGGGTTAAGCACTACATAACCTGACTGAGGATGTGCTGGAGAAAAGATAAAAGGAACTTCACTTTAAAGGAAATGCAGGACCTCACCAGCAAGTACAAGCAGGAGTTGGGAGAGTACACTTGATATTGGCTTCCTGACCAAGCATTTGGATAAAAGAGAGTTTATTAACATGGAAGCACTCTCCTAGGATTCAGGATTTAAACCCCTTGCAAGTACCCCAGGAGATGGTGCAAACACACTCCAAGAATTACTTCCAGAAACATGGGAAAAATTATGGCCAACATTGAGACAGAAATGCCAGAGTTACTGTGGTAGATTGTGGCGAAAGTGAGTGTGAGGAGTGGATATACTATAGAAGAAAAGAGCTTGTGGAGGAAAGAGGGTTTAGGAGTGGATATATTGTAGAGGACGTCAACATGCAGCAGTGGATATACTAAACAAGGACAGAAAACTCACCGAGGGCCCAGAAAATACCAAAACAACAAGCAATGCACTAGCAAGAGTGGCATCAGAATTACTAGAAAGTGAAGTGGTGCTGTCCAATATAGATCAGGGCTGACTGTAAATATCATAGTAGAGCTGGACTCGCTGTTAGCAATAGGGGTGATATGGACTCAGAAATAATAGAGCCCAACTGGTAGTGCTTAACCCTCAAAAGTTAAATGTGCTCAATTATCATAGTAAGTAGCAAGGTTAGAGTGGCAGACAAGAGGGCTTGACTCATAGAGTTATGGAGATAGTTAATAGAACACAGTGTCCCTAAGGGCAAAATAGATGGGCAGCCAACAAAGGTGCTGCTCATTCTATATGATCAAAATGAGTCAATCAAGGATGGGTGAGTCCTGTCACCCCAATAAAAAGTCCTTTGCCCACTATCCAAATCTGAACCAGTTTTCAGACTCAGGACCCACTGATTGTAGAACTCTGATGCCCAAAAGGGTGGATTCCACAACACATGAAGTGGCCATGAGAATGTTTTCCCAGCTCTTCCCCAAGGGGACCTATAGCCAGTCACTTATGTAACTCTGCATGCTAGAGAAAAGAGAATACACAAACAGTTTGAGGACTATTGAACACAGGATTCAAGTTGACATTGTTACCTGAAGACCTGAAGTGGCACCATGACCATTCTGTTAGAGGTTTTACTGGTAGGTAGAACAGGTATTAAATACTGGGCCTGAGTGTTGCTCATAGCTGGCCCTTTGGACCCATGGACCCATCTAGTAGTATAATTGGATAAACATGCTTGATAGTGCACCCTAAATTGACCTGTATGCTAAGAGTTGTCATTGTACATAAAGTCAAGAGGAAGCCTCAAAAATTTCCCCCCCGTATCAGCCAAAATAATAAATCAAAAATAATGTTACATGCTAGATGGTATGGCAGAAATTAGTGCCACTAGTAAAGACCTAAAAGATGCAGGGTGGTATTCTCTATCATACCTCAATTTAATTCACCAGCAAAAAATAGACAGATCTGGGAGGATGATGGTGGGCTACTACCAATTCAACAAGTTGCACTTGCAGCCACTGTGCCAGCCAGATGTGGTATTTTTGCTAGATTAGATTAACAAGTTCTTGGGCACACAGTAAGTGGCCACTGTTCTAGTGAATGCCTCTTTTCCATCCCTTTCAGAAACAGTTCTCACTTGCTTAGGACAGACGAGTGAACAAAATATAAATGTCTAAGGCCATGTTAACTCTCTTCCCCTTTGTTGTAATATAGTCCCAAGATATCTGGACCATCTGGACATACTACAGAACATATCAACCCTGTTTTACTCTATTGATAATGTTATACCAATCAGACAAGATGATCAAGAAGTGACTAGCACATTGGTGACCATGGCAAGACGCATGCACTCTAGAAGATAAAATTTATGATGGTTCAGTAAGGATTTTAGGGATCCAGTTGTCTGGAGCAACCCAGGAAATCTCCTGAAAAGTATAGTACAAATTACTACATCCTGCATCTCTCACGATGAAGAGGGAAACACAGTATGTGGTAGGGCTCTTAGGGTTATGAATGCAGCCTATTCCACACCTGTATGTCACTCTGACCCATATACATGGCAGTAACAAAAAAGTTTCTCAGCTTTAAGGGGATGGAAGCAGATTCAGGCTGCAGTACAAGTAGTCCTGTCATGTGGGCCATACAACTCACCAGATCATTTGATTTTAAAGGTACAAAACAAAAAAAAAAAAACCTCACAAACCTTTTGCCATCAAGTTGCTTCTGACTCATGGCAACCCCATGTGTTATACAGTAGAACTGCTCCATGGGGTTTTCTTGGCTGTGATCATTTCAGAAGTAGATCACCAGGCCTTTTTTAAATTTTTATTGTGATTTCGGTGAAAGTTTATAAACCAATTTCATTTTCCATACAGCAGTTCATACATATTTTGTCTCATGACATTTATTTCAATTCCCCATAGTGTAACAGCTCTCTTCCCACTTCCTTCCCATAGTTAACTTCTTCCTTGTGTCCTTCCCTCCCATGCATTCCTGCCCCCCAAGCAGTCTCCCTGTGAACACACTGCCCTTCTGTTCTCCCATGATTGATTTCTCCATGGAGTACATCTACCTGATGTAAATGTTTAGCCTATGTGCCAGTCTTTTATTTGGCTGGAAGTCACAGGAGTGAATTCAATTCCAGACCTGAAAGGCAGCTAGGGGCCATAGTCTCAGGGGTTCCACCAGGCTGTATCAGACCAGCAAACCTGGTCTTCCCTCCCTCCAATAATTTTGAATTTTGTTCTACATTGTTCTCCCACTCTGTCCAGGATCTTCTACACAGATCCCCTCCAAGTGGTTGACAGTGGTAGCCAGGCACCATCTTGTTCTTCTGGCCTTGTGGTCATATAGGCTGAGGATCACATGATCTACTAGTCCCTTGGACTAATTGTTTCCACGCATCTTTGTTTTTCTTCATTCTTCTTTGCTTTGGACAAGGAGAGACCCATCATTGTATCTAGATGGCTGCTTGCACACTTTTAAGGTCCCAGTCCCTACTCACCAAAGTAGGATGTGGGACAATGTTTTTGTGCAGTATGTTATGCCAATTGTGCTTGATGTCCCCTGCAACCATGGTCCTGAGCCCACAGGTCCAACTACTTGCTCCCTCCAGGTAGCTGGCTGTGGCCAAGAAGTGACTACAAACTTTTCCCTTGTCAGCTGTACTATATACCTGGACATTCTTACAGAACATACAAATATGACTGTAGAAACATCGTCTGTCAACCCTATACGTGGTCATGGGCACAATTCTCCCTGCCTAGACATAACCTGATCATTCAGCCTTTCCACCCATCTATCCACCTGTAGATCAATGTTTGCACCAGTCCTTTTTCACATGGTGTCATTGAGTAGGTTTGAACTGCCAACCTTTAAGTTAGTAGTTGAGTGCACTCCATTTGTGCAACGCAGGGACTTTTTAAAAGTATAAAGAACTGGCAGAATATACTGTGTCTCTAGTGAGTATTCTGGAGGAAAGTAATGCCACCTAAACTGGAAAGTTTTATTCCTTTTCTTTCCTTTTTTTAATTCTAATTTGAGTGAAAGTTTACAGAGCAAATTGGTTTTCAATTCAGCAGTCCTACACATTCTGTTTTTTGAAATTCACTACAACCCCCACAATGCAACAGCACTCTTCCCACTTCCTCCCTTCATTCACACTTCCCTTTTGCCTATCCTTCCCATCACCTCCTACCTTCCTAGTTCTATCCCTGGGCAAATGCTGCCCTCTGGGTCTCAGATGATTGATTGTTCTATTGAGTGCATACTCTCCTGGTATCATTGTTTACCTTGTAGGCCTATGTACCATTTGGCTGAAAGTTGAGCCACAGTGGTTGAGTTCAGTTCCTGGCTTGAAAGGTGTCTAAGGGCCATAATAGGAGCTCTGGTAGCGTAGTGCCTAAGGCACTTGACTGCTAACCAGGAGGCTGGTGGTTCAAACCCACCAGCCACTCCTCAGAAGGAAGGTTGGGCAATCTACTCCCGTAGTGATACTGCCTTGGAAACCCAAGGAGGGGTTGCTATGAGTCGGGTCTGACTCAACAGCACATAACAACAACAACAACAACAAGGGCCATAATCAGGCCATAATCATAACCAGTCTTCATCAGACCAGTAAGCCTGGTCTTTTATATGATTTTTAGTTTTATTACATATTTTCCTCCTACTCTATCTAGGACCTCCTACTGTGATCCCTTTCAGAGTGGTCAGCATTGTAGCCAAGCACCATCTTGTACTTCTGGTCTCAGGGCTATGAAGGCTGGGGTTCATGTGGTCCATTAGTCCTTTGGAGTAATTATTTCCTTGTATCATTTATTATCTTTACTCGTCTTTGCTCCAGACAGGGAAACACCGATCGTTGCACCTTAGATGAGATGACTGCTCACAAACTTTTAAGACCCTAGTTGCTACTCACCAAACTAGGATGTAGAAACTGCTACTTGCTACATGGATATATTTGCAGCACAGATAAATACATAGATAGAGATATCCTCTGTCAAACCTATGTATATTCATGGGTGTAATTCCATTTGCCTTTCCACCACTGTTCAGCTTGAGTGTCTGTTTCTGCATCCACTTATAGATTATTGTTATTACTGTTGTTGCAGGATTGTGTATGTAATAGTAACCTTTGCTGCCCTTAACTCTTGTGCTCCTCGCAGTGTCTTCGTTTGCCTTGATCACTTTGTGCTGACCTCCCCCTTATTGTACATTGCCTTTCCCTTCACTCAAGTTAATAGGTTTCTACACTCCAGTTACTGATTTCCCTTCCTTTCTCTCCCACCCCTGATAATCTTCAAAGAATAATTCTTTCTGTGGGTAAACCTTTTCTTAACTTTTAACAGTAGCAGTCTCATACTGTATTTTTCCTTTAGTGATTGACTAATTTCACTCAGCCTAATATCCTCTAAGGAGCTCTGGTAGCGTAGTGCCTAAGGCACTTGACTGCTAACCAGAAGGCTGGTGGGTACCAGCCACTCCTCAGAAGAAAGGTTGAGCAATCTACTTCTGTGGTGATACCACCTCGGAAACCCAAGGAGGGGTCGCTATGAGTCAGGTCTAACTCCATGGCAATGTCTTCTAGGTTCCTCCATGTCATGAGGTGTTTCACAGATTCATTCTTTAACGTTGTATAGTATTCCATTGTGTGCATATACCATAGCTTGTTTATCCATTTCATCTGTTGATGGGCACTTAGGTTGTTTCCATCTTTTTGCTATTGTGAATAATGCTGCAATGAACATGGATGTGCAAATATGTTTGTGTCAAGGCTCTTATTTCTCTGGGATACATACTCAGTAGTGGGATTGTTGTATCATATGGTATTTTTATTTCCAACTTCTTAAGTGCCATACCAATTTCCGTAGTGGTTGTACCATCTTACAGTCCCACAAACAGTGTATGAGGGTTCCAGTGTCTCCACATCCTCACCAGCATTTGTTGTTTTCTGGCTTTTTGAACTTTGCTGTTAATGCTGAGATGAGATGATAGCTCATTGTTGTTTTGACTGCCATCTCTCTAATGGCTAATGATCACAAGCATTTCTTCATGTGATTGTTAGCCACCTGAATGTTGTCTTTGTTGAAGTGTCTGTTCCTGTCCTCTGCCCATTTTTTAATTGGATTGTTTGTCTTTTGGTTGTTGAGAAGCTGAAGTTTTCTATAACTTTTAGAGATCAGTGCCTTGTCCAATATGTCATTGCCAATTTTTTTTCCTAGTCTGTAGGTTCTCATTTTACTCTTTTGACAAAGTCTTTTGATACACATAAATGTTTGATTTTTAAGAGGTCCCACTCATCTAGTTTGTCTTTTTTTTGTACATTTTTACTTATATTTGATAATATATTTATACCATATAGCAAGGCCCCTAAATTTGCCTGTATTTTTTCTTTGATGATATGATTTTAGGTGTTACAGTTAGGTCTTTGATCCATCTTGAGTAAGTTTTTGTGTATAGTATGATCTTGTTTTTCATTTTTTGCAAATGATACCCAGTTTTGCCAGCACCGTTTGTTAAAGAAGCTATCTCTTCCCCATCTCTTCCCCATTTGACGGGCTTCAGCCCTTTGTCAAAGATCAGCTGTCCCTGTTGTTTTAGTTAGGTGTCATTGAGTCAGCTCTGACTCATAGTGACCCTGTGTACAAGAGAACACTGCCCAGTCTTGTACCATCCTCACAATCCTTGCTATGCGTGATCCATAGTTGCAGCCAGCCAGTATGTCAATCCATCTCACTGAGGTTCTTTCCCTTTGTTCTCTGACCCTCCACTTTATCAAGCATGATATCCTTCTCCAGGGAATGGTCACGTCTGGCAACATGACCAAAGTAGGTGAGATGAAGTCTGGCCATTCTTGCTTCCAGGATAGATGTGTTACTTCTTCTGGCAGTCCGTGATATTTTTAGAATTCTTCACCAACATCTCAATTCAAAGGCATCAATTGTTCATTATCCAGCTTTTACACACATATGAGGTGATTGAAAAATACCACAGCTTGGGTAAGGCACACTTGAGTCTTCAAAGTGACATCTTTGCTTCTTAACACTTTAAAGAGGTCTTTTTCAGCATATTTACCCAGTGTAATATGACATCTGATTTCTTGACTGCTGTTTCTATGGATATTGATTGTGTCCATAAGTGGATGGATTTATTTCTGGGTTCTGTTTCATTGGTCTGTGTGTCTGTCATTGACCAATACCAGGCTTTTGTGTGTGTGTGTGTGTGTGTGTGTGATTTGGGTGAAAATTTACAGAGCAAATTCACTTTCCATACAGCAGTTCACATACACTTTGTCTTATGACATTGACCACAATTTACCACAATGCAACATCTCCCCTCCTACTTCCTCCCGATAGTTACCTCTTCCCTGTGTCCATCCCTCCATGCACTCCTGCCCCCTGAGCTGTCTCCCTGTGCATAAGCAGCCCTTCTTTCTCCCATGATTGTTCTCTCCAAGGAGTGTATCTACCTCAGGTACATGTTCAACTCACATGCCTGTCTTTTGTTTGGCTGGAAGCCACAGGTGTGGGTTCAATTCCAGACCTGAAGGGCAGCTAGGGGCCATAGTCTCAGTGGTTCCACCAGGCTCTATCAGACCAGCAAACCTGCCCCCCCCTTTTTTTTCTCTCCAAATGATATTGAGTTTTGTTCCACATTGTTCTCCCTCTCTATCCAGGATCTCCTACGTAGATCCCCTTCCAAGTGGTTGGCATTGGTAACCAGGCACCTTCTAGTTCTTCTGGCCTCATAGTTGTATATGCTGCAGATGGGAATATACCAGGCTTTTTTGACTACTGTAACTGTATAGGAGGTTGTAAGATCAGAAAGTGTGAGCCCTCCTACTTTGTTCTTCTTTAGTAGTGCTTTGCTTATCCAGGGTCTCTTTCCTTCCCATAAAAATGGATAATTATATTTTCCATCTCTTTAAAGATAATGATACAATCTAGATCAGGATTGCCTTATATCTGTAGATTGCTTTGAGTAATATTGTCATTTTTACAATGTAAACTGTTCCTATACATGAGCATTCTATATTCTTCCATTCATGTAGGTCTCTTTTGGTTTCTTGTAATAATTTTTTTGTAGTTTTCTTTCTATGGGTCTTTTATGTCTCTGGTTAGATTTATTCCTAAGTACTTCATCTTTTGGGGACTATTATAAATGGTTTTTTTTTTTTTCTTTCTTATTTCCTTTTCAAAGTTCTCTTTGTTAGTGTAGAGGAATCCAGGTGATTTTTATATGTTGATCTTATACCCCACCACTTTGCTAAATTCTTCTATTAGTTCTATTAGTTTTCTTGTTGAGTCTCTAGGATTTTCTATGTATAGAATTATATCATTTCCACATAGAGATAGTTTTACTTCTTCTTTGCGAATATGGATGCTTTTTATTTCCCTTTCTTGCTTTATTGCTCTGTTAGGACTTCCAAAACAATGTTGAAAAGGAAAAAGGTCTTCTTTGTCGGGTTTCCATTCACAAGGGGAATGTTTTCAGTCTCTCTCCATTGAGAGTGATGTTGGCCATTGGTTTTGTGTATATTCTCTTAATTATGTTGAGGAGTTTCCCTTTTACTCCTGTTTTGCTCAGTGTTTTTATCAAGACTGGGTATTGGATTTTGTCAAATGCCTTTTCTGCATCAATTGCTATGATTGTGTAGTTCTTTTTCCCTGTTTTATTTATGTGGTAGATTACATTGATTGTTTTTCTTATGTGGAACCAACCTTGCATACCTGGTATGAATCCCACTTGTTCATGATATGTTATATTTTTTTAATATGTTATTGGATTCTATTGGCTAGGATTTTGTTGAGAATTTTTGTGTTCATGAGAGATGTTGTTGTTGTTGTTTGCCATCGAGTCGAACCCAACTCATAGCAACCCCTCCTTGGGTTTCCGAGGCAGTATCACTATGGAAGTAGATTGCTTAATCTTCCTTCTGAGGAGTGGCTGGTGGGTTTGAACCGCCAGCCTTCTGGTTAGCAGTCAAGTGCCTTAGGCACTATGCTACCAGAGCTCCTTTGATGAGAGATACTGGTCTGTAATTTTCTTTTTCAGTGATGTCTTTGCCTGGTTTGGTATCTGGGTTATACAAGATTTGATTTCTATTTTTATAGCATTGTGATTTGAGAAGATGCTTTGTAGTACTTAGATGTTTTTAAATTTATTGAGACTTGCTCTGTGGCATAACACATGGTTCATTGTAGAGAATGTTCCATGTGCTGAAAAAGAATGTATATTGTGCTGTTGTTTGATGAAGTAGTCTGTATATATATCTATGAGGTCTAGTTGGTTGATTGTGCTGTTTAGATCTATATCTTTGTTAAGTTTCTTTCTAGTTGTTTTATACTTCATCAAAGATGGTGTATTAAAGTCTCCTACAGTTATTTTTGGGAGCTCTGGTGGTGTAGTGCCTAAGGCATTTGACTGGTAACCAGAAAGCTGGTGGTTCAAACCCACCAGCCACTCCTCAGAAGGATAGTTGGGCAATTTACTTCTGTGGTGATACTGCCTCAGAAACCCAAGGAGGAGTCACTGTGAACTGGATCCGACTTTACGGCAGTGCATTGCATTTTTGCTGTTATTACTATTATTTTGGAATTGTCTATTTTTCTTTACAATTCTATTAAGGTTTGACTTACGTAGTTTGGGGCTCTTTCATTGGGTACATAGATATTTATTTTGGTTATGTCCTCTTATTGGACTGACATTTTAATCATTATATAATGTCTTTCCTTGTCTCTTTTGCTGGCTTTTGCCTTAAAGTCTGTCTTTTCATAAATTAAAATAGTCACTCCTGCTCTTTGCTTGATACATGTTTTTTCATCTTTGGTTTTTAGCTTATTTTTGTCTTTGTATCTAAGATATGTTTCTTGTAGACAGCATGCTGATGGATCATTGTTTTCTTATCCATTCTTCTGCTCTTTGTATCTTTATTGGTGTATTAAATCCATTTACATTCAGTATTATTAATTACAGATATGAACATATGTTACCATTTTGCTGTGTTGTGTGTGTGGTTTTTTTTTTTTTGTGGTTTTGATGGTTCTGTGTTCAATATATTTTTCTTTGCTGAGTTAGTTTTGTTTATGCATTTTCTTATCATGTCTTTTGTTCCTATTGTTTTAGTGTTTACTGAGACTTTATGATTTTCTTCTTTTTTATTTTGATGAAAGGGTTTATTAATTTTCTTTGAGGTTTTCCTGTAATTTATTATTATTGTCCCAAGTTTAAACCAATCCATTCTATCTTTGTATTGTCCTGACTTTCTCTCCATTTCAAAGTTCTGTAACTACATCATTTATTCCCTCTTTTTGCTTTGTAGTTATCATTGTTTAAAAATTGACATCTCTGGTTCTTTATTCTGTTTTGTAGGTTTATTTTACTTTCTGGTGGTGTAGTGCCTAAGGCATTTGACTACTAACCAGAAAGCTGGCAGTTCAAACCCACCAGCCACTCCTCAGGAGGACTGGGCAATCTACTTCCATAGAGATACCACCTCAGAAACCCAAGGAGGGGTCACTATGAGTCGGAATTGACTTGGCAGCAGCAGTGTGTGTGTGTGTGTTTTAATTTCTATAGTTGAGCTAAGGAGCTCTGGTGATGTAGTAGTTAATGTATGTGGCTGCTAACCAAACAGTAAGTTGTTAGAATCCCCCAGCTGCTCTATGGAAGAAAGATGAGACAGTCTACTTCCATAAATATGTACAACCTTGGAAACCCAATAGGGATTGTTATGAGTCAAAATGACTCAATGGCAGTGAGTTTGGTTTTGTTTTTGGTATCTCTGGGTTGATTTCCAGGTGATCTTGTTGTGTATCTTAATCTCCAATTGTTGTTTGCTGTTGTTAGTTCTCTATCTCAAGGACTCCTTTTAACATTTCTTATAAGGTTGGTTTGATTTTTGCAAATTCCCTTAATTTGTGTTTAAATGGTAATGCTCTAATTTCATCATTATATTTGAGAGACAGTTTTGCTAGATACATAATTCTTGATTGGGAATGTTTTTCTTTCAGGGTTTTATATATGCCGTCCATTGCCTTCTTGCCTGCGTGGTTTCTGCTGAGAAATTGGAGCATAGTTTTATTGGTTCTTCTTTGTAGGTGACTTTTCATTGTTTCCAAGCTGCTTTCAGGATTCTTTCTTTGTCTTTAGTTTTGGAAAGTTTGATTATGATATGTCTTGGTGATTTTCTTTTAGGGTCTATTCTAATTGAGATTTGTTGAGCTTCTTGAATGTATTTCTTCTTTTCTTTCATATTAGGGATATTTTCCTCCAACAAATCTTTGACAATTTTCTTGGTACCTTTTCTCTTCTTTTTTTTTTTTTGGTCTCTTTCTGTTCTGCAATTCTGGTCACATGTGAGTTATTCTTCTTACTGGTGTCCCACATGATTTTTAGGCTTTTTCTTTTTTTATTGTTCTTTTTTCTGATTGTTCCTCTAACAAAATACTGTTGAGAAATTTGTCTTCAATAATGCTAATTGTGTTCCATTAATTCAATTCTACTCTTTGTCCTTCTAGTGCATTGTCTATTTCTGAAATTTTAGTATTACTCTTCTGGATTTCTGTTTGCTTTTTTCAGATGGTTTCTTATCACTTTGTTCTTGTTTTTTTTTTTTTTCAAG